>NC_044316.2:57454444-57775694 GCF_007474595.2 Lynx canadensis
GGGTCACAACGTCAACAAAGTCAAAATAGGAAGCAAGGTTTCAGACACACAGGGGTAACCAGGGTCAAAGACACACACGCCATGGTGAGGGGCAGGGACACCAGCTGGCTGGAGGAAAAACCTATGGACTTTAGCGTCGCGTGCCGCTGACTGGGGGGGGGCGCACTGTCCTCCCGGTGGCTGTGCCTGGTTTTGGCCTGCTGGGTGTGGTGTGTACTGGGCAGTCAGTGTGAATGCTGCTAGGGGCTGGGCCCTCTTGCTAGTAGGGGGTGAAGCGGCTGTACCCTCCTCGGCAGAGGCTAGCCTGCAACATCAAAGATGACAAACAGCCAATCAGTACCGCCTTGTGGTAGGGGGGGAAAAAGCAAAAAGAAAAAAAAAATAAGGAAAACCAAAAAGAAATCGCTAAGTCCCATGTTTTAAGGCTGGCCTTGGGGAGAGCGGGTACCAGTTACCATGGCAGCGGGGGGGGGGGGGGCCCTGGGCTTCGTTCTGTCCTGGTGGTGGCCTGGGGGCCAGGAGGCTGCTGGGGTCATCAGCCCCGGCACTCCGGGACAAGGAGGTTTGAGAAGCCTCTTGACGACTCTCTAGGCTCGGGCCTGGCCCTCCCGGGGCCCCTCTCTCTTTAATGGGTCGGGGGAGGTCTGAGTGAGGGCCCCACCTCCTCAGAGCCCCTTGGGGGCTCTGGTGGGTGGACGGACTTCCTCTGTCAGGGTTCCCCAGGCCTCGGCTCCACCAGGAGAGGCTGTGGCTGCTCGCCCAGCTCCTCCGGGCTTTAGGGGGTCCCTGGGGTCCCTCCTCTTCCGCCAGGGCCTCGTTTGGGCCTGGCCCTGCGTCCGGCTGAGGAGGACGGGTCCTGGGTGCTCCGGCTCCTGTGTCCCTGGGCTGCGCTGGGTCAGGGAGGTCTCTGCAGGAACCTCCTCCCCACCAACCAATTTCAACAGGAAATGGGAGCGGCAAGTGCCAGAGGGGAAAAAAAGAAAATCTTACAAGCAAAAATGAGAACATAAGAGGGGCCCCTCTGTGAATCAACGAAAGCTTTTAGCCAGCAGCTGCATGGTGGGGGGCGCCCTGAGCCGAGCCTGGAGCCGAGGGACCTGCAGAGCGCACTTTTGGGGCCTCTGTCCGGGGAGGGGCCGGCCCCCAAGAGGCCTGCTGCTGCCCCCTGTGGCTGCTAGCTGTCACTGCAGACTGCCTGGGATGCGGGGAACTTGTCAAAAAATCAAAGACAGAACAAAAATGGGGAGGGCGTAATCAAGACCAAGGGAGATGGAACAACGTATCCGTACTGGCTCCGAACCTCCTCCCTCCTTACCCCCCGAAAAATGTGTTCATCTTTGATGCTGGATGCCAAGCTAGCTAAAAACCGACATCAACACCCCCCAGGGCCGGGGGTGGGTGGGCACAGGAGGCGGGTGACCACTGGAAGCAGGTTTCGGGGTACAGAGTGAGCTGGGCTGCATGTGTCGACAGCTGGCCATACACACACACACACACAGACACACTGGCCTGCACACCTCTGGTGCCGAGAGCCGGCCGGGAGTGCGTGGGGGGGTGGGTGCTGGGAGAGCGCTGGCCCCAGGGCCGCCGACGGGTCTGGGTGGGAAGTGGGGGGCAGCCCCTGTCCCTCTCCTTGACGTGAGGAAAAGCGCAGCGACAGGACACAGGGGGACGGTGGCGGACACACCCCCACGAGCCTCTGGAGCCTCAGAAGACTGGGCAGAGTGGGCGGACCAGGATGCTCCCAGAGGGCCAGACGTCCTCACTGGACCTGCCTCCCTCGAAGTCCCCCGGGGGCTCAAAGGGGCAAGTCCTCCCCCAGACTCCCAATCCAGGCCTTGGTCCTCCCAGGCGCCGGTCAGAGGTCTGGGTCATTGTCCTCAGGGCCTGCCCACCCCAGCCTGTCAACGGCCAGTGCCTAAGGCCAGGCGGCGCCCCTGCTCCTTACCATGGTTCCGATGCTGTAGGTCGCTGGGGGGCCGATGGTGTGGTGGTAGGGGTCGGTGGCCGCATAGACTCTGCCGTAACTGGGGAGAGAGGGAGGTGTGGGGGGGTGATGGGGGCAAGTGAGGGGTGGCAACGGGCCCCCCACCTCCTCCAGTGTGGTCCCGCCCGCCAGGCCCTCCCTCCCTCCTCGCCATCCTTTCTGCCTGTTGAGAAGGAAGCGTCTGGAACACAGCTGGCCACCCTCCTCTCAGCTCTTCCAGCGTGTGCTGTCCCTGACGAGGGGCAGGCTGTTCTACCAGGGACCTCGTGGAAGGAAATGGGAGTCCTCACAGAGCTGGGGTGGAGGGAAGAGAAACCTCGATCCCCGGAAAGAATGAGGGCAGAGTGCTCAGAGCAGGGAGGGGGGATGGGGGGGACATGGCCCTGTGTCCCCCTGATGGCCTTCCTCTCAACTTAATTCTGTGTGTGAAATGCCACCTTCTTGTAGGACAGGGCTGGGCTGAAGGGCCTGCCGTGCACCGGACAAAACCCACACGTGAGATGCAGCGAGGAGCTTCGAGAAAGGTGCGGGTCCCCGGGTGCCACCAGGAGGGACAGTCAGGTGGTCCCCAGGCCGGCACCCACCACGTGCATGCCAGGCTCCCCTAAGCAGGAACTCTGTGCCCAATGGACCAAGCGCCCATGTGCTAGGCTAGGCCACCCCTGGGGGACCTGCCTCCAAACACAGAGCCACCCCCCCCAGCCCCTGGGTGTGCCCGCCACTGGGCAGAGGGCCGGCTGCTCTCAGATGGCCACACTGCCCACCTGGTCTCGCCACGGCCACTGGGAGCCCAAGCTGCTGCCTCTCCTTCTCCGAGCTAAAGGGCCTCAGACCCTGAAGCCCCGAGAAGGATCGGAGGCGCGCCCACGGGCAGAAACACAGCCTCCTGAGTACCCTTCCCACTCCGGGGCCTCCAGGGCAGGAAGGGACTGAAGAAACCGGGGAGGGGGGGGGTGCCCCGCTGGCTCAGGGGTCTCGGATCTGCTCTCCTCTGTCCAGATTCTGTGCCGCCAGGGGGAGCTGCCCCAGGCCCAAGCAGTAGTGAAGTCTTCCCGTCTGTCTGAGCCCAGCCCTGTAGGGACCCTGTTACCCCATCGTCTGTCTTTATCCCGACCACGGCCCCAGCCATACCTGTCGCTATAGGCCGCGGCTGCTGCTGCAGGCTGAGCGTATCTGTAGGCTGCATAGCCCCCCTGCAGGGTAAGGGGGAGGGAGAGATGGCACAGAGGCTTAGCGGGGCTGACGTGGCCTGTCAACCTTCCCCTTTCAGCCAGGTGAGGACTGGCTGGTGGGTGTAGGCCTGGGGGCACCTCGCTTCTGGCCTAATGGAGACCTAAGGACCATAGATTATCAAGTGGACCGGGTTGAGGTGAGGCAGGGGTGTCTGTTCACTTCCCCATTCAACACACTGGTGGGTACCAATTACGTGCCTGGCTGTGTTCGTGGCCTTGACACATGTTAAGTGCCCACAGACCTGCCAGCAGTCCAGTGGGCCCCTGATTTTGATGCCCGTGGGCGTGGAGAACCCATGGCTGACTGGGTGCGATCCTAGATACTGGGAAAGGTCAAGGGCAAACCCGGATCACGTCTCGGCCCTGGCACAAAGGGACTGTTGGATTATGGGCAAATGCCCACGATGGAAGCAAGGTCTCGTGTTGGGCTGGGTAGGTGCGTGAGAAGGGGTTGTCAGCTGGGGCTCTGGGCTAGAGGAAGCAGCAGGGGGAGCCCCACGAAGGGAGAGAGAAGCCACAGGAACCCACCAAGGGGTCTGCCCTCGAGCCCCTGCCTCCTGGTCTCTCTCTGGGCCTCTGTACGGGACATGGGGTACCCACCGGGGCTCACTCGGTGACCCCAATGCAGTTAGGGATACGGGAGAGTCGCCCCTGCCCCCATCACCCAAACGCCCTGGGGACTGGAGAAGACATGAGCACAGACAGCCCAGGCTCCGCTGTGCCGAGGTCCCCAGGGACCCACTGCCCTGGCACTCTCACCCTCTGGGGTTCCGAGGATGAAGTGGGATGGGGTGGGGGAGGGCAAGACCCTGGAAATCAGCTGAAGGCCTGGACAAGCCCCACCCCGCCCTCCCCTCCGGACCGCACTTACATAAATCTCAGCACCATAAAAGCCGTCCTGATACACGACCCTGGAAGCAAACGGACAAGAGAGTGGTGGGCAGGCCGGCTCCGGCGTCTGCTGAGGAGGGAGGGGGCAGGGTGCCAGCCCTGCCCATGGGACTGGCATTTTAACAAGCGTTTGCTCCAGTGCCCTGTTTTGGTATAACAATAGAGTAACACCCTTGCTGGTCAGTTCCTCTCTCCCACAAAGCCAGGGGCCCCGCGGCCCCTGTTGCTTACCCTCCCCCAACCCCAGCCCAGGCAGCTGTCCCCCCCATCCAGGCAGAGGGCACTGGGCCCCGGGGAAATGGTCCAGGGAGGGCTTCGAGCAGGCCCTCGCTGAGCTCAAGGGCCAACCACCGTCCCATTAAATCAGCTGGCAAGGCGCCGGGGCTCTAAATGTCCCCCAAATGCCAGTGAGCCTTGGCGCCCATGGCAGGATGGGGTTGGGGTACTGATATGGAGGCGACTGCAGTGCAAAGGTCTGGGGGTTCCCGACACCCCCTCCCCCCCCACCTTCCCGCAGTTCTGGAAAGGCTGCTTAGCCCCTCCGGCTGCCCAGGGCCTCCCCCCCCACCCTCCACGCGCCCTGGGCTTCCCCCATGCCTCCCTCCCAAGTGCCTCCCCAGGTACTCACGCTCCATAAGTTGGGATGGGGGGCGGGGGCGGCGCAGCCCGAAACGTATTATACACGGCCCGGCCCCGACCCCGTAGGTGCGCGCCCCTGTAGGCTACGGCCGTGCCCGTGGTGGGGTAGGGGAACCCCGTCACTGCAGGAAAGGGGGCCAGAGAAGAGGCGGTGAGAGGGAAAGCCTGAGGCCAGGTCGAAACCAGCCGGCCAGTGCGCAGCCACTGCTAGCCCGGCACCGCCCAACCACGCCCGCACGGCCACGCCCCTGCCTGGCCACACCCACCCGCCGGCCACACCTCCACCGGCCCGGCTCCGCCCAGAGTGACCGCTCCAGCCTGTACCTGCATAGAATTCAGGCCCATAGACTGCGCCCACCACGGGGTTTAGCTTCCAGCCTAGAAGAGAAGCAAAGAAACCCAGTCACCGTTTCCCCCGTTCTCTCCCCACCTCACACTATCCTGGGATCCTCCCACCTTAGGCGTGGCCTCTGCAGCCCGGCGGGAGGCCGGCCCACCTCCCTCCGCGGTCAGGGCGGGGAGAGGAGACCCCGGGCCCCTCTGGGGATGTTGCAGGCTCACCGGCTCTGACCTTCTGGTCCCTAGATAACAGGGACCAAGTCTCTCCCGACCCCCCTGCCTGGGTGTCCTCCTGATTGTTTTCAAGTTGTGGCCCTCCCCAGCCCGCCCCTGGGACTGCCCTGCGGAGGGGGGCGGGGGGCGGGGGGCGGGGCACCAGCTCCGGCAGCTTGGAGTCTGCAGTCTCTGCGGGAGTGAACTAGGAAGGGAAGCTGGAACACTTCTGTAAACTTCTGCGGGCCCACAGCTGGGTCGAGGGGTCCGGCCCACCTGCGCTTCGGCACATGATGGGGCCCAATCACGGAAGCGCGGTCTCCGGTGGGGGCCGGGCTGCCTTCCAGGAGGGCCAGAGGCTGCCGCGAGGGGGCGTGGCTTCTGCCACGGCCTCCTGCCACCTCCTGTCCCAAAGCCCCTGTCCTGGGGTGGAGCTCTCCGTCCCCACGGCTGAGTCCCGCCCCGACCGTCCTGGGTCTGTCTTTCCCCGGAGCAGCCAGGGGAAGGGCTTCCTGAGGAGGAAGGGCCTCTGGACTGGAGGTACTAAGAAGGACAACTAACATTTCCGGAGCCCCTCACCGCGCGCCACACTGTTCTAAACCCACCCAAGTGTCACACCCTCGCATTTTACAGACGAGCTAGCGGAGGCTCGGGGAGGAAGGAAGGGCAGCCTCACATCCCAGAGCCGGGGGGAGTGGCGGAGCCAGATCCAGACCCAGCCCACATTCCTGGCCGTTCCCTGGCCTCCAGCGAATCTGCACCCACCTGTCCCTCTCTGCAGGTGGACCGGCTCAGGGCCCTCCGCTTCTAGACCAGTCTTCCCTCCCACCAGGGACCCACGTGTAGGAGTGAAGCCCGCTTCCACCGGAGGGTCCGAGGGGTGGACGGCAGCCGGCTTTGAGTGGGTTCTGGCCCCAGGTGCTCGTTCAGATACCATGGGCACGGCATGGTGTCTTTGACCGAGCCCAGCCCCTGACCGCCTCGCTGTACCTGGTCTTATCTTGGCAGTATGTCCTGACAGCCCGGCTCCCTATCCCGCTTGGCTTTGTGAGGAGGGACAGAAGGGACCCGTACCCACTGGCCAGCTAGCAACACGCCTCTGGAGAGCGTGGCGAAGGACGCGACCAGGCCATCAGTGTCAGACCCTACCTGTGGGCCTCCAACCCAGATTCTAACATCCCCACTGCTGGGTGGGCGGCCGGGAGTGTCTGGGGCCTTGTTCCTCCCGGGGGTCCATTCTGTGTCTGAATGTTACTGCTAAGACTCTGGAATCTTCTCTAAATCCCAGATCAGGAGGGAAGAAATGTTTCATCTCCTAAAAAGAACTCGTCCCAGGAACTGAGTCTTCTTAGTAAGAACCACGATGGAGCGGAGTCCTGGGGCCAATGACCCAAGCCCACCCTCCCGCTGAGGCTCCGTCCTCGGGGCTCCCGTGGGTCCTTCAGTTCTGCAATCTCGGGCATCTTTGTCTGTCACTCTGGCTTTCTGATGCCTCCTCCTGTCGCTGCCGGTCCCGTTTCACTGTCTGGGACCCCAGATGACAGAGGCAGCCTGAGGTCCCCCTGGGTGACTCCTTTGTTTCTTCTGTAAAGTCTTAACGCCTGGCCAAACCTGGTGAGTTTGGTTCCTGCAGTGGACACTTCAGCCCCCCGCCCCGCAGCCGATGAATTTCTGAATTCGATGGATTCTCTGGAGGGTTCAGGCGAAGGCAAGCCACATACCCAGGCCGCCAGAGCCCACGTGCTGGGCTTCCGTATCGACCCACAGAGAACCTGGGGCCCGCGGACCGCAGCCCACGTCCTTCTTGCTCAGGCCGGCGAGGATGCTCAGGTCAAACCTTGGCAGTGAGCATCTCACCTTTCCCTGTCGTGAGACCACTGTGGGTTCCGCGCCCATCCCGGGCTAGGAATGTGGTCATTCAGGGATGGACTCCGTTCTGGATTCCATGCTTCCCGACGCTCCCGGCTCTGGCTGGAGAGCAGGGGGTGTGGCTCCCAGGTGACGGGGGCGACGGGCCCCCGATGATCGTCCTGACCTGCCAAACACACCTACCACTGTGCCTTACCGTGTCAAGCATTCGGCAGGAGCTCGGGACGCTGGCAAAGGCGGGTGTCCCGAATTTCTTTAAAAAATGTGAGCTTTGACAGTCCTCCAAAAAGCAGGGTGGGAGCCATAATCTAGTCTAAATGTGGCTCAGCCAGACCCCTGCCTTGCTCCCGGAGGCCCCGCTGGTGGGTCACCACGCGGCAGATCCCACCCCCCCAGCACCCTGACCCTTGCTGACCTGTCACCTGACTCCATGGGTGGCCAATCACACAGGGACAAGAGCGCTGGGGGGGGGGGGGTGGCTTGGTCACTCTGCCCCTGCTGGGGGGTGAGACGTCAAGCCCCCACCCTGCAGGGAGACTCATCCTGACAGCAGGCTACTGCTCACCGGCACGGGCACGAAGCCGAGCGGGCCCCAGCGCACTGCCAGCTGCGCCCAAACCAGTCCGCCTTGGCCGGCGGGGTGAAGACGCGAAGCGGCGAGGGCCACCCCTCCCCTCAGCCTCAGCGGTTCTGTCTTCAGGGTAGACTGACTGCTTCTGCTTAGAGTCAGGTGTGTGGGTGCACAAGACCACTGAGTTGGCGAGCATTATGTGCCCGTAAGGCTTCCCTTGGGGAGATCCCCTTGGGGACACTTGGGTCCCCAAGGCCCGGATGGAGGACTGTCCGAATTATCGCCACACTCCCTCACTAGGGAGCGTCTCTAGCCCGGGCCCCGCCTCACCGCTTGGAAAATAACGAACAGTGGCCACCGCCCACTGTGCCCGGGGCCTGTCCCTGGGGTGTCCCGTGCTTGGGAAGGCCCGGGCATCCGGCCCCAGCTCTCCTCCTGCTCCGGCCCATCTGTCCCCTTCTGACCCGGTGGAGCTGGGACACGAGGGGGCGCTCAGCGTCCAGGGAGGTGGGCCCCTGCAGCCTCCCAGAAGCCCTGGGGCCCTTACCGTTAGTGTAGGGGTTCGCAGTCTTCTTGTTGGTCATGACGCGGGCTGTGGCGTTATTGACCTGCCCGGAGAGAAGGGAGGAGAAGGTGAGGGTGTGCAGGGCACTGGGCTCCCTGCAAGCGTCCGGCCACCCCAGTCCTGCTCTGCACCGCTCCTGCACAGCCGCACCGAGGGCCCGGGGGCTAGGAGAAGGCCCGGGACAGCATCTGCGGCCGGCCTGGCCCCACACCCTGGCTGGCCCTCCTCCCAGGCCTCCCCTCCCCACCGTGCTGCCCCCACTCCAGCGAGCCTGGGCCACCACGGCTCCCGGCGCTCGGCTCAGGCACCACGTCCGGCCCACTGGCCCTTGCCTTCCACACGCCGCGCCCACAGACCAAGCCCCAGCCTCTCTCTCCGGCAACCCGAGGCCACTGGAGAAGCTGGCTGGTGGACTCTCCACAAAGTGCTCTCAGCCCAACTTAGCAGACCGGCCCCCAAGACATTCTGTGCCCTCGGTGGCTGCCGAGGCCTTCCTAGCCATGGGCACCCCTCTTGTCGGGGGGGGGGTAGCACCCCATTCCCCTGAGGCCGGCGGAGAGTTCCTGATGGGACACGTGTGCCCCTCGAGGGCAAGGCCGACAGGAGAGGGGGCAAGCGGGCGCCGAGGGGGTGGGTCCTAACTCCAGGCGTCTGAGTCCCTGCAGGGGCCCGACTGGGGTGTAGGGAGGGTGGGGCTCGGCCTCTGTGGAAGGAGACCGAGAATAGGGCGGGTGGTGGAACTCAAGAGAGGAGTCGGGGCCACACTGCCTCCCCATGTCCTGTGTGAGCCCCTGGGCCTGGGGCTGCATCCCCCGGTGCCCACCGGGTGCTGCACCAGAGCTTGGCCGAGGTCGGTGCCTGCAGGGCTGCTGCTTCTGGAACCCCTCGCCCCCCCAGGCCCTGCCGCTTCTCTTCCCACGGACTTTACCCTCGCTGCGGACCCCTCCCCTCCCTGGCTACCCCCCGCTGCCCTGCCTGTCCAGGAGCCCAGCTCCCAGGCCGCAGCACTGGCGAGGGGGATGGGCAGCCCACCAGGGAAGGGGTGAGGGGGGCCGAAGGGGACCCGTGGTCTCCTCTCTCTGCCGCTCCTCTGGGCTAGGTCCCTTTCCAGGCCCTGGCAGCTGGGGAGGGGGAGGACAGGGGACAGCTGCTTCTCCCCGGAGGGGATTAACAGCACCTCCCCACTGGGGGACAGACTGGGTTGGCTGTGGTGCTTAGAGCTGGCCAGCCTCAAACGTGTTGTTCTGGGGGCTCCTCCCAGTGTCTGGCTGACTCCCACAGTTGGGGGGCCTCTTCCAGAAAGCAGAGGGAGGGGGCCCTTGGGTGGGCCTGAAGCGTAGGCCCACGAGGGGTGGCAGGAGATGGGCTGGGCTCTGCCCCCCGCCCCGTCTCCCTGCCCTGGGGACCCTGGCCCGGCTCTCTGCAGGGTGGCCGCGGGGCTGGGGTGGGGGACCTGGGTGACAGTGGCGTTTCTCAAGGGCGCGCCCTGCGCAGCACACTTATCTGAGCACCTCAATTTTCCGTCCCTCTACGATCGTCCCATTCAGCTTCTCCCGGGCTCGGTCAGCATCTGAGCTAGTTTCAAAAGTTACAAACCCAAAACCCTGTGAGCGGAGAAGGACAGACACGGAGAGAAAGGATGAGAGAAAGGAAAAAAAAGGAGGAGTGGGGAGGGAGAGAGAGGGAGGGGGAGAGAGAAAGATGGGCGGGGGGAGGGGGGGAGGGAGGGAGAGAGAGAGAGAGAGAGAGAGAGAGAGAGAGAGAGAGAGAGAGAGGGACTGAGTCAGGTGAGTTGAAGGAGAGGTCGGCAGCCCAGAGGTCTGTTCTGGTACCACCGGCAGGATGCCCAGGAAGGGTCCGGCCCCAGGCGGGGGCAGCTGCCAGCCTGGCCTGAGCCCGGCCTGAGCTGACCGCCTGGCGCCTCCGAGAGGACAGGCCAAAGCCATGAAAGAGATGCCAACCCGGCCAGGGGCCGGGACTGTGTCACCCTAATGCCACCTGGGGGGCAAAGCTGGGTTTCAGGACCTCCTGGGGGCAGCCCCACCCCCCATCACCCTAGGAGCCTGGATGGGGGGGTCTTCTCTTCCCTGAGCAGGGAGCAGGGCCTGTCTTTGCCCACCCTGCGGCCGTGCCCACCGGCCTCGGGGCCAGCTCCCAGGCAGGCCGGCGGCCCCCTGGCGGGGCGGCTAGGCGGCTGGGGACCCGGGGCTCAGCGGGGGCGCGGACAGAGAGGTCCCGGCAGCTCAGACAGAAAGCATCGCAGCTGCAGCAACGACACAGACAGCGGGGTGGGGGGGCGGGGGGGCGGAGGAGCGGGGAATACAAGCACCCGTGTAGCTCAGGGGTCCTCGGGCTCGAAGCTCTCCAGGAAGGAAACGCACATTTCACACGTTAGCCTGGCGGGACCTACAGCCGGCGCTGTAATGGTGGCGGCCTCTGGGCGGCACCCACCTTGGAGCCCCGCTCGTTAAAAATGATCTCCACGTCTAAAATTTTTCCGAATTGCTGCAGAGACAGAGAGGGGGGGTGGGGAGACAAGGGAGGGCGGGTTAAGACTGCCGGCCGGCCGGCTCGCCCGCTTCTCAGGAGACCCTCGCCTGCTCCCCAGGTCTGGCCCGAGCCCCCCTCCCCGCCCCCAGCCTCCTGCAGGGAGTAGGAGGGGCTCTAGGTGTAGCCTGGTGGGGGGACAGGAGACGCCTCCCCACATTCTCACGGAGCGCGCATTCCCTGCCTGAGACCCGCGTGGGGGCCGAGGACCGGGGAAGGGTGCAGCGCGGTTGGAGTCCCTCTCCTCTCCCTGCCGGGACCTGCCCCAAGTTACCGATAGCCACCTCTCATTCACACTAGAGGGTAAAGGGCTACAGATAGGTCCTTCCCAAAAGCTCATGGGCAGGAGCCCTCCGAAGAGACAAAGTGCTACGGACAGACCTGTGCTGCCAGTGACCTGTGCTGTTTGGGGACGGGCTGTGTGGGGTGCAGGACAGAACCGATCCCAAACTCTACTAGACTGGGACATACCGGCCAGGCAGGCCCAGATGCTCTGGCTGCCCCCTTCCTGCCCCATCACCGGCCCAGAATCCCCCGGGGCAGCCCTGTCTCTCTCACTGTCGCAGGAGACCACGAACCTGTGAAGGCCAAATCCCCGAGACCAGGTCCCGGGGGGGGCCCTTCCGAGGCCTCTGGTATGTGTAGGCGATGGGCTTCCCCTCATCCCACAACACTGGGACTAGGGTGTCAAAGGAGCAGTGACGTGACACGGAAGAGGACAGCAATGCAATCTCAACTCTGATGAAGGCTGAAACAGGGCTGGTGCTGCCTGTCCTCGTGCGGGGACAGGTGGGCTGATGCTGTGGTGAGGGGACAGGGGACAGGCGAGTCGACGCCCTGGAGCGGGGACGAGGACAGGTGATCTTACGTTCTGGTGAGGGGACGGGCGAGCTGACACCCTGGTGAGGGGACAGGCCAGCTGACACCAGTAGGTGTCCGCTGTATGGGGAAGAGGGATGGGACGTGACCTGGGGACCGAGGTCAGGGCGAGCTTTGTACAGTGGCCGCTTTAACTGGGGACCCCCAGGATCAAAGGGGTTGGCAGCTGCCGGGGCCCAGGCCGAGTGGGGCAGAATCCTGATGATTCCACATCCCAGAGGCCCCTCACTGTGTCTAAGCCCCCAATCCGATGGGGCCTGGCCTCCAAGAAGGGGAGTGGCTACTTGGGGCCAAGTGTGGGTGCCGGGTCCATCCTGAGTCCCCCCTCATGGCACCTCCCCTTTGACAAATCCCATCTGGGTCGGGGGGGGGGTGGGGCGTGGTGTGAAGGCGGGGCTGGGGTTCAGAGGCCAGGGGTGGGGGCGGGCACAGTGCTGGTGGCGGGAAAGAGGGTTTGGGGTGAGGGCGGAGGCGCGGGAAGAAACGCGGGCCAGGCCCCCCGGGGTTCCGTGGCTGCGCTGTTTGGGACGGATGGCCTGGCTGGTGCCGGCCTGCTCGCCCACCGGGCAGCCGCACTCAAGTCAAGCGGCCCAACAGAGTCGCCACGAGACTGGAGGCCCGCCCTGCTGGAACCAACTGGGGAAATCCAGAAGGACAGTGGCACGTGCTTGCTTCCCACAGTTTGAGCGTCTGCCCGGAGCCCCAAGGACACGGGCCCAGAGAGGGTGAGTGCTCAGCCCTCTGGCACACAGGAGAGGCAGGGCTGGTCGGCTGCTGGGCCTCGTGGGGCCAGGAGGCCGAGCTGCCCCTCCCGGTGCCCTCTGAGGGGTGGTGGTCCCCTCCTGTCAGACCGTGGGGACTGCGGAGTGATAACCTAGCGGGCGCCTGATAACCTTTGGGCCTCGAGGGGCCTCTGAGAAGCGCCGAGGACGGCGGAAGTGGGGGTGGGGGTGGGGCGTGGAGGTGCTGCGTGTCTGGCTGCCACCCCTTCTTTCCACCCTGCAGGCTCAGGTCAGAGCTGGACCCAGGGGGACCCGCGTCGGGAGAGCCGGCACGGAGGGGCCGCGGGCACTCACCCCGAACATTTGCCGCAGGTCGGGGTCCCTGAACCGGAAGGGGATGTTGGAGACGTGTAGCCGCTTGGGCTGCTGCTTCTCTGTGTGGTCGGAGGAGTGGAGCGGCTGGCTGTCCGTCTGTGCCGCCTCGTCTGTCTGCTGCGGGGAGAGGACCCGGGCTGTGAGGTACCCCTCTCGGCCCCCGTCCCGTCCCGTCCCGTCCGGAGCGGAGGCTCTGAAGGCCGGACCCTCCAACTCCCTGGGCCTCCCCACCCTGGGGCTGGGGGCCACAGGGGGGCCGGGCAGGCGGTTCTCACTAGGTGCGGCCCAGCGGCACCTTGACCTCCGAGGCCCCCCCTCCAGGCCTCTGCACGTGGCTGTGCCCGACACCACAGACGCCAACGTGGGGCCGGTGACCCTGGCCGGGTGCGCTGTCACCGCCTGGCTCAGCCCTGAGCACACAGGTCTGACCTTAGCGGTCCCTCGGCTGCACCAACTATCCTGACCCTCAAAGTCAAGGGTTCTCCCTTACCCCACACAACCCAAGTTCTGGGAGCACGGGGGCCTTTCTGGCTTCCTAGACCTGATGAGAAGCCGGGGAGATGTCAGAGCCCGCCCCCAGGCACGCATGCCCGCGAGGTGCTGCCCCTCATCCTAGCCCCCGTGCTGTGCAGCACCCGGACCCTCCACAGGGACAGGCCACCAGCGCACCAGCAGGCCGGCCCCCAGCCTGGTTCCGTCGCTGCCGTAGCACGGTGCCGACGGCATGCGGCCTGGGCTCCATCGACGTGTGCCCGGTGGGCGAGCAGGTGACCGACCCGAGTCTCACTGTGGCTCAGCTCACTGGCGAGGCAAGTGGGAGTGTCCAGGGGCAGCTATCAGCCTGCGACAGACACGGTGGGTGGCACCCACCCCAGGGGCGCCACTGTGTCCCCAGGTGCCCCGCAGGGATGCCAAGGCTTTCTTGGGGTCGCGTCCCCGGCACTCTGCGTGGCCTTGCGTCCTTGTCCGGGGTCTGCGCCTCAGACGGGACCTTGGCTGGAGGCACGAGGGGCGCCCTGAGCTTCTCTCTGCCCGGAGGGAGCGCAGGGGGAGGGTCCCCCGAGGCCCAGGCTGGACTTCGCAAGAGTGGAGGTGCTGGTGGCCGCGGCCTCGCTCACGGCTGGAGGAGCACGGACAGCTGAGCAGCGGCGACAGTCGGGGTGCAGAGAGCCCAGGGAGAGACGCCCGGACACCGCTTCCCACGGGCCTCCGAGAACTGCCGCTTCGCTGGTTTCCTTTCTGCCGGGTTTCCTTGCCCGCAATCGAGGGGGCGCTGGCCGCTACCACAGGCCTCCCAGAGTTCGGACGGGTGAGCAGGGGGAGGCCCTGTGCCCGAGGCTTCCTCCCGGCTGAGGAAACGGAGCTGGGAGTCAGAGCCTCGTCCAAGGCGACGGCTAGTGGCCAGAGGTCTGAGTGCACTCTGAGTGGCAGAGGTCTGCCTCAGTGCCTCTGAGTGGCTGCCCTCAATGGCCAACCGTTCATCCTTTCTGGAAGGAGGGGGCCGCTGCCCTGCTTCGGCACTCGGCCAGGAGGCCTCTGGCCAGGCACCAGGGTCCACAGGCGAGGGGGGTGGACGTCATCAGCTCCGGGGCCGCTGGTCCCTCACACTCGGGTCTGCAGCACACGGTGTGCGATCCCAGGTGTGGTTTGAAGCCACCGTCCTCCTGTTCACCTGGGGACGTGTGTGACCCAGGGAGGCCATCCCACGAGCGGTGGGCCCCATTCTGCTGAGTGTGTGTTCTCTGAGCCCTCCTATCGGGCTGGCAAGAGTGACGTGTGTCCGAGGGTGGGGCTGTAGGTGATGGCGGCGCCTGGGCCTGGGGGCCACCAAGCAGCCCCAGGAGCCAGTCTGCTGAGGCATCCGGATGGGGGGGTGGGTGGCAGGTCTGCGGGAGCAACGTCTGGCAGCTGCCTTTGGGCACCTGGGGGGTGCTGGGGGGCACCTGGGGGCTCCTCCTGCCCAGCTAGGGACCTGCAAATGCCCAACAGTCCAGCCCCCCCCCCCCCCCCAGTTGTCTTCCTCCCTTGGTCCCACTCTGCTGTGCAGAGAGCAAGCCTGTGCTAGTCCTCCAGAGGCTAGTGGGTGCCCCTGAATCAGAGCAGGGCCGGCCATGTACCCGCTGACTCTCCCGCTTTCCGGTTACGACAAAGTGTGGCTCTTTCCGTGCACCGGTCAGGGTGGGCCCAGCGCCCTCTGTCACTCCCGCCCCGCCCAGTGCATTTCACGCAGCCGTGCCCTCAGTTGCTCCTGGGTATGGGTGACGGAATCCCCCTAAATTTGGGGATTCGGCCGGGGAGGGGCATGTAATGCCGGCTTGGGACCAGCAGAGGGCAGCGGTCAGCTTAGCCAGCTCGCACCCAAAGGGGCGGGGGAGCCCTGGGCACACAGTGGAGGGGCGCGGGAGGGCGCTGACGAAGTGAGGCGCCTGCGGCCTTCCTGGACTGAGTCTCTACCCTGGGCCCGTCCTCATAGCAGGGCTGAGCCCACTGTGAGCCTCCACGGTCCGGGGGCCTCCTCCGGGCCTCACCGTAGAGGCCTTTAAGGGGAGCCAGCTGAGGGCCAGGAGGGGGAATGGGGCGTCGGGGGGGTCATGTGGGATGAATCGTGAGTGGGGCCAGGGCACAAGCAAGAAAGGAGCCCCCTCACCCAAGCGCAGCTACACGCAGAGGCAGGTGAACGGGTTCAGTGGCCGTAAGACGCTAAGATGGGCGAGTGTCCCCGGCGGGGAGGGGGATGCGGTGGGGGGTGGGCCGGGCTGTGCTGCCTTTCCCTGGGACTCCCCGTTTCTTTCCTGTCTCTTTCAAAGCAATCTTTGGCCCCAGGGCTCCAAGGCAGGGAAGAATGAAGCAACAGTGACCCCCTCCCCACCAGCCTCCCTCCTGCCCCGTCTGGCCACAGCGTCCTTGTCCTTCTCCGTGTCACCTTAGCCGTCACTCAAGGCCAGGAGCTGACCCCTGGTGGGTTAGAGGCAGGGTCCACATGCCACCCGGGGCACCTGCATCCCCAGAGCCTGCAGCCCCTTCACCTGGGGCTCCCCGAGGTCACTCAGCACAGAGAGAGGCCTAGAGAGACCCTAGTGGGGGCCAGCGGCCTGGCGGGCCCTCAGGCAGCAGGCAAGGACCCGGTGGGCCCGCTGGGTGGCGAGCTGGCCTGGGAGGAGGCGTTCTCCACGGGTGGGTAGCCTCAAGCCATCTGTTTGCGACGTCTTCTTCGTCGTAAGGGGCAGCCCCGTCCTTGGGCAGAGCCGTGCGCTCCCACTGCGGACTCTGAGCCACGGAACGTTCTAAGCTCTCTGCCGGCCACTGCACCTGTTGCACTGATGCTGACGGATGGCCTTGTCTGTCGGCACCCTGCCAGCGTGGTGGCGGCACGCGGCTGAGTCTCCCCGGGCTGGGGGGACCGGGAGGGGAGGGGGATACATCTGCTCTTCCCCTCTGCGCTGTGACCAAAGTCCACCCTTTTCCTTTTGCTTAAAGCTCCAGGAGCGAAGCACGCAGGGGACCGAAGGCCACAGCTCCTGCTAGCGTGGCACCTGCTGGCTGGGGAGGACAGAGAGGAGGCTGTGGTGAGCGGAGGACCCCGCCCACAAGGATGGGATGTGTGACCCAGCACGGAGGTGTTCAGGCTTCAGCTGGGAGCTCTGGGCAGCTTCTCTGGAAAGAAGAAGGTGGCTAGTGGAATCTCAGAGCAAGATCTCCTCTCCTCCCAAGGTGGGCAGCCTCTGCCTGTGGAGACACTCCAGGGGCTGAGTGCTCCTGGCCTCCAGCGGTGGCCCAGCTCTTTGCCTGGGTGTCTTCAGGTCCTCTGCAGGGCTCAGGTGGCCCCGGGGCATGATGAGTCCCGGTCGCTCCTCCTCCGTATCCCTGGACGGAAGACCTACGGACCCTGACCCCCTTGCAGGGACTTGGAGAGACCCGAGCCGACCGAAGGAAGGTCAAGGCTCCCCATTCACCAGGCCCGGGCGCTCTCCTTGGGAGGCTCTCGGCCTGGGAAGTGAGATGCTCACCTCTCGGCACGAATCCTTTCTGGGACTCCTGAGTCCCTTCCACGACCCATACTCCGTCCCGTGACTGGCCCCCTGTTGACTTTTACGTCCTTGACTGGTGGGAGCCGGTGGCCACCGCGGGGCAGGGTGGTCACTTCTTCCGTGTGCCCCCACTGCTGGCTCAGTGCGCGCCCCCGACAACCGTCTGCCCGGTGAAGGAAGACTTCATGCTTTCCCCCGTTAGGCCTCATCTGGTGATGCAGGGTGTCACGCAGGCCCCCTGGCTGGTGTCTGCCGTGCAGGTTTGCATGGTCGACCCCCCACTCCGAGGCATCTGCCCGTCTGGCCATCCTGTGTCCTGTGCTTGCTCCCAGGGCAAATTCCCGGGCCTCAGTGTCTGCTCACGAGGAGGTCACATCGCGGGAGGTCTGGCCGGACACATGCTTTCCCATCAGAACGGGACCATCTGCCAGCACTGACAGTACACAGAAAGGCCCCTCTGGCTCTGGTGTGAGCACACCCCCTCGTGGGTTTCAGGAAGCAGAGGCAGACGTCAGCTCCGGGTTCCAGGACCCGCGGGTGTCGCCCTTTCCCGCTGTAGGAACCCTGGGGGGGCGCCCGTGGGACGCGGGGACGCGGGGAGTGGTCAAGTTGACTCAGGCTGGTGGCAGTCCGCACGGGGAGGAGGGGCAGCGGCTGGGCCCCAGACGGGGGTCGGGGCCAGCCCAGCGGGCAGGTGCGCCCGCACAGGGAAGGTGGGTAGTATCTGGATCCACACGGTGCCCCCACGCCCCCGGCAGCCAGGCTGGAGCAGGGGGAGGGCCGAGGGAGCGCAGGGCAGGGGCGCCCATCGGGACGCTGCCAGGGCGGGGCCCCTCCCGGGCGGCACAGGGCGTGCCGGCCTCCTGCCCAAGCCCTGCCAGCCATCGCCGGGAGGGAGCCAGCAGGGACAGCCGGATGCCCCCAACGCCCTGGGGCGGGCAGGGGCGGGCGCCTGGAGGAGGCACTTGGGAGGGCCGGGGAGGGGCTGGAGCAGGTGGGGTTCATTCAGGCTGGTCCCCGGGAGGGGGCTGCCCTCGTGGGACGCCCACCCCCCCAGGCCGGCCGCTCGCTCCCGGCCACAATCCTTCGCTGTCAGGGAATGTCTGAGAAGCGGCCGGCTCAGCACTTTCTCCTCGGAGCCGCATTACGACCACATAATCAAGGCTCTCTGATTGGAGGGCAGCCGGGCGGGTAGATTACGAGCGATTAGAAACGATCACCGTGCCCGCAACCTGAGACACGCGAGGGGCCCCAGGCCTCCTCTCCCGCCGCCCCGTCCCCGCCTGCGCAGACACCCGGGCCCGGGCCTCGGCCGGCCGCGGGGTCACTGCCCACCCGCGGTGCCTGGCCCTTGGTGTGACAGAGACCCTCGGTGTCCGAGGCTGAAAGCCCCTTCCCCGGGGGGCAAGGACCTGGCTCCCCACCACGAGGCCCCTCCCGGCCCCTGACCTGCTGGCCCGCACGGCCCTGCCGAGCCTCCCCTCTGGGTGGGTGTGCCCCCCCCCCCCCTTCCCCGAGGCTCCGGGCTCCAGGGGCCCCCTTACCGGCACAGTCTGGGCCCCAGCGATGGGCTGCGTGCTGGCCTCGGGGCCCGGCTGCTCGGGGTGGGTCTGTGCTGGTGTGTACAGGGTCATGCCGTGCTCCGGGGGGACCGGGGTCTGGCCCGAGTACTCCTGCGTGGGGTGCGGAGGGGGTGGCGCGTACTCGGCGGGGATGCCGTTCTGTGGCGGAGGGGGGTACTGGGCGGGGGGGTAGGGCTGGGCCATCGCTTCAGGCGGAGCCGTGGCGTCCTGATTGCCCTGTGGGGGGAAAGAGAGTGGCTGGTTAGACCGTTGGCGGGCCCCGTCCCTGCCCACCTTCCTTGTGAGAGTTCACGGGCTGAACGGGGGCGGAGGGGGGCGGGTTCCACAAGCGCCCGTGGCCCCTCTGCATTGCCCGGGCCCCCTGGGTGGTGGACTCCCCGACACGGGGCTCCAGATCTGAGCCATTAGAGGGGACTGCCGGGGCGGCAGGTGTCTGGAGAGCTTAGGGCTCGAGACCACTCATGCACACACTTGTCGTTGTCAGACCTGAGGCCACTAAAGTCACAGGAAACCGTAGGAAAGGACCCCACGCGACGTCGTGCACCCTGTTCCCAGCATCAGCCAGCGGTGACCTTTCGTGACGCCATCCCACTGATCCAGACAAGACACAGAACTGTCTCTCGTTACCCTTAGCGCCACACCCACACCCTCCTCCCTGAGGAAGGCTTTCAGCCTTGATTTTCCCATTGGTAAAGGAGGTGAAGGAGAACCTCTGCCCAGAAGGTGATCAGAGTTGATCCCACAGAACTTGGAGTCCGCACCACACGGCCCCCCTGATGGCCCTGATGGTGAGGTGTGGTCTGTGGGGCACGGAAGGTTCTGGCTCTGTCTCGACGACAACCCCTGAGCACATCTCCACCCCACCCCACCCTTGCAGGGCTGCTGCCCCAGGCCCTGGGCAGGATCCCAGCAGAGCAGACGGGTCTTCAAATGGGGGGCAAGGTCCCCATGGGGAGCAGCAGTGCAAGGTCTCGCCCTCACCCCAGACCTCCCGCTGCAACCTGGGCACCTGTGGGAGCCCCTGATGTGGCCCTGGGAGGAAGGGGCCCAGAGAAGGGACTGGGGTCCTCAGGCTGTCAGAGGGGAGGTGGTGGGGAGGGCGGGCTTTCAGCAGCCCCTCTGAGCACGCGAGGCACTCTCTGGCCTTCTGAGGGTGTCCCCAGGGGAGAGAATGCCGTCTCTGAGAATCCCGCCCGCCGGCGTGGAAGGACCCCCGCGCAGACTTACGGTGCTTTCCTGATGTCTCCCTGGGGAGGAGCCCCGTGCACCCCCATGTTGCCCCTGTCACGCCGACCGACCGTGGCGGGTTTCGAGGCTTGTTTCCTTGCCCACCCCTCCCCCTGTATGAGATAGGTGCTCCTCTGCCCCGTCCTTCATCGGTTATACTCGTTCACCCATAACTGTGGGGGCGCCAGGCCCAGGGCCCGTGGCGGAGAGTCAGGCGGGATGGGCAGCCCGGCCCGTGCAGACTGCAATCCGGAGCGGGGGTAAATTCGGACAATTACCCAGATCGTGAGGTGCCCTGGCCTCAGGAGGGTGTTGACGAACGCGCGAACGTCCCGGGCTGGGTGTTCTGTCTTCCGGCTGGGCCCTGTCCACCTGCCCACCTCCCTGCTAGTGGGGGGCTGGGGGCCCACTCTCTGCCAGCACCCCCCACCCAGTGCCAGCCTCCCTTCTCAGCGCCCACTACCCCTAACTCCTGGGGTGACCCTGCTGAGCGCTGGCCTAAGGAGCCGAAAATCCTGTCCTTCTCCTCCTCCTGTGCAAAGCTGCCGGGTCCCACCTCTGTCTGCAGAGACTGAAGCCCGGGCAGTGTCGGAGTTCCAGAGAGCAGGAGGGGAACACGCGTGTGCATGCACACACGTACACTTGTGAGTGCACGCCCTTCGCTGGACATCCCCCCTCACCGCTCCAAAGTAGCCCGTGAGGTCCCACTACCTGCTGTGAGCAGATGTGCTGGTGGGGGAGGGGGTGGGCTCAGGGTGGGGAAGGGTCAGGTGAGGGGAGGTGGAGGGTTGGAGGAGGCCAGGGAGGGTTGGAGGCCAGGGCAAGGGGTGAGGGGAGCGGGAGGGGGCAGGAGGAAGAGGAGATGGCCAGGGTAAGGGGAGGGCACTGTCAGAAGCCTCCAGAGATCAATTAACTGATAAATATTTGATCAGAACCTTCACTAACATCTTCCCAGTGTCCCCGCTTCCCTACCTCCTCCAAGGCCCGGGAAGGAGGGGCTCTTGTCCCCTCCGTGCCTTCTCACCCCACCCCCACCTCTCCCCAGCGCCCTCTTCCCTGGGTCCCCTCGGGACTGAGTGACAGCAGACGCCCCGTCGTTCCCCCCCCCGCCCCGCCCCCGCCCCCGCCCCACACTGCAGTGGCTCCCTGGGCTGGACACAAAGGCGGGACACCAGGCAGCATGTTTGTGGTTACTGAGTGCCGGGGTCCGGAGGCGTCTGGGTGGGCAGGAGGTGGCATCTGGGCCATTTAGCACAGGACAATAAATCAGCACGTCTGAGAACGTGGTGCTCTCTGCTTTGCAGACATTAACTCACTTGATCCCCCTCCAACCCACAAGGCGAACAGCGCTCCCCATTTCCCAGCCGATAAAACTGAGGCACAAGGGCTAAGTGGCTGGTCAGGCTGCCACGGCAGGAGCTGGGAAGGCAGCGCAGGCTGCCCGGCCCTCCAACCTATGCCTCTGCCCCTCCACGCACAACTGTGGCCCTTCGCGGGGGTGTCTCTGCGGGGGGTGAGGTTTTACAGCTGAGTGACAGAGTTCAGAGCCTGGGCTACACAGGCAGGGCTCCCTCTTAGCCCCTGGGTGGCCCTGGGTGACCATCCGTCCTCCTTGACAGGTTCCCTCAATCTGCAAGAGGTCGTCACGGCGACCGGACAGAGGAAGTGCAGCACAAAGGCTGGCGACTGTGACTCGGGGGGTCTTGGGGAGATCCTCACCAGCCCTGCCTTGTGTCTCCCCCACACCCGCGCTGGAGGTGGTTGTGGTCAAGCGAGTGGCTCTCACCCTGGCTGCACACCCCACGCCTGGACCCCTCCCCAGGGCGTCTGAGTCAATTTACATCCAAACTTGCCCAGGAGGTGCTGATGTGCAGCTCGGGCTGAGGGCCCTCGGGCCGGACTTGATGGGAAAGCAGAGGGTACCAGGTGCACCCTGGGGGCGTGTCAACGCCTGACCCACAGAGGGCAGCATGGCCAGTGTCACCACGTTCTTTTTCTTCCTTCTTTCTCGGTCTGCTGGGGCCAGAGTCAAGGAGAGGCTTGGCTCTGAGGCATGAGCCGAGCCGAGTCCTCCTGCTGGGCTGGGGGCTCGTCTCAGCCGGCGGCATTTCAGAGCAGCCTGTGAACATGTCTGGCTCCCCAGGGGACTGGAAATTCCCAGAACACGAGGGCAACTCACTCATTCTCTGCTCCCGCGTCCCTGCACTCAGCACAGCACTTCACCGCACTCGGAAGAGTCTCAATGCACATCGGATGGGTGGACGGGTGGATGGATGGATAGGTGGATGGATGGATAGGTGGGTGGAGGGATGAATGGACGGACCAAGGGACAAATAGGTAGATGAATGGGCGGATGGATAGGTGAATAGATGGATGAGTGGATAGAAGGATGGAAAGATGGATGGATGGACAGAGAATAGGATGGGTGGATAAATGGATGGGTGGAAAGATGGATGGACGGACAGATGGATGGACGGACAGACGGGTGGATGACTGGATGGATGTATGAATGGATGGGTGGAAAGATGGATGGATGGACGGAGGATAGGATGGGTGGATAAATGGATGGGTGGAAAGATGGATGGACGCACAGATGGATGGACGGACAGATGGATGATGGACAGACGGGTGGATGTATGAATGGATGGGTGGAAGGATGGATGGGTGGACGGACAGATGGATGGATGGACAGACAGATGGATGACTGGATGGATGTATGAATGGATGGGTGGAAAGATGGATGGATGGATGGACAGATGGATGGATGGACAGACGGATGGATGTATGAATGGATCGGTGGAAGGATGGATGGATGGATGGACAGATGGATGGATGGACAGATGGATGGATGACTGGATGGATGTATGAATGGATGGGTGGAAAGATGGTTGGATGGACAGATGGATGGATGGATGGGTGGACAGGTGAATGGATGAGTAGCTGGACAGTTATTATCCCACTCCCTTTTCCTCTCTCGTGTCATCACATTAGCCTGATAAAACCAGTAAGATCCAGCTCTGCCCACTGTACTCCATGGCCCACACCGCGGGAGAAAAACAGAAGATCACCCTGAACGATTCACTTAAGTTCACTGACTCCTGATAGAAGCAGGCCTGGCATGGCCACTCAGCTGTCGCTCAGCTCTGGGGGACCAGTCAACTTACCCTCCTCAACCCTCCCTTCTCCGCTACCCTCGCTCTTGGCGATAAACGTCCACACTCACCTGTTGGCCTGCCTGCCTCATATCCTAGAGCCCAGCCCTTCTCACCAACACGTGCTCACGGTTCTGGTGACCCACTGCAATCCCTCCCGTGACCGGAATGGGAGAACCCCCTGGACCCCGCGGCCTCGTCAGCCTACACCCCGGATTCACTGCTTCCCCACAGAGTCTCTTGAGTGAGCCGCCTGGACCTCTGGCCCCCAGTCCCTTTACTCCCACACATTCTCAGCCCCACTCCCAACTGGCTTTCCCGGCACCGTTTCCCGAAACCACCTTCGTCAAGGTTCCCACGTCTGCCATGCTGAGAGCCTCGCTGGGCCTCATCCCTCAGCAGCACTGGAGGTGCTGACCGCTCCTCTCTCCAGAGACACTGTCCTCTCTCGGTCTGGTCAAGCCACACTCTGTTTGTTCCCTGGCTTCGTTGGAAGTTCCTTCTATACCTGCGTTACTGTCTCCTCCCCTCTCCCCAACCTGTAGATGCTAGAGGCCCCCAAAGCCCAGTCCTTGGACCCTCTCTTCTGTGGCTATCTTCACTACCTCAAGGTTCTCAGTCTCAATTTTAAAATAGCAGCTGTATGTGGGCCAACCCCAAGTTCTATCTCCATCCCGGGCTCTTCCCCACAATTCCGCGGTCTGCACGCCTCATACGCACGAGTCGAGCTTGACCTCCCCCTCCCCATGGTCCCCATCAAACTGCCCCTCTTGAGGTCTTCCGCATCTCAGGAAACACCCCTGCCCACAGGCCAGGGCTCAGCCCTACACCTGGGGTGACACCTTTCTGTCCACTGTAAACGATCAAGCAGGAAGTCCTGTCGGCTGCACCTTCAACACGTGCCCAGAACCCAACCACCTTGACCAACTCACCGCTCCCACCTGGGTCCGGCCCCCATGACGTTCCCGTCTCTCTGTTTTTGCCCCCGCCCCTACAGTCCGTCCTCTCCGAGTAAAATCCAGAGTTCCAACGTGGCCCGTTGGCCCTGCCTGACGTGGACCCCCGAATCTTGGGTCCTCACGTCCTGCTTCACCGTCCTCGCTTGTTCTCTGCTGGTCACAAGGGTCCCTGCTGTCCCTTAAACATCCAGTTCTGGCCTCAAGGAATTTGCACTGGCTGTTCCTTCCGCAGGGACACCATTCCCCGCACACCCCATAAAGGTCTCCCCTCCTTCAGGGTCACGTTCTCAGGGAAGCCCCCGCTTTGCACTCCGCATCCCCTGACCTGGCTTTGCCCTTCTCTGTCTCAGAGTCCCGACGCGGCCATCATGCACGGTCTGCCTCCCGCCCCAGGACGTCGTCTCCAGGCAGACCTCACCTGTTGCCGAATCATCTCCTGCACCCAGAGCGTGAGGACACACAGTAGGACTGTGACAGAGGCGCACCTCGCGGACGAGCGAACGTGTCGTGACAGCGGTCACCAACAGAGCTAAGTGTGCCCCCCGTGCCACTGCACGGAGTCCCCACAACAAGCCTGGGGGCTGGGCTCCGTGGGAAAGTGGGGGGCGGACAGCCTGGGCCGTGCTCCGCATCTCACGTTCTCAATTCTGCGGGGCGGGTATTTCGATCGCCACGTTTACAGAGAGGGAGTGGAGGCACGGAGGCAGAGACCAGGGCACCCGCCGGGGGTTCCGGAGCAGGTGAGCACACAGAGCCCTCCCGTCCCACACCCTCCGCTGCACGTGTGCTCACTCCAGATGCGAGGGGGGACGGCCCGAGGCGAGTCTGCAGGCAGAGGGTGGTGGCCTGCCCGGTGCTGGACTGGAACGCGCCCCTTCCAGCGGCTGCCGGCTCACGAGTGCACGAGTGCCGACCCGGAACATCGTTTTCCAACTCCACGTTTGGTGACCTCACCTTGGCAGCGTGAGATCGGCCAGGGTGGGAACATCCACACCCCACGGACTGGCAAGTGCCACCCTTCAGGGCTGGGTCTGTCCCCGGAGAGCTGGCTGTTAAGACCCTGGGGCCCACGCCCCGGCAGAGAAGCGGTACCGAGCATGACCGTCTGCAAAGCCAGAGTTAAGTGCGGCCCGAGCAGCTTTACGGAGCCCCTCCTCCGAGCCTGCGTTTGAACGGGAATGAGGTGCAGGCTGTGTCCGCGAGGAGCTTCTGGCCCAGCAGGAGCCAGCCACGCCCAGAAGACACTACCAGAGGCTGGATGGAAGGTGAGAAGTTCCAGAAAGATCCACGTTCCTGCATCTGGCAAAGGGGAGCCGCGGGGAGCAGATGTCCCGTGTGGCTGGCCTTGAGGGTGGGGCCGGGGCTCTGTGAGTGACTTCACCTCGGGTCCGCCATCTGCCCAGCCAGCCTGGCCCTCCCCTCGCCCGAGAGGTGACAAGCGTGGGCTGCACCTGTGCCCTCTGGTGTCCGCCCAGAGGAGAGCGCGTCCCGGGTATTTAGTCCCTGGCTCCCTCCCCGGGAGGCTGTCTCGGGCTGGCTGTGACCTGGGCCAAGGGGGCCTGGACCTCCTCTGGAGGGTGACCCTCCCTCCTCACCCCCTCCCGAGGCGGCGGCGGCTCGGTCACCGTCAGCGCTGGGGTCCCGCGTGCTCCCCGGCACTCCCCCTCTGTCCACCCTCCCGACACTGCTGGAAACAGTCTCACGTGGAATTTCCCCACGTCGAGGGAGGGAACCAGCTGCTCCCTCCTGGATCCTGATGACGTGCTCTGCTGAAGGACCAGGCGGGCGTCTCTACAGGGGGGTGGGTCCTCTCGAGGACGCCTCGCCGCTGAGCTGCCTGGTCTTGGCCCCTGCTCCCCGAGGGACTGCCCGTGGCACCAGGATCCTCAGCTGCTAAGTGACACCAGGCTCAGCCCTACCTCTTGGTCTGTGGAAGGGGAGGGCGTCCTGTCTGCCTGGAGGCAGGGGCTGGGAGGGAGGAACCTTCGTCTTTAGGATCTAGAGCTAAGGTCCCCCCAGGTATCTCTGCCCGTCCCACTGGCCCAAAGCATCCTCCGCCCCAGCCTGCATTCCCAGGTCCCCCGGCCGGTGTGTTCCCGTCCTGCTGGGGTGAAGGTCCCCGTGCGTGTGAACGGATGGACTGGTGGGATGCTTGGGGAGCAGGGTCGTTGGGGGAAGGGGAAGGGGTCAGTAGCAGCCAATGGCGCCCCCCCCCGCCCCCCGCCCCCCAGACCTTCTCTCTGCAGTCCCTCTGGCTCCTCCGCTCACAGTCCCTCCAGGACAATCAGGCTAATTGCCTCTTGGACTCCTCACCCCAGGAAGGAGGGCGCCGCAGGCCCCGGGCCCGCAGGCCAGGCTGCGGCCGGGAGACTGGCGGCACAGGCCGGGCAACGAGCCATTTCTCCACCCCTGGGCAAAGCTGGCTCCCAGACAGGGCGGAGGAGGGGGCGAGGCAGAACGGCAGAATGGCCCTGGCGTGGACCAAACTATTAGGGCGTAACGTGCCCACCCCACCCTGTACCACGGCCCCCTGCCCGTCAGGTGTCGCACCCCCACCCTCACAGCCGTGCCACGCACACCCGTATGTCCCCAAGTCGCCAGCGTCTGCTGAGCTCCACTGCCTGCCTGGCACCAGGGCACATCCCGGTGGTGAGCAGGGCCTGCCCTTGGGGCCCTGCAAACTCAGTGACTTCCTGGTGACCTAA
This sequence comes from Lynx canadensis, assembly GCF_007474595.2. Lineage (NCBI taxonomy): Eukaryota > Metazoa > Chordata > Mammalia > Carnivora > Felidae > Lynx > Lynx canadensis. Next base: position 57,480,928 of record NC_044316.2, read on the forward strand.
GAGTTGGGGGTCACAAGCTACGTTTCATAGAGGGGACCCTGCGGCCACAGGCCACGTGATGAGCGAGCAGGAGGTCTGGGGCACTCGCAGCGTGGAGGTGGACGTGGCAGAGGCCAGCGGGGAAGCGGGCAGGGGACCGGGTCTTGGAGATGTCTCCGCACGCGTGGCTGGAACCACAACGGGACAGACGGACGTCAACTTCCCAAGCCCCGGACACAGCCTGCTCATCCAGAGGCAGGCGGCATGGGACGATTCCCAGGGCCAGGAAAGTAGGAGGGCTGGTTTCCAGAGGACACCTGTCCGGAGAGCCCTTTGTGAGCACTCCTGGCCCGTCCCCCAGCTCCCCCTGAGACAGGAGAGGAGTCAGGCTGGGGCTGGCCTCCAGGAGGCAGGAAGTAGCACCCAAGTCTCAGGGGCCTTCAGTGACAACTGAGCCAGGGGACCTCATGGCTCTGACCTCCCAGCCTGGAGGTGGGATGGCCCTGTGTCCCCCGCCCCCCGGCCCCCAACCCAGGCACGCACACGTGAGGCGGTGGCCCCATCTCCGACCGCGGGTGACACCCAACCTGCCCGCCGGGCAAACTGGGACCCTCCCGTCTCCGCCTCCCTGCCAGGCGCCCCCGCTGGGCTCTGCTCGCTACCAACGCGAAGGCTCCTTCGGCCTTGGAACAGCTCTGCCAGAAAGCTCCTCCACGCACTGGGCTGAAACCTGCCTGCTGGAAACTTCCACCCAGCACCCGGCTCAGCCTCGGGGCCCGCACCCCTGCAGTCCACCGACTCACGCTCCCGTGGCTGACGCTCCCAGGAGCGGGGAATCCACACGGCTACACCTGCCACTGTTGTTCCCGGTGCACGTCCAGGAACGTGCTGTGGTTGCTCCCGTCTTATGGGTGAGAGAAGGCAGGCGAGCAGCCGTGCCTGAACCCAGGCCGGTGTCCTGGACTGTCGCCACGTGCAGGGGGATCTGGTATGGGGGCCACGGGAGGGAGCGTCACGGAGCAAGGGGACCACTCGGGACAACGCCATGAACCATGGGAAAGCATCCGGATGCCCAGGGTGGGTGACAGACAGGAAAGGGGTGGAGAAGAGCGTCCCTCGGGGCACAGAGGAAAATCACTAACACATTTCGCTGTCTTCTCGGAGGGGACCTTCCTGTTTTCTTAATGTGCCAATCACGGGAAAGTGAAGTTTTGGGGAAAAAGACGACGAAAGCATGGGAAGGCACGGGGACGAAGCCGGGTGCAGGATGACGTCAAGGGGACGGGGGCCCACTGACTCTCGTCCCGGCAAGCCCCCGCGTCAGGACTCTTTTAGCATTCCTGCCACCATGATGCTTGGTTCTGGCAGAGACGTCCCGCTGTGATTCAAAGAGCGCTGGGCAGGAGTATCTGCTTTTCTGGATATTTCCAAGGATGGTGGAGCCCGGCCCTGCCTCCAGGGACGACCGGGATCTCAGAAAGGGACCTTGGAGGATGTTCTACCCGCTCGGCTGAGGAGGAAGTCAGCAGCGGGGAGGTGGTGAGTGCAGACGGGGCAGGAGGGTGAGCTATGGAGAGCAGGAACACCACTGCCGGATACGCACGAGGACCCACCGGCTGCCAGGTTCTGGGTGCCTGGGGCGCACCAGTGAGCACCGGCCAGACTCAGGGAGCAGACACCCCTGTGGAGGCCCCCTGGGCATTAGCTAAATTTGAAATGCATGATGTGATTTTCAGGGGCAGCCAATTAGCGTCTCCACGGCGGTTGGCTCAGGTTAACCTTCCCATCCTGGGCCGCCAACTGAGAGCAGGGGCCCGGCCCGGAGGCGGCTGGTGACTCACAGAGGGGCTCCCCACGCACACGGCGGGGGGCACAGAAATGGAAATAAACAGTCTCAACAGCGATCCCAGAGAGAAAGAAGGGGCTGCTCCAGGATTCAGCCGGGGTCACTGGCACGGGGGCCAAGGGGGTGGACAGCCGCAGCACACGGCTTTCTCCCTCGCAGGTTCTTGCCCTCTGACTCAGTTGCATCCTTAGCCCAAAACAGGCCATCTTCATGGCTCACGGGCTTCTGACCCCAACTTTTGGGGCTCAGGCACTGGCAGGAGAGCATCCTTGCCAGGCGGGAACAGAGGCACTCCAGCCAGCCCAGGCACCCCGGGAAAGCCGGGTCCTAGCAGTGAGAGGGTGAGCCTGGGAGCCCTGGGGGGCAGGCCCAGCCCCCATCTCCTGCCGAGACCCCACCGGGCCCCCTTGCACCCCATCCAGCAGATTCACGGCAGAGGCTTCGCTCCTGGACACGCTCATGCCTCCCTCCCCAAGTTCAAGATGCTATTCCAGAGGTGTGCGGTGGGAGGCAGTGGTGGGGAGTCCTTGCTGGTGAGCACCTTAAGGCCAGAGACTTCAGGGTGAGGGTTGTCTAAGCAGGACGTGCTGGGGCACGCCTCAGGGCACAGCTGGGCTGCTATCACAGAACAGGCAACCCGGATGGGCAGGGTGATGCCTTAGCATTCTAGAATTCTATTCTAGAACATTCTAGAATCTCCGCGGTAGGGGTTGGGGGGAGGGTGTGGAGCTCCAGACCAGGAGAGCCCTGAGGGCCAGAGCTCTTCACGAGGAAGTGAGCCCCTGACACAGTTCAGGCACACAGCAAGTGCTTGGTAAATGCTCAGTAACAACATCGTGCTATTTCGTGTGACGGTCAGACGACCTGTGAGCTGGCCTCCTCCAGAGTTGCCTGCCCGCGTGCACACAGCCAGCACGTGGCGGAGCTGGGATCCGGGCCCAGGCCCGGCTGACTCGGAGCCGCCGGATGCGGCCAGACCGGCACGGACTGTTGTCTGAATAGGAGCAGAAGAGGGTGTGCCCTCCACCCACTGCCTGGAAGAGGGTCGACGGCCCGTGGTGCTCGTTCCCCGTCCCAAGACTCGGGAGGCCTGCTCTGCCGCTCGCTGATCCTGCTTCGCAGACACCATTCTAACCGAGCCGCTGGCCAGGGTTTCCTGAGCCCATCCTGAGAGCCCACCTTTGGGCTGGACGCTTCCCTCTGGTGCTCAGAGGGCTCAGCCCCGGGCCCTCCCGTCCCCACCTCGGTCTTAGCAACTGGCTCTGTGGCGGGTGCGTGTGGTGGGGGCGGAGCCCTGCTCTGTGGCGTCTATGGTTTCCGTGGTGGAAAACTACCAGCAAGAAGCGTCTGAACGCGGGGCTTGCGGGGACGACTCCAGAGACCCTGGGGCGGGAGAGGGGGCCGCCCCGGTCGGGCTCCCGATTCACCTCCCTGGTCTGAGCAAGAGGAGGTGTGGGAGGGCCAGGGACACGGTGCTACGTGTGACGGGGCTCTGCGCAGGGCTGGGGCAGGGGCTGCTGGGAGACCAGTGGTCGGCGGGCCGGGCGGGGGGAGCAGCGCTGCTTGCTGGGTGGGAGGCTGGGGGCACGAATCCACCTGAGCGACCGCTCCCCCCACCGCTCCATCCAACCCGTCTGTGCCCTGGCAGCTGCTTTCGTGTCGTTTATTAATTAGGGCTGTCGGATGGCGCATCATACTCCACGTCATCGCATTCAGGGACCATTAGGCTGGCTCTCGGCGGCCTCTCCTCCTTTCCTCCTTCCTTCTCCGCGAGGGGTCTGGTGCCCAGGCCGCCCCGATGCCCCAGAACGCGCAGGGCGCACCGTGTGTCTGCTCCCGCCCCCGGGACCGGGAGAGACTTCGGGGGAAAGGCAGGCAGAGCCCCCACAGATGGGCAGGACCCTGACGCACTGGCAAGTTTACAACCTGGAGTCCGGCTACGCCCCTGGGCGACTCGGCGCGGGCCTCGCTGCGTTCCTGCTGGCCCCTCCACCTGCCCTCCACTCCACCAGAATCACGGGTCTCCCCCCCCACCCAATTTGTGTCTCCTCGTCCCGTGTCCACAGCCTCTCATTTCCCAGTAGGGCCTCAAGCCTCTGCCTCATTGGCGCTTTGGAGGCTGCAGGTGGGCGATGGGGCCAGGTCACCCCGAAACCTGCGAGGTCTGAGTGAGGAGCCCTACCCCCAACCACACAGAACACATGAGGCTTACGTGGGGGCCCAGCCTGGATTCCCGATGAGCCTTCAGCACGAGCGCCGGTGCCCTCCACCCCCCGAGGCATCCCGGGCACCCTGCCTCCGAGGCTGGGAGGCCTGGAGACGTTTGTTCTAGTCTCCCCGCCATGGCCCGGTTTCTGCGCGTTCGCCATGAAAGCTGGTGGTGCCGGCCAGAGCGAACGTGGTGCCGGAGCAGGATGCGGCCGGGCCAGCCTGGCGTCTGCAAAGCAGCTCCGAGGGTGCCCCGTGTGCCCCTTGCCGTGTGTGTGCGCTCAGTGCAAGCTCCGTGTGCTCTGTGAGTGTGCCGGGCGCGCCCCGCGTGCTGTCCGGGGCACCTGCTCTCGTGGACAGAAAAGTACCCGACCAGCCTCCCGTCTTCCCGCTGAGCCGCGGGCACGGCCCCACCCACAAATGGGGCTGCAGGCCCAGGCTGTGAGCACCGCCCGAGAACCTGGCCGCCACCGGCAGAAACCGCAGGTCCTTCCCAGTGTGCCGCAGACAGGCCAGTGGTGATCCCTGTGCTCACCCCAACTCCAGCAGCTAGGGTGGCGAGCACACCCGGCCCTGGGCCTGCTTATTTGACGCGGCAGAAAAGAGGCCGCGGATAGGGCGTCACGGTTTTCTCTCTTTTGCTAAGTGTATTTCAACGAAGAGTTTTCCTTGTAAACCCGTGTGCTGTAGGCGTGTAAGACCATCTTGTGACAAGGGGTCCTAGTGCCTCACCAGATGCTCAGGGGTTCCAAGAACAAGAAACTGAGAACTTCTGGTCCTGATGGACCCCCGATGGGGCCAAGAGGTGCCACACCTCCACCCCCTGGAACGGAGCTGGCCCCGCAGCCAGAGCCCGCAGCCACTCAGCCCAGACTCAGCCCCAACCCGCTCGGCGGAAAAGCCCCAGGCGAGGGGACGGATTTTCGTGCGATTAAGCCGTAATTCCCTCCAAGCCCACTGCATACAAATCATAAATAATGTGGCTCCGTAAATCCCTTCTCCCCTCAGCTACACCTCCACCAGGCTCCCCTCCTGCCTGGGGAAATCAGTGAGGAGACGTCTGGCTGATGGGGCTTGGAAAGCAGAGAGCGAGAGGTGGGTGGGGGGGGGGGGTTGCTGGGAAGCAGGTTCACCCCGGATTGTCCATCAAGTCAGAAGGAAACGCCACCCACCGGTCCCAACTCCTGGGTCTGTGCAGACCTCAGGGCTGTTGGGCTGGGCAGGGACCGCCCAGGCTGGGGTCTGCCTCGGGCACCAAGCCCAGGTGGGGTCTCCGCGGGAGGGCAGGCAGTGGGGGCCTGAGCACTGCAGCGGGTGTCGGCCAGGGAGCTGAGAGACTGCCCCCAGCGAGCAGCGGTCCTTACCCGACTTCACGCACGCCCCCGGGGCTCTGCTGTGCTCTGAACCCGCAGCTTTGTGTGTGTACGTGTGTGGGCATGCGCCACGAAGAACCATCTACAGGCGCCGGGTGCTCCCCCGTAGGGACAGGTGCGGGGGTCTCTCGGTCTACAGGAGACCGTGCATGAGGCCAGATCGCCAGGCATGCCAGGGCTGCTGGCGGCAGAACTGGGGGGTACCGTCCGTCACCTTCGCGGAGCCTCCCCTTCCGCCCCCACCAGGCACTGGGAGAACAAAGCCTTCTGGGCACAGGGACCCTCTTCAGACTGCACAGGTGTAGGGACAAAAACAGCTACTAGAAGGTGGTGTGCAGGCCCCAAGAAGGTGCTGTGTCCGCTGTTCCTCCCCGTTTCACTGGTGAGAACAGTGGGTGAGCACCCTACACCCCTGTCCTCCAAGCGTTCAAACACCTCCTCTGGGAAGCCTTCCAAGCCTAACCCCGTGATCTCCACTCTCAGCGGACACCAGGCTCCTACTCAGCGGGGTGGAGAGAACACTGTCTGGGCCAAAGCTCCCTGCCGGGGCCTCGTGAAGACAAACCTATAGGACAGCTGACAAGGTGACCCCCAGAAGGAGGACCACCGACAACCTCCCCCGCCCCCCCCCACCGAGAACACATTAACAAGTGTCTGCGAGCGGTCCCCGGGCCACTCCCCTTGACAGTGCGGGGCATCTGGCTCTGCGCCCCTAGGGACAGCCCTCTGCATCCACAGCGGCATCCCTGTGCCTGTTCCCTGCATATTCATTAAGCGATATTAGCATTATTAATGGCCCGTGGTCTTCATCTAGCAAGTGGAACAGGATATTAAGCACGGTGGCCCAGACATGAGGTGGGCAGGTGGGGGTGTGCATGGAGGGTGGGTGGGTGGCTGGGAGGGGGTGGTGGGCAAGACCCTTCCTTGGGTGTAGCCCAGGGTCTGTGCCCAGTGGCCTCGGGTCCTAGACACCCCCCTCGCCCTCCCATGTGCCCTTCTCCTAGCTTCTGTGAGCTCGGGGAAGGCAGACTCAAATGAAAATTGGCAAAATGCAATTAGGAAGGTAAATTTCCTGGCAACAAAGATTACATAATACGCCCCGCAGTCAAACACACGACGCCGGGGGTCTGGTTTGAGGATTGTGGTTCATCCGCGGTTGGGGTAATTCGCATCGTGACCCTTCTTCCATGGCGACGTGTGGGAGTTGGGGGTCGGTGCAGTGTCTCCGGGAGGGGGGATGTGGTGGGGACAGAACCCGTGGGGGCTCGTGCCTGGTCACGTGTGGCCACACACGGCAGGTTATGTGGCTCTTTACGGCTGGACACAGGGAGGTCCTGGAAGTGACGTCAGCAGACCAGCAGCGTCGCGTGGCCTGGAGCCGTTACGAATGCAGATTCTCACCCTCCTGCCCTGCCGACTCAGAATCCAGTGACCCAGGAGAATCGCCACTGCGGATCACAAACCCCACACGTCCCACAGAAGGGACCCTCGGTCTCTGTCGGTGCCCTGACCGAGCTCGAGCCCGACCTGCCGGGCCTGCTGGTCCCAGCTGGGGTCTGCTGGCCTGAGCTGACGCTCTGCAGAGCAGGGAGGAGTTTCCAGGCCAGCACACGGCGGAGCGGACCCTGTACGAGTCCTGTGCTCTGCTGGAGGCGCTGTTTCCCCTAGAGACGCGAGGTCTGGGTCCTGGTGACCCGGAGCTGGGGAGGGGGCACTCCCACCCCCTGGGTCTGGGCAGCCACTTGCTTGGCAGCGGCTGTGGGCGGGCACCAGCTCTGCCAGAACAGAGTAGGTCTGGAACAGGTGCTCGTGAGTCCCAGGCCACCCTCGAGGAAGAGGGGGCAGAGCCCGAGGAGGCAGCAGGGATTCCACCAGATTCGGGGGGGACTCTGAGTGTCCTCTTCTGAGAATTACGTGGGTGTGACCCCACCTGACCCTGTAGACGGCGAGGTGGGGACCCTTGGCACATCCAGAGGAGGACCGGAGGCCTCCAGGGCCCTGACTCCCTGAGGTCGTGGGTGCGTGGGTGGCACATCGTGGTCCACCGTCCAGGCCCTCGGGGGCAGCATCTCCCCTTCACCTGTCTGCACCTCTGAGCACCTGTTCCGCCCACAGCCCTGTGACAGGGCCGCCCAGCGCAGCTCAACGTGTCCCAGGCCTCTGCCTCTCTTACTCAAGCTCTGTTCACCGGGCAGCTGGACGTGGGGAACCTGCGGGGACAGCGCCCACAGTGCCGTCACCCGAGAGTGGTGCCCTGTGAGTCAGGTGCTTCCCGGGACACAGCTGCCCCAGGCCAGGGCCATTCTCCCCATAGCCCTGACCCCCAGGGCACGATTCTCTACACATACTTCAACTCAGGGACTCTCCCAGGGGCCCTGGGATGGCCTTGAGCGGCCTGGGCCCTGTATGCCCAGCCCCAGGCCTCCGAACCCTGCCCCTCCGTCCCCTCACGTCCCCAGAGGTGCCACGTGCCCTGTTCTGCGTGCCGGCGGTCAGGCCACGGAGACCCATCCACGGCCGCGCCCACTCTCCCTCGTGCACGCACCGTACCCACGCCCACAGTTGCACGCACCCCTATTCCCCAGGCACATCTCCCGCACAGCCGAGAGCACGGCTTCTCAGCCCCGGCATTGCTGGTGCCCTCTGCTGTGGGGCCGTTCTGGGTGCCCCAGAGTGTTTAACAGCATCCCTGTGCTCCCCCCTCCCCACCCCCCAACCAAGATGCTGCCCAGTTGTGACAACCGAAGACGTCCCCAGGCGGGGGCAAGATCACCCTCAGGTCAGCGCCTCTGACCCCCGAATGCCACCCCCGTGGCGTGAACATGCGTCCAGGGGACCGTGCATACAGCACCCACCCACCCACCCACGCACATGCGTCGCGGTCCCCGGTCCACCTGCCCGGGCGCAGGCTGTCCCCAGAAGCGGTCCCGCCACCCAGGCCTCCTCGGCACCTCCCCTCCTTGCTGCTGGCGCCCGGCCCGGCCCCGGGGCGCGCAGGGGAGGGCGCGGGCGGGCGGAGGAGGCAGGCCGGCTTCTCTTCCCGTTTGGCGCCTGGCTCATGGAAGAGGCAAGCCTGGATCCAATCTTCGGCTGATTAAATGTCCCTCATTAATGAGTTTCTTTAATTAATGAAGTTTTTGGGTCTGCTTCACTTGCTTTATTCCAGCCACACTCTGCCTCCTCAGCACAAGAGGGGCCGTTTCCTCCCGGGTAATTGAGGGAGCGCGGCCGTTCCTGCCGACGCTGCACTTTGCTGATTGCGCCTGTCAACTCGGGGCTGACAACTCCATCTTTAAACATTTCTTCTCCAGAAGCCGCGTGCACATGCGTGCTCGCACACGCGGCTGGGGGCACAGCCCCGCACCCCCCCACTGCCGCGGGCACAGCCACGCGGGCACCCGGCGCTTCGCGCTCCCACGGGCGGCGGCGCCTGCACACGCGTGCACTTGAGCACCCCGTGTGAGTGTGTCACACACCTGGGTGGCGCACGCACACAGCACACGCACCTCACCGCTCACACACACGTCCACGTTCACGTCTCCCACGCACACTGCACGCGCACCCAAACCCTAGCGAGCAGGTGTCAGGACGACCCCTCCCGCCCCGCCACGGGAGGAGAGCCAGCTGGGGTGCCCGGCGCACCGGAGGACCATGTCCCCGGGTCCACCGTTGTCCAAGTGGCCCTGCCTGGCTGCCTACCCCACTGTGACCAGGCGCCAGCTCTGGGCTTCGGGGCCCAGAAGGATGATTTACTCCCTTTCATTGGCTCATGAAAAGCTCTTTGAATTAAAAACATTTATCTTCTGCTGCTGACGAGGACACCGGACTCCACATCCACGAGGCTGGGCAGTCAGGGGCCACTGTGCCACAGCCAGGGAGGGGGGCGAACAGCCAGGGAGGGGGGACAGCCCGTCCTTCCGACTCCTCTACGGGTGGGACAGGACAGGGCAGTTCTTTAGGACCAGGACCTGGTCCTGACCACCAGCTGAGAGAAGCAGACGTTCCCACAGGCGCAGAGGGGACCCCTGGGACCACGTGCCAGCCTGGAGAGGCTGTGGCCAGGGCGGGACGGAGCGCTGCAGAGACATGCCCGGGGGGGAAGTCACACCGCCTGTGTCTGGCGAGGCTGTCTTACCGACTCATCATCCCAGCTGCACAAGGTGGGTGTCACTATCCCCGCGATACTGATAAGGAAGCCGAATAAAGTGCCACGGTCCCCCTGCTGGCAAGGGACAGGGCAGGCTCTGAGCGCAGCTCTGCCAGGGTCCCCGGCACGCTCTCCAAGTTCCGTGCCCCTGCCAGGCTTCTCTGTCCTGGAGGGTCCTGGCATCCTCCAGGACGGCGCTGGCCACCCGGCTCTGATGGCCAGACACAGGTCATCCGCCTACCAGAACCTTCCCGCCCGTTATCTTAGTAGGTTCCTCACCACCCCCGAGAGGCATGTCTCTATTTCTCAGACGAGGAAACGGGCTGGGGCGTCATCTGGGTTACGCACGGCAGGGCCTCCCGTCTCTGTGCCCAGGGCCAGTCTCATCCCACCTCTCTCAGCCCCAGGCGCCGGCCCTGGAGGGTGAAGCCCAAGCAAAGCCATGCCAAGCCCCTCCCGCGGCTTCCCCAGGAACCCCCAGAGCCAGCGTGGAGCCTACCCGCCAGCCGGGTGCCAGCCACGCGTCTGTTTCCAGATGCCTGTGTGCACCATCGGTGGTGCACGTTCGCCTACCTTAGCTGTAAAGCTCACAACGGCCCCGGGAATATTACCATCCTCATTTTTGCAGATGGGGAAACTGAGGCTCAAAGAGGCAGGGCTGAGGTCCCACAGCTCCCAGAGGCACGGTGCGGCAGACACCAGCCCACCCCCGGCCCACGCCATTTTCCCTGGACCAGCACTTTCCAGGTCGTGTGCTATGGAACTTTAGGCTTCTGGAATGTTCTAGAGGAGGCCCCAGTGGGAAAGAGAGGAGTTTAACTGATGTGTTTAATTGCGTAGAACCTGCTGTCTCCCACACTGCCCTGACCCAGAATTCTTTTCCCGCCCAAGGCCTACCCAAGGCAGGGGTCTTGGGGAACCACAGACAGACACCATGCTGAGTGCGGCTGGGGGCGGCTGGCCATGGCTGGCAAAGGGTCCTTCTAGGCAATGCTGAGGGCCTTTAGCTGAGTGATACGGGACCCCAGGACCCCCCACCTCCTGCGTAGTGGGAGCTGCAACCATGCTGAGGGCCAGGAGGACAGAGGGAGGGACCAAGGCAGTGAAGGAAGGGTTCTGGAGTGAGTCAGGCCCTGGACACTTCCTGGTGCCCAGCCGCATCCAGCTGGGACGCAGCTCTGAACTCGGGGTGTGGGGGACCCCAGGGCCCGGCAGGGTGGCTCAAATCGGCCGTGAATGCAGACAAAAACAGGGGCCTGGCAAGACAGGATGAGACTGTGAGTCCCCAGAATAGCGACCACTGGGGGAGGGGACAGACACTCTGTTCTTTAGCGACACGTAAGGAGAATGAGACGCATCTTCCACTGGTGTAACGAGAATCGTAACAAAACAAAAAACCCGAGCAAGCCAGGGAAGCTGAGTCAGGGCCATTGAAGGCTTAAGCGCAGAAAGCTGTGGCCAGCTGGGAGCCCCGTCTGCCCCCAGGAGTCACCTGGAGAGCAGAGCCAAGGAGGCCGCAGGCTGGAGCCCAGGCAAGGGGCCTGCCTGGGGGGCCAAAAGGGTGTCTCCCGGAGCCTCTGATTCTGAACTTGCAATCACATCACAAGCAGCCAGGGTTGGGTTTCTTTTCACAGACACTCAGAGATGGTGAGTATGGGGCCCGAGGTCACACAGCAAACCAGTAGGCGGGGGTCAGGAAGGAAAAGCAAACAGGAGGGCTGGGCATCCTGAGGTCCAAATATATGCAAGTATAAAATACATATCTACGTATAAACATTTAATAAACATATAGAAAATATAGTCATGCCCCTGTGTCCAGCAGTCCTGTGTAGCTGAGGGTCCCTCGCCGCTCCTGGCTTCTGTTTCCTTGTTGTAAGACAGGTATGGGAACAGAGCCTGGGCAGGTTGTGTTAATGCAGGTAAGTGGACAGCACAGTGCTGTGTCACCTGAGGGCCCCAAACTCTGAGCCGAGCTGCAGAAAATGAGCGTGTTTATTAACAATCCCGCGGCCCAGATGCCCCAGGGAGCTTTGGAGAACCGGCTCTGTCTCCCCCTACCTGACCTCAGAGGAAGAAGGAGGATCGCAGGGACCAGCCAGAAGGGAGCCCCTAAGAAAGGGGGGGCCCCTGGGGCCCAGGCTCTTGCCCTGGTGTCTTTGAGTCCGTGGGGAGAGCGGGAGGGAAAACGGTAGGGTTCTTCACCTTACGATGCTTTGAGATACTGTCTGCATCAAGGGGGATTAAATACTGCAGGTTTTAATGAGCCGCACGGAACACACAACCTCGTGCCACAAATAAAGACAGATTTGCCACGGTGATGCCTTCACTGAACAAAGTCCCCCCGTGCACCTCTTTTGTAGTTATTCCCAAATTTGGTGAAGGGTGAGCCCCTCCCCGGCCCCCTGACTCTGTCATCTCCTCCACGAAGGGAGTGGAGGCCAGGGAGCCGGGAGGGCTGGGCCGGGGCGTGGGGGCCGCACTGTCCGGGGAGCTGGACGGGGTCTCGCGGTGGTTCATTATGACTGAGATCACACTGAAAAATCAATTTTTAATTGAATGTATTCTTTGAACCGGCCCTGTTGCCCATGGCTGAACACTGATGGGATTTCTATTCGAAGGTGCCCCTTCGCTGTGGATGCCCCTTCCCCACCCTGCTGACCGCAGCAGGGCTGACCAGGCCAGGGGATCGCCCCTCGCTGGGGCCGTAACCTCACTGCGGTGGGCTTCTGAGGGCAAGGTGGCCTCGAGCGGGTGGGGAGGGGGCTGGCGGAGAGCCTGCTTCTCCACGCACACTGGCCCGAGGTGGGGGGTGACTCACGCCTGGGGCTCTCACGAAGTGGGGGCGGGGGTGTCGGGGTCTGGGCTCTCTGGGGGAGGGGCAGGCCTGAGGATGGGAGACGAGAGGGTCCCAGGGAGGGCTGCCCCCTCCCCGGCACCCCTGCACCGGGCCCCTCCTGATGTTTCACGGAGTCCAGTCCTGGGGACAACACGACACAGGATGCGGGATGGGGAGGGGGGTGGGGCATGGGGCACGACCTGGAGAGAAGGGGTCCCGTCCCCGTACTCTCGCCTGCACACCTCCCACCGCCAGTGGGCGAAAGAGGACACAATTCTCCCAACTTTGTCTTCCGGGGGCGAGGGGGGCTCTGAGGTGCACTCGGGCCCCTGGGGCGGGGTGGCTCCGCCTGCGCCGTGGAGAGCCCCACATCCGCGAGAAGGGACCCTCACCTGACCTGCGCTGAGCTTACCCTGCTCTCTGTGCACGCTGGCTTCTGCCCTGCACAGGCTGCCTAGAGCTCACCCCGGCCTGTGGGCGCAGCATCTGGGTCACCCGGGACTCTGGCCTTTAACTGTGCTGTCCTGGGGGGGAGTGTGTCCTACGAACTGGGTCTCAGGTGCCTCTTTTGCCTTCTCCCAGTGACCGATGTTCTTCTCCACTTCCTAGCCAGTGCTGGGTGGCCTGGCCGCAGCCTGGGGTCTCCTCTCGGGCACATTGCCACCTTGACCTCACAGAGCTGGTCCCACCCAGATGCAGGCCGGGCCTCAGCTGCCAGAGCCGGGGTCCTCTCGCACCAGGGACACCTCCGTTCCAGCCCACAGGGGACCCGCTCAGCCTGGCGACCGACTCACAGCCAGGCACGGGGGCTCACCAGGGATGGGAAACGGGGGCGGTCACCCTCCAGCACAAGCCCCTGCTGGGAAGCCACGGCCAACTTTGAAAGGCAGTGGTCCCCTGAGCCCCTCCTGCGGGAAGTTCCCTATGCTTAGTGTCCGAGGACCCGACCCACGGCTCCTGGGCCCACTGCCAGGCACACAGCACAGGGCACTCCCCAGCGTCCCGTGGGACTGTCCACCCACCCGGACGGACGGTCTGCCTGCACGCTGGCCCCATCCTTCCACCCAAGGACAGTCACGAGGGGAGGCTGGACCACCAGACGCCTCGTGAGATTCGAGGCCTGGCTGGCCCACACCTGGGGAAGGAGAGCAGGCTGCCCGTGGCTCGTTCTGCTCGTGACACCCCCTGTCACTAAGTGACAGGGCCTGGCTGAGCCTGCTCCCTGGACAGAAAGAGCAGTCAGGGAGTGCTAAGTGTGCAGGAGGGCGCAGGCCCCTCTCCCTGTGCTTCTCAGCCAGGCCGGGCCCCCAAGCCTGGTCCATCAAGTGGGCAGGGGAGCTGCTGTCTGCCCACCTCCGAGCTGTTACCGGGCTCTGAGGCAGGAGATGAGCCCATCTGGCACTCTGGGAAGCAGGTGGATCCGGAATAACCCCTCGGGGCTCTGAGCAGAGCATCGCTGAACACAGCCTGGAGCCCTGAGGGGCTACCTGTCCCAGTACGGTGGGGGAAACACGCAGACGGCTGCGGGAAGCGGCTCAGAAACCCACAGCGTGCGTGGGGCGGGGGCACAGATCCTGTCTGCCAAGCTCCGAGCGTGGGCAGGGCCCCAGCACAGAAGCTGCCGTCTCACCCCTGAAGCTTCATCCGCCTCCGCCGGGGTCTTGCCGAGAATCTGATTCCGCGGCGTGGGGCAGCCCTGACCTTCTGCATTTCAGACAGCTCCCAGCTGTCTGTGCGTGGACTGGGGGGGGGGGGGGGTCGGTTCCCAAACGTGGTTGCACACACTGAAATCACCTTGGAGGTTTTTTAAAAAAAATGCCAGTGCCTGCATCCCACCCCTGGAGGCTCTGGTGTCTTTGGTTTGGGGTGCAGCCCAGGCATAGGGATTTTTAAGGCCGCCCAGGGGATTCTCAGGTGCAACTGAGCTTGAGAAGCACTGGCTTGGACAACGACTGGCTGGAGGTGGCCTTGTGGGCACGGACTCCTCAGCCCCAGCCCCCAGCCGCCCTGCCTCCTGCAAGCAGGGCCCGCATACTCCCTCCTCGGGGCCCGCAGAGGCCTGCTCGGCACCGGCCCTCCATGGGGTGGTGGCCAGAGGTGCTCGGCCCCCACCTTCCCATTTGTCTTGGGCCAGGTGTGCTTGGGGACACCCGTCTAGGCCCCTGTCACCTGGGCTTGCCCTCCTATCATGTTAGCTCGGGTCACCACTGACATGTGGGGCTGAGTCATCCTCTGTGTTGAGGGGTGTCCTGGGCACTACGGGGGGTTGAGCAGCACCCCTGGCCCCCAGCACCAGCCCCCGCTCCCCCCCCACTCCAGATGCCAGCAGCATCCCCGAACTACAGAAATCTCAGCTCTCAAGGTGTCGACAGATGTCCCCTGCGGGCACAGTTGGAAGGCTGTAAACAGCTGCTTTCACTTGGTACCTGGGTCCACGGCCACAGAGGACCCCGTGCTCAAGCAGAGCAGTAAACCCAGTCTGGGGACACTTGGTGACTCGGCCCTCAATGGCACGGACTTAACTCCAGCACAAGCCCCTGCACAGAAGCCATGGGTCGGTTCCTCGGACACTAAGCATAGGGAACTTCCTGCAGGAGGGGCTCAGGGGACCACTGCCTTTCAAAGTTGGCCATGGCTTCCCAGCAGGGGCTTGTGCTGGAGGGACTTAAACTCATGATCCAGGGCCTGGCCCCCCATCAGCTTTAGGCTCTGGCCGAGCCCCCACTCTTCCCGTCCCGGACTTGTCGTGCCTCAAAATCAGGCCCTTGGTAAGTGACCGCCTGCTTCCGGGCATAGCCCTTCGGTGCCCAGCTGTTTGCAGAGCAGACGGCCTGTCTCATGCCCAACGGGGGGACAGCAGAGGGGTCTCCTGACCCCTCCCCCATCGGCAGGCAATTGCGATCCTCAGGCCCACTCCCTGGCCGGAAGGGGGAGTCGATCCCAGCACCGACACGCGGCGTGGGCGGGTCTGCTCGCAGGGTGACCGCTGGTGTGTGTGTGTGTGTGTGTGTGTGTGTGACAGCATCTGGCGCTGAGCCGGGGCACCTCAGCATGTGGATAGGGCCCAGCGCGGCTGCCGTCCGTCCCCAAGTCCCAGGCTCTCCTGGCGAAGGTCCCCAGGGGCAGTCCCGGCCCCTCCCTCAGGGGGGAGGGCTCGTTCTAAGGGTCATGCTGCTCGCCGACGTCTGGTGTGTGAGAGCAGCCGTGCCGGGATACAGTGGGCTCCTCCCCTCCCAGCTCTCTCTCCCCACATAGAAGGGGGCAGGCGGGCAGTGCCCCAGCGCAGCGGGCAGACCCTGCTGCCAGCCGCGGGGCAGGGCGTGAGGCATCAGCACCACTGTCCCCTCCGCTTTTAGTGAAGCGCGATCAACACGGGCCCCTGCCTGGCTCCCGGACACACCTGGTGGCCTGAGCCTTTGCTTCTGATCTTTTACAGAGGAAACGAGCCAAAGCCGAAAACCGGCGCGTGAGCGGGAGGCCTCGCCCCCCACCCCGGTCACCCCGGTCACCCCAGGCCCGGCGCCCAGCGGTGGGCTCGCGCCTGCCGTCTGACTGTGGACATCGGTGCCAGCGCACATCCAACCTGAACCAAGAACCTGGACACGTCTCCACCCTCGGAGACAGGAAGGCCCACGTCAGTAGCAGCTGTGGTCACGGACGGCGGGGGGTGGGGGGTGGGGGGGTGGCGGCAGTGGCGGCCGCGGGTTTGGCGGAAACAACCAGGCGCATTGGGATCTGGGGCCACAAGGGGGAGGGCAACGTGTGCGTGGCCTTTCAGAGAAACAAGGACCTCGGGTCGGTGCCGACTTCTGCAGATGCCTCGGGTGGATTCACAACCCTGTTTCGACCCACATCGGCCCGTGCGGCCCATTTCACAGGAGGGGAGGCCGAGGCGCACAGGCGACGAGCAACTTGCCAACATCAGGGCTGTGATCTGTAACCCAAGCGGGGAAGAGGCTGGCCCCCAACCTGGGGTCCTGGGGCTACTGGAGGGCGGTTGGCCCAGGATGGCGGGGTGTTCGGGGCCAGGCCACGAGCCGGCCCCCTCCACCCCCGCCGTGAGCCGGCCGGGGGGGCCCCCCACCTGCTCCCCGTGCTCCCCGCCCAGGCTCCTGGCTGGGCAGCCTGTGACGAGGCGGCAGCTGGTCCTGAGCTCTGACAAGTGCCTTCGATCTGGCCCCTCTTCTCATGCTAATGATCGTCAACACGCGGCAGAGGCTGCGAACGGGAAGAAAATTACTTCCTGTAAAGGAATTGACTGATCCCCATCATTTCTCAAGGAATCACTGACCTGTGAATATTTCATTACCCAAAATGCCGCACCATCCATACCAAGCAGCTGTCGCTGCGGCTCGGGCGGGAGCCGGGCCGGGGCCCGGGGTGGACACGGCTGTGTGTGAGCCTGCGGCCCAGGTGCCGGGCAGTGTCTGTGGCTCACACCTCCACCCACCCTGTCACCTGGATCTGCCTCCTCGCCCGGGACGCCGGGGCTCATCCTGGGCCGGGGGAGGGATGGGGGCCCAGGACGGGACGCCAGGGCGAGGTGGCCGTTCTCGGCCCGGGAGCCGTGGCCGCCAAGGCTCCTCCCCCACGTGTGCCCCACACGTCCCGGCCGTGCCGCCCCGCAGATCTGGAGTCCGGTCTCCTGCCGGGGTCCCTGCGGAGCCTCACAACTGCACCGCCTCACTCAGAAGTTCCTTCCAGGTCTCAGGCTGGTCTGGGTCCGGACGTTTCTAGAAGCTAATGCTGTCCTGCTCTCCGCTGCTGTGGCCCAGGGGGATGGGAGCTGAGCTAACACCGCAGACCGGCAGACCCTACAGCGAAACTGCTCACCCAGAGGATGCTGAGACGAGGGTGGGGCCACCGGAGGGGAAGAAACATGTGCCGCAAGGCCCAGCGGTGGCTCACATCCTGCCTCTGCCCCTCGGCCGCTGGACCCCTTCTGGGGGCTGCCTAGCCCCTCTGGGCTATCACACTGCCTAGTCCCAAAACAAGGCTACCTGACAGGTGGCTGAGGGGGAAATCTAGTCACGGTCACCAACGTGAGCAAGGAGTCGGCCAACTGGAGGCGATCATTAACGCAAGACTGTCCCGGGAGCTCAGACTCAGGGGTCTGAGCCGTCCCCAAAGGTGCTTCCGGCACCTTCCAAGGGTCTGCACGGTTAAGTCTGAACTCTCTCCAGAGGACAGCAAAGGCTGAGACCCGCCCTTCCTCCCGCGCCGTGCCACGGAATTGGCTCCATGGTGGGTGGAGGGAGACAGTCTGGGGTTTTCTCCAGGAATGTAAGAGGCCGGAACACAATTCTTTCAAGAAACACTAATAATAAAACCCCCGTGCTGCCCTGGGCTTTGGGGGCATGAGGCTCAAATACCCAGCCTGTAGCCACCAACCGATGGCAGGCCACCTTTAAGCTTATAGAGACCTTCCAGGGCCTTGAGGGTCCCGCGGCCCCGAGAGAGAGAGACTCCAGCCGGCTGCCAGGGAATGTGACGGCTTCGTTATTATTGGAGTTACACTGGGGATGGTGTTTCCAAATTAGCGAACGCAGGGAAGGAGGTGGAAACATCCATCTGGGATTAGTAGAGCATGGGAGGCAGCTTCACGGCCCCTCCCTGGCTCGGTCCAGCTGTAGGGAGCCGGGATGCCGGGGGTGGGGGGAGCTGGCGCGGGGAGGAGGGGGCAGGTGCAGGCGGGGCTCAGGTCTGGCCCAGCCCCCCACACCCTCTTGGCGGCTGCGAGGAGGGCCCTCCCCGCACCTCACCTCACTTGCTCGGTGTGAAGACAGAGGGCCAGTCCTGGGGGAGGGAGGGGGCTGGATGGGACAGGGCTTGGCTGCAGCAGGAGGGACTCAGGCTGGCTGCACGGAGCTGGAGGCAGCGAGGCGTGCGAGGCGCTGGGAAGTGTGACTTGGGGGCGTCGGTGGAAAATTCCTCCCGCGGGACCACACACAGGCCTCCCTCCCCGCCAGCCGGGGCAGTGCCGATGCCCTCTGGGGGTGGCCTGAGTGCTTGCTGGAGCCTTCGCCCACCCCGATGCGCCCCCAACCCCGGGACACTGCGTGGGGTCGGGCTGCTCCCCGGGAGAGGCCAGCCCTGCAGGGCGAACGGGGTGGTGGCTCGGCGGCCATCCACCATCGGGCATCTCTGCAGGCCAGGAGCAAGGGGACAGAGGCGGTCAGCCAGCTCCTTCCTCTCTGGAAGTACAGGCACTGCAAGCAGAACGTTCCTGCCTGTATTAGGGACTCCTGTTACGTGCCGGGGGAAGCAGGGGTACGGGGCACGTTGGCTCGGGGGCAGACAAAGAGGGGCACCCGGGAACTTGGTGGCCTCTGGGGGAGGGGTGGCCAGGACCAGCCCTTACGGTCAGGATAAGAGAGTCTGAGGTGCGGCAGAAGCAGTGGGTGGCGGCTGGCCTGCTGGCCAGGATTTGGAGCAACAGCCACAGCCCGGGGAGACCGAGGCACGGGGTCTGCAGAGGTTCCTGGCTGGAGCGTCCGGGGTGTCTCCGCTAGGGCAGGGCACTCACTCTGATCAAGGGACACAACGGGGCTGCTGTGGCCCCTGCACATCTGGGCATCGAGGACACAGGCAGGTGGAGGTGGGGGCAGGGCCAGGGGCGGGGGGCAGGGTGAGGTGGGAGGGAGAAGCCCGGGAGGAGGGCTGCCGGAGACAGGGGGCAGGGGGCAGGGGGCAGGGGGCAGGCAGGAGAGGTGGGGCCTGGCTCTTTCAGTTTGGGGCACACGGTGTCAGCCCCCAAGTCACTCCATCTTCCCTCCCGATCACCCGAGACAGGTTCCCCAGCCCAAACGGCAGCTCCTTGGGTGACTCAACAACACTCCTGTGCCCCGTGCCCACTGCTCAGAACCAACAGGAGGCGGCTGATCCCCTTGGCCAGCCCACCCCCACCCCCGGGGCCACGATGGCACTTCTTCTCTGAGGTCTGGGGCCACCACCGAGTTCGGGACAGGTGGCCCCCCCTTGGGGCAGGGCCAAGCCTGACATTACAGGGACCGACCTCCTCTGTCCTCATTCCCCTACCGATCCCCCACTGCCCACATCGTCAGCCAGCCCCCACCTTCCGGAGCACAGATGAAGGCCGACAGGGGCAGGGGCACGGAGGATGGACGGACTCACAGCCAGCCGGGTGGATGCCGGGGGGGCCTCGGGCCCATTATCCTCCCTCTCGGAGCCTCAGTGTCCCCATCTGCACAGTGGGGAGAGTGAAGCCTTGCTCACTCCTCTCATGCCACTGCCCCAGGGAGACCTGTCCCTGCAAAGTGCCTGGCCTCTGCCTGTCACACACAGAGCCAGCGGGGAACCACTGCCACCCCGCTGCTCTCCCAGGCTGGGCCACCTCTCGAGGCCACATTTGTCCGTCTGCTCAGCTGGGCACCTGAACACGCAGAACAATAAAGTCTTGACGGGGGGGAGGGGGTGGGCATCAATCATGCAGTCACCTTGCACGAATCTGGACTTGACCTCATGCTGCCCAACCCGCCCCCCCCCCCCCCCGGTAACACAGATGAGGAATCCGGGTGCAGGTGTGTGGACTGTGCCTGCCGGTGCCTGCCCCGGGCTGCCCGCTCACCCTGCCCTGGGAGGGCTCGTGGGGGACACAGAGAGGGACGGGACATGCACTCTGGTGGCGCAGGCGGTCAGGAGAGGCTGGCGGGCAGGGGTGGGGCTTGGGGTCCCGGAGAGCTTGGGGAAGGGGCTTCCTGGCAGAGAGCAGGGGCACCGGGAGGGGAAGGGGAAGGAGGAGGAGAGGAGCTGTGCGTGGGCTTTCACAGACCCCCCCTGGCTGCTCCCTCCTCCAGGGTGGGTAACACACCGAAATGGGGAAGCAGGAGGGGCAGGGAGGCTGGGAGGCCAGAGGACTCTGTTCTAACCCACTGGCCCCCAAATCTGGGGCAGCTTCCCCCAAACACCTGGGGGACTACGGAGGGTCTTGGCTGGGAGTCTGGCGGTGCCCAGAAGGTCAGGGGCGGCAGGCCACGGGCCCGTGGGGCCCCCAGACCCAGAGGGCTCTGTTCCTGTAGCATCCCCAGCCGTGCCCAGGCCCCGTGGGCTGCACAGACCCCTCCCAGACACCCCCAGCTCAGCCACACTGGAGCCGGGCGGTGGCGGACGTGGTTCGGCACATACAGAAGCTGCCTCCAGATATATCAAAGCGCTGCACCAGCGGCTGGCCAGTGAGAAGGAGCCGGGGCGACAGCCACAGGGCCGGGGGGCCGGCCCCCACCATGGTGGAGGGGCCGGGGCAGGGAGGCGCCTTCCAGCTGGGCCCGGGACCACCCCCAACCGGGGACGAGAGCGCCCCTTCCGTGTTTAACATCTGCAGGTGCACATGAGGCACGAGAGGTGAGGTATGCCGTGAGAGGGAGCTACCACCCCTCCCCGCCAGATAAGCCCTGGGGAGGGGAGAGGCAGGGGGCACCCCGGAAGGACACGGAGCGGGGAAGGAAGGGGGAGGAAGTGTGCCAGGGCCCAGCGAGAGCGGCAAGCAGAGGTGAGGCAGGGGGGCTGTGGGAGGGGTGTGAAAACGGCATCTGGGTGATAAAGGGAGAGGGCGGAGCGGGGTGCCGGGCGGAGCGGGGTGCCAGGCGATGCCGGGGGCTCAGCCCCACCGTCTCTGTGCAAGACAACGGACCCTGGCTTCCCAGGCTTGACCGCATTTGCCCATTCCTTACTTGGCGTCTTTACTGCCCATTACTCTGCAACCCTGGGCGTGCTGAGGGATGTTCCCTTTTCCGGTGCCGTTGGGGGGTGCCTGTGGGTACCCAGGATTGGCAGCCCACCTGCCGGCTGTTCACTCCCGGAAGTGCAGGGAGGGGTATCTGCCCGCTGTGCGGGGGTCTCTCTTCCTCCCACGTCCCCAGTCCTGCCCTGCCCCACCCTGGTCCTAGTGCTGCCTCTGCCCTGCGTCCCTCCCACCATGCAGAACTGTGGACACCCCAGGTCCTGGAGCAGCCTTGGGGGTGCCGTGTCGGGCACGGCGGGCTAGAGAAAGGCCACAAGCAGGACGCACCGACCGCCACCCTGTGTCCCAGCACTTTATTCCAGCCTAGATACGCCGAGGGTCGAGGGTATGGGCAGGGAGGCCAAAGACACGCGGCCTTCTAGAAGGTGCTGAAGGAAGCCTCTGGCCCAGCTGACAGAATTTCCAAGTTCTCCAGGCTGGGAAATTGTTTTCTCCATGAGAAGCCCATTTTGGAGCTGGTGGGGGTGGTCGTGGGTGTGAGCCCAGCGTGCTAGAAATGCTCCCTGAGCGGGGCTGGGGGCTGCAGGACGACAGAAGAGGCTAAGGCTGACAGGCCCTCGGGAATCACTATGGGCCAGCGCTTGGCATTTAGCGGAGCCCAGGGAGGCAGAGGGGCTTGCCCAACGACACACAGCAAACGTCCCATCCGGCACTCTCTTGTTCCCTGACAATCTTTACTCGTTGCACAAACACAGACACGGGAAAGGAAAACAGAAAAGAATCACTCTGCAGTCCCAGAACCCTCCCCCCACCCCGGCTTCCCCCTCCTCCTCGGTCCCAGAACCCTCCCCCGGCACCCGACTTCCCCCTCCTCCCTGGGGTTTGGCGACAGGCCTGCGTGTCTCTGCCCACTTGGGACTGTGGAAGTTGACTTCTGCACCTCCTGTTGCAGCCCTGCCCTCTCCCACCTCACCCCTGCCCCTCAACGAGAACCCTCAGGCTGGGCCTCACCTTGGGCCGCCTGTCCTGTGCAGCACGATCAGCTTCACCCTCAGATGACAACTGCAGACCCCGAGTATCCCAGCACGAGGGAGACGCGCCTGAGTCCCGCTCCCGCAGCGGCCGGGGAGTTGGAGGTAAAACAGAGCGCACGCTGGGCCGCGTCTCTCCACTCCCTAAAACCTCTTGATCTCACTTCTTATTTTCCTCTTTGAAAAGAGGCCCACAAGGCCCTGCTGCTCGTGCCCCTGCCTCCTTCTCCAACCCTGCCTTGCACACCAGGCTCCAGCCATTCTTTGGACACACCGAACTCCCTTTTGCCTCGGGGCCTCCACACGCGCCATTCCCTGTGCCTATAATGTTGTTCCCCTCAGTCTCTCCACGTCCAGCTTCCGTCGGTCTCTCAGCTTAAACACCACCCCTGAGATGTCCTTCACGTCCACCCTGCCTCAAGTGGGTCCCACTGTTACCCTCCGGCCCAGGACCCCGTTTTCCAGCACGGAGGCCAACCTGCAAGTATTTTCTTAGTTTCTCTGCCTTCTCTGTGCCGCAGGAGACCGCAGGCCCGCGACGGCAGGGACCGCGTGCATCTCGTTCTCTGATGCATCCCCTGTGCTATCACGTTGCTTGGCACATAGTAGGCACTCAATAACGAATCGGTAATCAGATGGGTAGAGGGGAGAGTGGGGGAGGAAGTCTGGTGCCTGTATTAAGGGACTCAAACCTGGGCGAGGAGGTGGTCTAAGGCAGAGGTGACGGGAAAGGACACCACAGTGCCCAGAGCAGGTGCCTGGGGCCTCTTCAGAGTTGCCACGTGGCCGGGAGCCCGGGGTGAGGCCAGGTCGAAGTTGGTGGCACCTGTCCCACCAGCCCGTCCTCGCTTTGGTGAGGGGAGGCCGTGGGCAGAGGAGTGGGGGGGCAGGCACACACACACACACACACACACACACACACACACACACACACTCATATACGGGGCGCCTCTCCCGCCCTCCCAGCCCAGAGGGTCCTATTCCTCGGTCCTCCAGGGCCCCTGGCGCAGCAGCCCGGACTCGGGAGTTGGCGGAACGGGAGGCGGAGGTGGCAGGCTCCCAGAGCGCCAGGCCGGGAGATGTGAAGCGGTAGCCTCCCCGCCATGGCCGCTGTGGGAAAAGCAGCCGGTGCCGGAGCACTGCGGAAAAGCAGCACACGGGGTGCCCTGCGGTTCCTGCCCTCCGCCCGGGGCTCTCCGCCTTGCTAAGATTCTCTTCCGGACGCCCAGCCCACATCGTGGGGGTGTGGCTGCTACAGAGCGGCTCGGGACCCGGCCCCCGCCCCCAAGCCCCGGCGGTTCCCCCGGCGACCACGGGACCCCCCTTCAGCACCGTCCCTTCCCTCGGTCTCCGGCAAAGCAGCAGCTGGCACCGCTCGCTTTCGGGCAGGAGGTGGAGGGGCAGGCAGGTCCAGGGCAGCAGGCTCCCGGCTCCATCAGACGGACACCTCGGAGCGAAGCCAGCATGAAATATTCATGCAGTAAATGGTGCAATTTTGTCTGCATTCAGCCAACTTCATGTATATTTCAGAGTATTATGAAATGATAATGTTGTACAACAGAGGCAGCAGGACCAGGAGGGCCAGAGCATGGGGGCAGGGAGATTCTCGGGGCAGGGAAGGAGTGCGGTGGGGAGGACGCTCCCGGACCCTGTCGCTCCGGAGCACAGGGATAAGGAAGCCAACTGTCCGGACACGGTGAGGAAGAGAAGGGGCGGGGGACGCGCCAGCTCCTGTGTGGGGGGCGGAGGCATGGTCAGTGGGCTGCGGGAGCCCCGAGGGCTCCAGAACTTGGAAGGAGACAGCAGAGGCTCCCCAGGCACCCTCCTGTCCCGATGGCTCCCTGCCCGTGCCTCTCCCCTCTGAGCCACTGAGGGTTCGGGTTTCAGGCCAAGGCCCCGGTGCCGATTCAGCACTGGCCGCCTCCCGGGCACAGAGCAGCCGGCGCCTCTGGGGGATTTTGACCTGCTTCTGCCAAAGAGGCCCCAAATGCAGCCCCCCCACCCCAGCCCCTCTGGGTCGGCATCAGTCAGGGGGCCTCCCGCATCTGGGTGGGATGCCAAGAGTCAGGCCTTGGCCTCCTCTGGCCATGGGTCTGATTTGGCCGCTGTTCTGAGGACTGGCCTGCTTGGGACCGTGTGCAAGGTCCCGGGAGGGAGGGTATGCCTGGCCGGCTTTCTGGCTCTGAGACATATCCTGGGATCGGAGATGAGCTCCGGGCTGCAGAGATCATCCGGCGAAAGGAGAAAGTGTTCTCTGGCCTCTGACGCCCAGGTGTCTGTCTCCTGGGCCAGGGCTCAGGTTTCGGGGGCCCACCGTGGCTGCCCCGGGTCTCTATTCTTGTCCCACCCAGACCACCGACCCGGGTTTCTCCGGGCCCCACGCTGAGGAAGAGCCCCTGCTTGAGAGGCCCCCTGTTGCAAGGGATAGGGACCCCAGAGGTCTGGAGGCCCCATGTCCTGCCACGTGCAGGGAGGCCCTCTTCTGAGCTGACTGGCTTAGTGACGGGGTTTCCCTGGCCCTGTGCCCTGACACTTTTCTGCTTTTATAGCCGGGCAGGCCTAGGGTACCACACTCAGCTGGACCAGGGGTTGATAAACTATGGCCCGTGTGGCAAATCTGGCCCACTGCTTGTTTGTGTAAATAAACCTTTATTGGAACCCGGCCCCACCCACTCACTCGCACACTCAGCGGCAGAGCTATGAGCCGAAACGGGGCCGCGTGGCTTGTAAGCCTGACCTACGTATGCACTGGTCTTTTCCAGGCTGGGTGTTCTGGCCCCTGAGCTAGCCAGGAGGACGGGGGTGCTCTGGGCCCGCTGGAGCCCTCTGGCTTGTGTGGATGGGAACCGGCCCTTCAGCAGGAGTCTGGGAGCACGGAGCACTTGGAGGGGAGCGGGGACTCTGTGCCCTTGGCCGGCGGCGTCTGCCTCCACTCTGGTCACCGGGTGAGAATGAATCTCATCCCTGGCGAACCACAGAGCCACAATGTCTCGTCTGCAGCCTCCGCCGGGCGTGGGCCAGGGAGGCGGGGGAGGGGCCGGAGGGTCACCCCGCTCTGCTCACGGACATCTCCCCTCGCCTCTCTCCATCTCGTCCCCAGTCTTGACGTGCTCTCCCGCTCTCAGACCCCTCCCCCCATCCCCCCGTCGGTCTGTCTGTCTTCCTCACGCTCTGTCTCTGCCTCTGTCCTGGGCTGGCCTGGGGACCTGGGCAGTGACCAGTATGCAGCTGGCCTTTGCGGCTTGGCAGTCACGGAGTCCTGGCCGAGAGCCTCTCTGCTGGCCCTTGGCCGACAGCCACCCCTCCCCTCTGCCACCAGGCCTGCCCCTTCTCCTTTCTGGGCTCCGAGAGGCCACCAAATGTCTGCTTGCTGTCCACACACCCATTCCGCAAACACTGACCACGGCGTTTCTCCTCGCTGCAGGCAGAGGCGCACCTGCGTCGGGACCCCTGGAGAGGACCCACTGAAAACGCGGACGGCTGGTCCCACATGGGCCGATAAAGCAAAGTGAGCAGCTCGTGCCATTTAGTGGTGTCCCTGAGGGACCCGCGTGGTGAAGTCTGCAGATCTGATGGATGAGGCTGGGCCAGGGTCAGGTCTCCCCGAGTCCCAAAGAGCTCAACACACAGGACCCCGGGTACACCTGCTCCCTGGCTGTAGGAAAACAGTGTGTGTGTGTGTGTGTGTGTGTGTGTGTGTGTGTGCGGGGAGGGGTAGCAGGGGCCAGGGAGTCCCTTCCAGGCAGCTGTCACCGGTCCAGACCATCCATCCCACCACCCCCTGGAGGCTGAGGGCAGCCGTCTTCTGTCCAGCTTGGCCCACTGTGGCCATGATGACCAAGGGAACCCCATCCCCTGGCCACCCAGACCTGGCTGGCTGTCACAGTTATTGCTGACTATGAACAATCCCATGATGGAGCCGTGGTTCAAGGGGGTGACTGAGCTGAATGGTGGTGCAAGATGGGGTTGGGCTGAATCATGCCCCCCCCCACCCATAAGCGTGTGTATTAAAAGCCCCAGCCCTCAGCACCTCAGAAAGTGGCTGTATTTGGAGAGAGCGTCGTTAAAGACGTAATTCGATTACATGGAGAGATAGGAATGGCCCTAAACCCACACGGCCCGTGTCCTTACAGGAAAAGGAGATGTGCACCGAGGGACGACCAGGGAGGGACACAGAGAGAAGACGGCCGCCTCCAAGCCCAGGGAGAGAGGCCTGAGAAGAAGCACCTGTGTCCACACCTGGATCTCGGATTTCCAGCCTCCAGGACCGAGACGGGAGACATGTCTGTCGTCTACACCACCCCGTCTGGGGCCACAACCAGACCACCTCAGGCACGTGCCTGCTGCCCCGAGCTTTCCTCTACTGGGAAATGGGACAAGAACGTGCCCGCCAAAGCAGGGCTATGGGGAGGGCAGGGGAGTTAAAAGATGCCGAGAGCGTGGGGCTCTGTGCACGTGTCTGCTACGCGGTTACTGCACTGCTCCCCATTTCCAGGGCCAGGAGACCTCAGCACCTGGCCTGGCCCAAACAGCACCCCCCCTAACTGGAAAAGGGGAGCAGGGAGCTACGGCCCAGGCTCAGGCTCTGCGCTGTTTTCTCCCAGGAGAGGGTGAAATGTAAACGAAGGCTCCTGTGGGCTCCGCTGGGGGACAGGGGTGTGCTTCCGGTAAAGGCCCGGCCACAGGCACCGCCCCGCGGGATTATGCAGCTTAGGTGGCAAGGGGCCTGGCCCAGGCCACACAGGGGCTTCTCCTCAAGCATTCCTGACCTAGGGCCCCTGGGTGCTACTCTGGTCCCCGGGGACAGGCACCCACGTGTCTAACTTCGGCAAGGGGCCACGGCGATGGTGGAAGGCTTCTCCATCCCGTGGACCGTGGCCACGTGCCTGGTGAGTCTGCACGTCCCCAGGGGGACACCCAGGGAGAGGGGATCGTAGGCAGACCCATGCAGGAGGCAGGTGTGGAGAGGGGGCGGTGGCTGGGGCTGCTGACAGTGCACGCAGGGCTGGGGTCCCGGCGAGGGGCTGGAAGAGCCTTTTCCCAAACACTGGCCAGCGTGACGGGGAGGGGCCCGGAGGGAAGAGTGCGAATACGGATGCGGTTCAGGCCCCAGTTCCTCACTTTCTCCCGTGTCTGGCCGACAGCTGTCCCCCCTCTCAAGCTCGGCCCTGACCGTCAAAGGTAGGGATTTGCCCAGGAAGCAGAGGGCAGCCCCAGGGACAAGGAGCCACCTGGCACTCAGCCCCATGCGTCCCCCTGGACAGGCCTGTGGGACAGGTGGGGGTCTCTCCTCGTCACTGCTGGGGGATCAGCCTACCCCCCCCCACCAGCTGCTGTGGCTAACGATGCACTGGACTGAGTCCACGGGCAGAAAGGATCTTCGGGGGCAAAGGGAGCGCGGGGTTAAGTCCTGGAGACACTGCCTGAGCACCTGCCGTGTACTCAGTGCTCTCATAGCCAGGCACCAGGGAGTGACAAGGGACCTCTCTGCTGAGGCCACACAGCAGCAAGGGGGGCGGGGGGCGTCTCTGCAGCAGGTGGGCGGTGGGAGTCTGGGCACAGCGCTTGGGCGGCTCTGCTGGGCGGCCCCTGGATTGATGCTGAGTGCTGTGGGAACCGGGCTGGCTGACCTGGGCTGCCAGGGCGGTCCCTCCTCACCTACTCTGCAGGTGTGATGGCAATGACCCACCATCACACCACCAGAACGAGGCTGGGCTCTGGAAACCGGCCGGCAGCCGCTCCCAAGCTTCCTCCGGCTCTCCCTTTAGTCTCAAAGCAAAATTCCTTCGGGAAAATAACAACCTTGTTTCAGCTGAACCCAGGGAACTGGCATCTAGGTCAGAGAGACCGGGCAGTCGGTGCATGCTGGACGCCGGTGTGGTGGCAGGAGCTGTGTGTCCCAGACAGAGAGGGTCCCAGGAGGAAAGTACCAGGACATGGCTCCTGGGACCCGCGTGCCAGCCCCAGGCCCTTGGGCCGGGCCAGGCCAAACGCAACACCTCTTCTAACACGGCCACGGCCATGTCCCCCCGGTGTCCACTCCGTCTGCCGTGCTGGACATCTCCTGACCCTCAGCACACGCTCACAACGGGGCCAGCAGGGAGCCCGAGACTCCAGGATCACGTGCACGGGATGCGGTTCGAGCGCAATGGAAGAGAAGACTGGGCTGGGGGCATTGCCGGCTGCTGGCTGGCTTCAGGCATGGGGGGAGGGGAGAGGGGAGGGGAAGGGGCAGCGGAGGACAGCGAGGCAGGGTGGCCAGCTGCTCCGGAGTCATCTTGGCACAGAGGACCCGACCCCTTCCATTCACTGCAGGGCCCTGGGCAGAGCCCCGGGGACAGGGCTTCAGCTAGCTGTGGCTGAGACAAGGGAGACCTTAGCACGGACAGAGGGGGTCCAGCCCTGAGCACCCTGCCATGGGCATCGAGGCGAAGGGCCGCGTACCTGTGCGGCTGCACCCCAGATCTGCGGCTGACCCTCTATCGCTCGCTGGGCCTCGCTCGCATTTGAATCTGAAAATACAGGGGCAGGGGCGGGGCGGGAAGGACACGGGTCCAGGGGGCCGGCCTCGAGGGGTTCGGGCAGAGGTGCGGGAAACGCACCACGTGCAGGAGGAGCCAGCAGCCCAGGCCTGCCGGTGCTGGTGGACAGCGGGGCTGGAAGTATCGGGAGGGTCTCCCTGGGCCCCGCCCCCGCCCCGCTCTCTGCCCCAGGAGTGTGGATATTGGGGGTGGGGCGATCGTGGCCTGGGACATGCTTGGGGCACAGAGCTGAGCTGTGCTGTTCAAGGCAAAGACAGGGGCCTGGGGCACCGGGAGGGCGGGCATCTCGCCTGGAGTTCTCTGTGGAAGCAGAAAACGGCAGGCCAGCCAGCAGACGGGATGAGACGCTGCCTGCCCTCCAGGACCCCGGAGCCCACGCTGCACAGCCTGGGGGCAACTCGTTCACACCCGACAGTGGTGGGAGATGGTCATGAGGGGTCACCGCTGCAGCCTCCCCGAAGAAGAACCGACCAGAACCACTGCATGGCCACGAGGGGGTCCCCACTGCAGCATGGCCCCCACGACCTCCCTGGCCTGGGGGAGGAAGGCGGGCGGCCCGCAGGCTGACATTCTAGGCGCTGCGCTTGAGCGAGAAGCGAGCGTCTGGCTCCGGCCCTGGGGAATTCTGCCCTGATCCGAGGCGAGCAGTTAAAGTCGCGGATTAGGGAACGCGATATGGCTCCAGGCTCGGAGGAAAGAGCCACGCGGGGTGCTCCCCCGACGCCAGGGGAGGCGGGTGGCTTGGAGCCACAGCTGGCCCCGTGGACCCCAACTGCCCCGACACACCGGAGCGGCAGACCCGGGGCCACATGGGCACCCGAACTGGCGCAGAGTCTGAGCCTGCGGGCACAGAGGAGACACACAGGCCTCAGGCTGCGGGACAGGCCCTCGGGCTTTTCCGGGTGGGGTCCCGGCTGTCCCGGAAGGCCAAGGCCCCAGCTCTGACGTCTGGGCGATCCTGGGGTGAAGGGCTGTAAGCGGAGGCTGCTCTCCTTCCGGCTGGCCCCTCAGCCTGGAGCCAGGCCCCATGCCCCCTGTGCCACTGCTCTCAGCCAGAGAATGCTCGGAGAACACCGGGAGACTCGGCCCAGGCAGAAGAGTTGAGATTCACTCGTTCCTGTTCATCTTTTTATAAAGAACACACCTCTTGAGCCAGGAGAAAATTCAGAGCTAGACATACAGGCCTTCCTGAAGATAACCTGAACCTATGGCAGGACAGAGAATACGGGCTGGCTATCACGGGGACACCCGGCCTGGGACACTCAGGGAGGCTCCCTGGAGGAGGGGGCTCGGCTGGGGCACGGAAGGATGTGTAGGAGTGAGCAGAGGGAGGGTCCAGACTGGGGCAAGGAGAAGCCACGTCACAGCAGCAAGACTTACGGGCGTTGGTGTTTCGGAGCCCAGAGTGCAGTTGAGGGTGAGGTGGGGGGACACTGAGGAACCCCAAGATGCTCCTTTGCTGTCAACAAACCCCACAGACCTAGAAAGAGGCCGGGGAAGGCCTCGCGGCTCTGGCACGTACCCCAATCCTGTCTCATCTCTACAGACCGGCCTGCTCCAGGGCCTGGCGTGACGTTACCCCTCTGGGACATGAGATGAGTCCTCCTGCACCACGATATCCCTCTGGGGCACGTGGGGGTCAAAGGCCTTTCTCCCCAAAGCTTCAGCTTTGCTCCTACAGCTTCAGGTTCGGGCAGAATTCCCCCCCCCTCCCCCGGCCATGCCCTTCCGGTGCGACCCCTCCCACCCAGGCACCCTCTGTGGGGACCAGGGCCTCCTGTGATGGGGGCGGTGGCCACAGCATGAAACACACAGCCACCAGGACGGCAGGCCCCTCGGAGGCGGAGAGGGGGGGACCAGGCAGGTCAGGAAGTAGCTGCCAGCCCTCCTCCCCCACTGCCCCTGCTGCGGCAGAGGGAGGACAGAGCTTGGGCGCGCTCCCGCCCCCTGTAACCCCGCGTCCCATTGGGCCAGCCGCACACTCCCAGCCTCACCTCGCCGAGCCTGGCATGATGGGGCATTAGCGTGGAATTGAATTTCCCCTTAATTACAACGGCCCACAGATACTGTTTAGTCTGTAATCGGGGAGTTAATGTGCTTTCCCCTCTTGCGAGGACGGGCCGGCCGCGCACACACGTTCTGTGTTCCTCCCGGAACCGACCGACGCAGGGGGGCCCGTCCCTCCAGGTGCGGACACCGGACGCGCTCACCCGCCCCCCCCCCCCCCCCCCCCCCCCCCCGGTGAGACCCAGCCCCGCCTGTGGCCCAGGCGCACGGCACACAGGACGTCTGTGTGGCTGTCACATGTCACATGTCACACATGCATGAACCACCCTAATAGGCAGACGGGAGCATCATTTCTCCTCTAATTACATATTCAGCACTTCTGAGAAAATGAGATTTTAGTAATTCAATTGGACTGAGGAGCAGGGCTATAATAAAATGAAATTTGTAACAATCGTGCAGTTAAATTAGTTAAATGGAGAGGAAGAGGCTATGGGAAATTGACCCCTCGATCTCCTAAGGACTAATCAGACATTTGAACTGAGTTGTGCTAACAAAGCCCTGGGGTGTTGCGGGCGGAGGCCAGGGGTCGGCAGGGGGTGGAGGGGACAGACAGGCGGGCAGGCAGAGGGCCGCTGGCCAGGGCAGACGCATGGGGACAGCGCTGGAGGAAGGCGGGGAGCAGAGCACAGGGAGAAGGCAGGTGGCTGGGATGCAAAAGCCCCACAGCACACTTTCTACATCTGGCGGTTCCCAAACTCTGGTGCGTCAGAGCACCCCCGCCCACCTCTCCGTGCCACCTGGAGCCGGGAGGAGGTTGCCGCGGGGACCAAGGTCGGTGGAGGAGAGCTTGCAGGGACACTCCTGAGCAAGTGCGGGCACAGCGGGGGCTGCCTGGGGGAGAGACAGTGACAGCTGGGGACTGACACTGCTGGTCCCCATGCCACCTCCCACCCCCAAACAGAGAGGCTCCAGCTGCGGGAGAGAAAAGCAGCTTCCCCTCCTGTGCAGCCCACTCCTCCCACCGCACACCCGCCCTGCCCCTGGTCCAGCCGGCCCCTCCGTGGAGCCCATGCACCCCAGGGACAAGGCATTCCGTGAGCTGGCCCGGGAAACACAGAGCTGCAGGCTGGCCCTGAACTCTGCGGGCCAGGGGCCTTTCTAGGGGAGGGAGGCCACCTGGCTCAGCCCTCTCGGACCCTCGGTGCCCTGGGCGTCAACAGGAGGTGTCCGTGCCAAGTGCCGAGAAGCCCTGGATCCCAGAACAGGGATGCAAGTCTGTAGGCTGGGGCGCCTGTGGGAGGGGAGGGGCGTGGAGGGCCCGGAGGCATCCTGCACACCCCCTTTCTGACTCTGAGCCAGACCCTCTGTTTTCAGGGAGCTGTCATCCAGGAGAACATCCTTCTGGGAAGACCCAGCCAAGAGAACAAGTCCCTGGAAGCTGAGAGCCAGAGGGTGGGATTTGAAAGACAGGAAGGTGGCTCGCCCAGCCACCCGCGGGGCCCAAGTTCCCTCTCCACCTGTGCCCACATACTGTGGGCTCCAAGCTGCCTGGGTGGGGAGCCCCGGAGGAAGGCCCCCGTGGCCCGCCTGTGCCGGCCAGCTTCCTGCCTCTGGCTGGTGCAAAAGCCGTGCAGACAGGGTGCCTCGCGCTGTCGGGGCCCCTGCCAGGGACCAGCAGGTGCAGCACCGTCTCCCTGCGTGTGGCTTCCCTGTGCCCAGGTGCTTTGGGCGGCTCCTGGCCAGATGGTGTCCAGACAAGCCTGCTGCAGCCCACCCTGCCCAGGCCTGCTTGGGAGTCCAAAGTCTGCCCCTTATGCTGAGCCTGGCAAACGTGGCGGTGGGGTGGGGGTGGGGGGCGCAAGGCAGGCGGCCGGCTCTGACGGGGGTGGGACGTGCCCCCTGCCCTGAGCAAGTTCTAGAGTGTCAGCAGAAGCAGCTTCCTGCTCCCCTCGGCTGGCAGGGCCCACCTTGGGGCCGTGACCCCGGCAGCTGGGACTGAGGCAGAGGGGAAGCCAATGAAGAAGCCTGGAGGTGTTGGTGGTGGCAATTCTTCCCTGGCTGGTTCTGGAAAGAACAGCTGCAAGTCCCGGGCCCTCTGGGAGGCGTGGGCTTTGCTGCGATCCTCAGGTTACCCATGGGCTCTCGGGGCTGCAGGTGTCGGGGGAGGCGGGGGGCCCTGGG
The DNA here is from genome assembly GCF_007474595.2 of Lynx canadensis. NCBI lineage: Eukaryota > Metazoa > Chordata > Mammalia > Carnivora > Felidae > Lynx > Lynx canadensis. The sequence goes on from NC_044316.2 coordinate 57,513,779, forward strand.
GCGGGATGCTGCAGCCACATCCAGGGGGTGCTGGGGAGACAGGACGGCTCACGGCATCAGGACTCCCCGAGCGTGGCCCCAGGCCCGACGCTTTCAGGGGTTATGCCACTAATACTCCAATTCCCCCAGAAGCAGGTGCTGGTCTGCAGGGAGAATCAGGAGGCCATGGGGCCTCTCTCAGGGGGAGGAGGACGAAGGTACCCTCCGCCTGGTCAGACCCCCTCCCCAGGGTGGGCAGCACTTTCCCCTTCAGTGTGGGGGCGAGGGTCTCCGTTCCCAGTGGCAGGAAGGAAGCTGCTTCGGAACAAACACCTTTGGGTGCATCCAGGAAGGGCCACCTTTGCCAATGACAGTGGCTTCGCTGGTGGCCTACAGGGCAGAGGACGCCGCAAAGACAGCGGGTTCTCGGGACTGTGGATGGGGCCCTGCTCTGAGCCTCACCTGGGTGGCGGGGTTTGGAGCAGCTGGGCTGGGGGGCAGGGGACCGGGCACGCCCCGAGTTCCCCCTGCGCCCGCGTCCCCCACGGGACCCCGCATCTTGCTCATCCCCCACTTCTGGCGCCAGGAACAAAACGGGCACCATCTGCCAAGGAGGGACCCGGCCACACCCCGGTCTTCCCAGGGAAGAGGGAAGCGCCCAGGCCCCAGAGCAGACACAGCCAGACCGAGGCGGGAGGGGGGCCGCAGGGCAGAAGGGCTGTACCCCTGCCGTCCACCCCAACGCCCCGGGCTGGCTCCTCCCCGCCCAGGCTGTCTCGAGCCATTCAAATATTTATCTTTGTTTCATTTTCCAAAAGGGGAACAAAGAGAAGGCAATGGAGAGAGGAGAAAAAATCCAAGTTTCTCATTTGAAAGTTAATTAGTCTAATTAGGTCTAATTAAGAGCCCCCAACACAATGCAGCTCGCAAATGAACTGCCAGCTCCTTATTTCCTCTGGTTCTCATCTCAGACGGAGCCGGGGAAGCCTGGAAGGGGGCTGGCACGGTGGGGTCCCCTCCCTCCGGGAGGGGGTGCAGACCGGGGGTGGCCGCACGGAGGCAGAGCTCGCAGGCGTGGATTCCTGCACAGAGGGCCTGGCCAGGCTGATGGGAGGGACTCACACACAGTTCCCCTTCCTGTCCTACGAGCCGGCTCCTTGGGCATCGGCCGGGGCGCTGTCTGACCCTGCTCTCTGGTTTGACTTCAGGCTTTATTTGCACCAGGGTCTGGATGCCCCCCTCTCCTGGGGTCTGTGGGTTTGCACACCTTAGGTGAGGTCAGACGGTCTCGAGGGGCTGAGTCCTAGTTTGGGGGCCTGGCGCCTGCCCCCCTGGCTGGGAGGGAACAATGACCCGCAGACCCTGGGTTTACTGAGTCCCAGGGACGTGCGTGAATGAACACTGCAGGGTTCTGTACCGGGCACTGCCCACAGCCGTGATGGGGACCCAAGCGTGATGGGTGACCAATCTGTCTTTGCCTCGTCCCCTCCCATCCCCTTCCCCATCCCTCATGGGGCAGGAGCCGGGCAAGCCCGGACCCCTGAAAGGACACAGGAGACCCAGCTCCACGCATTACCCAGGCTTGGGCCCACATTTCTGCGTTTCTGGGGGCTCCCACCCAGCACAGCCCCGGGGGGGAGGGTGCCGGCCATCAGGCCCGCAGTGGGGGCAGCGCTCAGGACAGGAGGCTCGGGCAGACGGCAGGGGAGCCCGCTACGAGGTGTCGACCGCCCAGGACTCCCACGCAGGCTGTAGACCCAGCAAAGCAGCAGCGGAATGGCTGGAGGGGTTGATTTCTGAACCAAGATCAAAAGAATTAAGTAGGTTTAGCTGTGAGCCACAGATGGCGGGGGGGGGGGGGACCCTGAGCCACCCAGGGGGAGCTGATCTGTGCAAGGAGGTAGAGGGGCTTCAGGAGGGTCCTGAGCTAGGGCACAGCTTCGGGGACAGTGACGCTGGACAGCCAGCACTGAGGTCCAGGGCGGGAGGCCCCAACGGTGCGTTCCTGAGCACACGATGCGGTGGACGGAAGTGTCAGCGGTGTGGACCCCACCCACCCCGCCCGCCAGGGCTGCCCCCAAGCCAGGTGTGGCGAGAGAATCAAAACAAAGGAAGCCAGCAAAGAACTTCTCAGATGATGACTTCTGTCCTTTGGCAGCGATGGTCGTACAGCCACACGTTTATTAAAAGTCACCCACCATACACCCTACGGTGGGCGAAGGTCACAGCAGGCAAGTTAGACTCAAAACCACCAAGGGGCAGAAACCTGGAGTCCCTGCTCTCCGGGAGAAACGCCCTCAAACAAGTGACCGCATGGCAACCAGGGGGAGCGGGGGGCTCTGCAGGAGGTGCCTCAGGGTCAGCTCCGTCTCCCTAAGATGGGCACGCCACCCCCACCTTGGTCTCTCTGTGCCTCAGGTTTTCTTTTCTGTAAAATGGGCTGATGGCCTCTGGGCTGGGCTGCTGGGAAAACTCAAGGAAGAGCATGCCGGGCCAGGTACGAGGCTTGAGGACATCCTCCCCCCACCTGCTCCGCGGGGTCTGCGACAGGCCCTCTCTATCAGGCACGAGGCTGGAGACCTCGCCTGCCCTCCAGGGTCTCCATCAGGCCCCCTCTGCGGCGGCGCTGATCTGGAGGGGTGTGAACGTCCCAGCACCGCACTGCGCATGCGGGTCTGGCAGTGATGCACGGCCCCCTTGCAGCCTCCCGTGGGACGCAGCCCTTTCTCGCCCATCGCAGGCATGGCAGGGGCCCTGAGCCCCACCTTACAGAAAGGGCACCAGGGCCCTAAGCCGCAGTCTCCTGACCTCCCAGCCACCCCGTGCTGGCATCCTCAGCCCTCACCCCAAGCCTGCAAACGGCCTGGGGCAGGGTCTGCCTGCGACCCCAGGGGGAGGGCCCCTTGGTGGGTGCCTCAGTTTCCCTGGTGCACCTGTGCTATCTCCCGCCTGGATTTCTTGCTCCACATCTTCCCGGTCGGCCCCACCCAGGGTCCTGGCCAACCGGAGATGCCAGAGGGGCCTCGGGAAGCTGTCTCTCTCGGCTGCTGGATCCTCTTAGGGTCCATTCCAGTCCCCCCCCACTCCCAGGGGCAGCACAGAGCCTACAAGGTTCTAGCAATTTCCAACCCCCTCCAAGGAGGAGGGAGGGAGAAGACGCACAACTGAAGAGGGTGGGGGTCCCCGGCTGGCTGCGAGCCACAGGGCCAGGTGGGGGGTGGAGAGCTAGGGGCCGTGGTCAGTTCCGGATTTATGGGAGCTGGGTAACAGCAAAGCCACCACGAGAGACTCCACCGCCCCGAAGTCTCTGGGCACACGGCCCACTGTGACATCCAGTCCCCAGGGCCCCGGCCGCTCTGTCCCCCAGCTCCTTGGGAGCCCTGGCACCCCCGGGGCCCACTGGGAGGCTGCACAGGGTGAGGAGCAGGAGGTCAGGCCTCCCATGTACGCCTTCAATTCTGCATGAAGATAATCACTGTCATCGACTTGTGAAGGGCATAATCGCACCGCATTTGCTCCAGCCCAGGTTTAAACTGTTAATTTGCTACACGGAAATATTTAAGATAAACTACACACTTAGTGACCTTGTTTTAGCGATTCCTATTCTGGACTGAGTGTATCTGCAGCTTTAAAGAGGCCACAGCATCCGCCATCCCCGGCCTGGGACTGGCCACCGGGGCTGCACCGGCCACTATCCCCCCACCGGATGCGACGGAAGGAGGCACAGACGGCCCACGAACCCAGGAGGAAACTGAGGCCAGAGGCCCAGCCCGCCCAGGGAGGCCCGACTTTGGGACACTGAGGACTCTGCAGGAGGCTCTGGGCACTGGGACAGAGACGGTGGCCCGGCAGGGACGAAGGCCACTTGCTGGCTCATCCTCCCCGCTCCCCCTGTCCTAGCGCCTGCCCCGGGCCCTGCGTCACGCAGATACACATACCAGCCCGGAGAGCCACTCGCTCTGCCCTCTCCCCAGTCCCCAGTCCTCAGCCATGCTGCGGCCGTGTCACACGGGCCGTCCCTGGAGACCACCGCATCACACATGCACACGCTCTCGCCAGGCTGCCTGCTGGTCCCAGGACACCTCTGAAACGGCCGCCCGGACCCCTGCCCCGCCTCTGCCAAGGGGCCCCTGGCACGGTGCTGGGGCTGCGGGAGTCTGAGCGGCGGCTGACCCTTGGAGCTCAGAGACAGGCACACACGTCCCCTCTGGCCCAGGCACTCGCTCGATGGGCATCCCCTGTCTGGGCTTCGTCAGAAGAAACCAGACGATTTCCCACGCACCCTAGGCAGGGCCAAGGCTCGGACCGAGATGCTAGAATACCAATAAGGAAACCGAATTGGGGAAGTTCAGGGGCCCCCTCCAAGCTCCCCCCTCCTCTTGCTCCCAAGCCCACGCACTCACCCATCCTGTGCAGCGCGGGTGGGTGAACCTCTCCCACGAGGCCCCTCTGGGGGCCAGCTGAGGGTGGCTCCTCCGGTCACACCCAGCCCAGGACCGAGAAACCGCTCCCCCCCACACCGTGCAAGCCCTCGAGGGCAGGGCCCTACCGCTCCCCACTGCAGTCGCCCCCCACCCCCCGCTGCAGAGCCCAAGAAGCAGAGGGCCCCAGACAGTAGGGCTCTGTTAGTGTGCCATGTGCAGAGGAGGTAGGCCCAGAGACAGCAGCAGCCTGGGGGCTGCCCAGGGGCAAGGGGCAGGGCCAGGGCACCGGCTGCTTAATGCCTAGGGGACAGAAATGTTCTGGAGTCAGACACCGGTGATGACTGCAGAGCCTCATGAGTGTACGGATACGATACGGGTTCTATCTCATTAAAAAGAGACCACACGGTGAGACGGGAAAAACGGTGGGTGGTGGAGATGAGCCACGCTTGCTTGCCTCCAGAACATTCCTGCCCCTTGAGCTTTGGAACCCCTGCAAGGGGCTGGGAGGGCAGACCCCGCCCCAGCTTGGTCACCTCCCTGCTGCTGTGCACGGGCTCGGAGCAGGTGCCTGGCTGGCTGCACAGGGCAGGCCACCGGGTCCCCGAGGCCGCCAGAGGCAGGGTCTTAATCACGCAGGTTCACTGAGTACCTTCCACGTGCCAGGCTCTGTTCTAGGTGCCGGGGAACCGGCAGTGAACAAAACACACAGGAGTCCTTCCCCTCCTAGAGGCAGGCAAATCAACAGGTTCAGCGTAAAACGGATCAGGTGTCCATAAAGGCTATGAAGAAAACTACAGCAGGGGAAGGTGAGAGACGGCGGGGGGGGGGGGGGGGGGGCGGAGGGGGGGGAGGTGGCTTAGCGACAGTCAAGAAAGGTCTCACGAGAGACAGCCGCGTCTTAAAGAAAATGAGAGCATGTCAGGCGGGCGTCTGGCAGTCCTGGTGAGAGCCACACGCCCTCCCGCCAGCTGGCCAGGTGCACCCCCAGCCCGGCTCAGGCTGCCCCTGGCTCGTCGGCCTGTTCTCCCCCCCACCAGACCCCATGCCTGGAACCGCCCCGGCCCCTCATCTGTGAGGCCTCCCCAGGTGGCGCGGAGGTGAGCATTCTCTACTCGGGACCCTCTCTGCCCCTCCCTCAGATGCCCTGGCTCCCGTCACCTTCCGCCCAGGAGCCTGTCTTAGGAGGCCGCCTGCCGCCTGGCCCCCAGCGCCTGCCATGTACTTCCCCGGTGGGGACGCTGGGGCTGCAGGGTGGGGCCGCCGCCTCTCTGGAGCGAGGCGCTGGGTGGTCCCATCTACCTTGCAAATAAGCTCTGAAGCATGTCTGAGGGCAGGATTCGGGGGGCCGCCCGGGTTGCAGCCGGGCTCAGACCACATGTCAAGGGAGAATGAGAGACGAAGGGTTAGTTAAGTTGCCAAAGGCACAGAGTCAGGCCTTCACATCTGTCCGGTGCACCCTCTCTGGTCCAGCTGAACGGGCTGGAAAGGAGGCCAGAAGAGGGGGAAGGGCCTGAGGGTCCTCCTCTGGGACGTGCAGCCCAGTCTGGAGTTGCAGGGGGAGGGGGGAGTCTGGGGCTGGCGGGGAAGGCCTCTGTCCGCCAAGGAGCAAGGGCCCCGGGGCTGAGCGCACAAACCGGGGTCAGGGCCACGGCCACAGGAACGGCCCACCCAACCACGCATCAGCAACAACCTCAAGCCAGAAAAACCACCAATGCCACAGGGACCCTCCTTCTCCACAGTCCGCGTGCACGGGGGACGTGCAACATCTTCCTCACCGAGCCCACCGTATCCCTGTCCCCACGGCCCGCCCCTGGGTCAGGCCCCGTTATCTCTTGTCCTGGCTTGTAGCCTCCTTTTTCCGCCTCAGACTCACCTTTGTCGCCTGCAGATCTGATCATGTCGTGGCCCTGCTCGAGGCCTTTCACGGTTCCCTACTGCCTACTGAGAAAAGCCCAAGTTTCTCCCCCAAGACCCAAACACACCCCCACTGTCACTCTCTCCCTTGAGCTCCAGGTTCCAGGCAGTCGAGGAAGCTGGCCTGAACGCGCTCGCCCCTCTGTCTCTCTCCCTTTGAGATGGTCTAGATTCACCACTGATACCCGCGGCAGAGCCCGGCTGCTGTGAGCCGCCTCCCCAGATCGCCCGCTGGAACCGGCCTCCTTCCTTCCAGACCTGCGCTGCCCCCCACAGCAGCCACCGGCCACATGTGGCTGCTGGGCATCTGAAACGTGGCTGGTCCGATGTGCAACGTGCCGTGAGCCAAAAATACAGAGTGGACGTCGAAGATTTAGCGTGAAGAAAGAATGCCAAGTATCTCGGTCACGTTTACGTCGATTAGCTATTGCCACCAACGTATTCTGGACCGGGTGAAATCAACTAGATCCCTCAAGTGGATTTCATCTGTTTCTTTGCAACTTTGGTAAACGCAGCTGCTAGAAACCTCGGTGCCCCGGGTGGCTCCCATTGAACGTCCGCGGACAGTCCTGCTCCGGGTCAGGGGTTGGCAAACTTTTGCAACGAATACTTGGCGCTTTGCGGGCCATATGGTGTGTGTTGCAAGCGTTCTGCTCTGCGAAGGCGGCCGCAGACGGCACGTAAACAAATGAGCGTGGCCGCATTCCAGCAGAACTTTTTATAAAAACAGGCGGGGGGGGGGTGGGGGGTGGATAGGGCTCAGCGGTTTCTCCTGTAGGTCCCTGGCTTCCAGACTTTTGAACAGGACCACTTAGTATGATGTACTTTTTTAAAATTTTTAAAAAATGTTTATTTATTTCTGACACAGAGAGAGGGACAGAGCATGAGTGGGGGAGGGGCAGAGACAGAGAGCCGTCAGCCCAGAGCCCGACGCGGGGCTCGAACTCACGGACCGCGAGATCGTGACCTGAGCCGAAGTCAGACGCTCAACCGACTGAGCCACCCAGGCGCCCCCGATGTATTTTTTTTTTAAGGGGAGAAAGGGGGAGATTGATTTCAGTGGCTGGCCTTTTATTTTTTACCAAATAAGGACATCAAAAAGAGAGGGGGGGGGGGATGGAAACAGCAGGTCTCACTGTCACTTAACTAAAACGGGCATTTTATACACGAAAGCAGATTTATGCTTATGGGCAGAAAATCACACCATTTAGAGTTTTGCTTTTTCCACTCTGCCGCGGGCAGGTGGGGACTTTGTTAGGAACACAGAGCGTGTGTAGACGGGCACGAGCAGGCTGGAGGGCGCGATGGGACTCAGACCTGCGGTCACAGATCCCGAGGCCACCTTGTCCTTACCCTGAAACACGCCGAGCTCTAGAGCGGCGCGACTCCCCCAGGCCTTCCGTCCCATGCCGATTCTGACGGAGGAGGCTGCATTTCTAGCTGGCTCCCTGCGCTGCTGGTCCAAAGACCAGGCTTTGAGCAGCGAGGCCGACCGAGTTCTGTGTTGTCCAGCGGCACTTTCTGCGACGATGGAAACGTTCCGGATTGGCGCAGTCTGTTAGCCACGACCCCACGCGAGCACGGGGCCGTAGAGACGTGGCTAGTCCCAACAGGTATGTGATGTACGTGTACCGGACTTCAAAGACTTAGTGCAAAATGAAAAACGCAAACCACCTCGTCAATAACTTACTTCACACCGATCACACGTGGCGGTGATTTTCTGCGACGTACAGGGTTAAGCAAAACGTACTACCGAAATTCATCTCATCTGCTGCTTCTCACTTCTAAGGGGCTACCATAAACTGTAGACTTTCCTACCAGCTGGCTCCATATTTGCACCGGACAGCATTGTTCTAGAGCCTCTGAGACGTGTGAGTCACCCAGCCTCTGTTGAATGCCTCCGGTGACAGGGAACTCATCACTTCCAAAGACAACCAATGGGAGATTACAGTTAGAAATGTCCTTTGAGATTTTCCTTTATTATTTTTTTAATTTTTTGAAATTTACTTTTGAGAGAGAGAGAGAGGGGGAGAGAGAACAAGCTGGGGCGGGGGTGGGGGTGGGCAGAGAGAGGGAGACACAGAATCCGAAGCAGGCTCCAGGCTCTGAGCCACCAGCACAGAGCCCGATGCGGGGCTCGAGCTCACGAACTGTGAGGTCATAACCTGAGCCAAAGTCAGACGCCCAACCGACTGAGCCACTCAGGTGCCCCAGAGATTTTCCTTTAAAGCCACCGCCCCTTCCCACCCTCTGGTCCTGTCCAGGTCTGTCCTTCCTGATGTGCCCGCCTGCTGACCTTCCAGGACCGTCAGTCTCTCGAGATCCTGTTTGAGCCTGGAATGCCTTCTGCTCATTCTCCTGACCGATCATCCATAAACACGCCTGGTTCGGCAGTGCCCTTCCCACCGAAAACGGAACAAATCCCCAGGCACAGGCTCTCCATTTCTAACCCCACCTCCCACGCCAGGCAGCCCTCGCTGGTGGCTGTGCTGCTTTACTGATGAGAACCTGAGGCTCAGGAGGACGGCAGGTTGGGCAGAGCAGAAATCAGACCTGGCCCTGGTTTTTACTCCAGGCTTTACCCCGGCACTTCCCCGTGTGGCTGGCGACGGCAGTGAGTTCTCGCTTGGCTCCCCGTCTAGTGGGACTCTAGAGGTCGTGGGACCTCCCCTCCTCATACACAGTCCGAGATCTGCACCCACCACATGCAGAAGCTGAACCGGAGGGAAGGGGTTGGCCTCAATGACGTCTTAGTGACTCCCCGACCCCAGATGCATCGCCAGGGTGATGCATTCGCTCAGGGGCTCAGGAACTTGCTTCCTTCTGGTTCCCCTTAACAGCTTGCTGAAGTTCCTTCTGAATTCCCGACCTGCTCGTCTCCACCAAGAGAAGCAGGAGAACAAAGGAAGCCACCGAGGAACGAGGGAGCAGGGCCCCTCTCCCAGCCAGGTGGCCCAGCATGGAGGCAGAGGGACGAGGGGAACTTCCCTCCGGAACACCCCCAAACGCTGGGTGGTAGGTTCCCCGCAGTGGGGCAGAGAAGGGGCAGTTTTCATCGTCACAGCGGCTTCCTTCTGCCTTCGCAACGCCTGCCTACGACCACACGCTCCCACGCACGCCGCACACGAGCACTGCGGTCTGATACCTGCGCCCGCACGCCCACCCGCCGGACACACTGAAGCAGCCTCCTCGGGGTGACTAAGAGGCTGGACAGCATGCCTGGGTTGGTGACGATGGGGCAGGTATGGACCGGGAGGGGGGCAAGAAGCAGGAGTCTCTGCAGCCCCCGCAGCCCTCCGGAGGGGAAGCAAAGACAAAGCAAAATCCCACCTTGGAGACACAGAAGCCTGGGCCTGGCAGGGAAGACGTCGGCTGGCCCCCTCTCTGCCCACCGGGGTGGACCCCGCACGTGCCCTCGTGGCCACGTTCGGGGGGACACGTGCTGGCCACTCTTAGAACTCCTCTGTTGTGACTGAGTCGAGCCTGTGACCCCAGGGGGCACAGGACTGGGGCCGGGGGGCTTTGTTTCCAACTCTCCCCCCAGGGCCCTAATGTAGCGCCTGGTACCAACAGCTGCCCCGTGGATAATTCGTGGACGCCCTGGGGGTGCCGCCCTCCCCCTCCTCTGCCGACTCTCTGAGCTGCTCAGGGGCCCAGAAGCTACAAAGACCTTGATGGCCCCTCGGAGCTCCTAACCTGGGGGAGGACAGGACTTGCTTCCACTGCCTCTCGAGGCTGCCGCAGGTGGGCTGGGCCCGGCTGGCCCCAGAGCCTCCCCAGGCCTCCCGTGAGCCCCCCGGCTGCAGCCCCAGCGGGCCTCCTTCAGAACCGGGCTCGCTCACCCCGGGCACCCAGACACCACGGACCACACCTGCCGCGCCGGCGACACAGAAGCCCACAGCCGGTGCAGCTCCAGGCTGCACGGCCCCTGATGGAACCACGTAGCGATCTGCCCGTGGGCCGGCAGGCTATGGCGGGGCCCGGAGGGGGTCATGCAGGCTGGCCAGGGTTCAGAAGATGGGAGGGGGCGAGAATCCCCCGGGGGAAGAAGACACGGGTGAAGGGGAGAAACAGGGAAAACGAATACGGGAAGGGAGAGGAAGTAGGCCGGGAAGGAAGAAGGGGGAGAGGCTCAGAAGCACGGAAAATTCTGGAAGCGAGAATGGACACGAAGGCGGATGACAAAGGCTGGAGGCCAGTCAGGAAGCACGGAGAGAGGGGCTAGGAGGACAGAGGCCGATGGCAGGCGGGGACAGCCATGTGCAGCCTCACGGGGACCCCAGAGGTCTGGGTCGGCTGGTCAAGCCCTGGCCTTGGGGAGTAAGGGAGCCCTGTCGGCAGCTGCCGCTTCTTGGCACCCGGGTTAGAATCAACCCCCTGGTCACAGAGGCCCTCGAGGGTCCCTTGATCCCACACCACCAGGAGCTTTGGACGCTGCCCACAGGCCCGCTGCCGGCTGAGTTAGGAGTCAAGGCCCGCAGGCCCCGTCCCAGGGCTGGCCTGAGGTGCTGCGGGCTCCTGCTCTCTCCCTGGAGCCCCACGTTCCACTCTGAGCCACCTTCAGGTGACTGTCCCCAGGACCAGAGAGCATGTGGGCCTGGACCTCAGCCTCACCTCCCGCAAGGACGGCGGCCACATGTGATTCCCAAGCTCTATGGCTCAGCACCTGCCCGGCCGGTGTCGTGGGCACAGGCTCTGGGCCATGCCAGGGGAGGGGACAGGCCTCAGGCAGAGTTGGCCCTGCTGCAGTGTCCTTCCCTGCCCTCTGCTGACCTCCCAGCACGCCCGCTGCGGCCTGCTTAGCCCCGTGCCCCACCATGCTTGCTCCCCGGCCCTGCCAGCCAGACGGGCCAGGAAAGCCCACAAACTTGGGTCCTGGTGTGGGGCTGTCAGCACGTGGCTTCTCTGTACTCGATAAGGACCCAGAACCTCAGTACAGGGGGGACCTGCTCCTCAGACTCACTGGGGGTCCCCAAAGGCAGGGAGGATGATGGCCAAGCCAACCCTTCACTTCTGATTCCGGGAAACAGGGTACGTCATTTGAACCTCAGTCTCCCGCCGTAGCTGTGAGAGACGGGCGCAGGCCTCCTTGATGGAATCAGAAAATCCCGCAAACGCTGTCCCGAGAAGGGTCGGCCACTCCCCACCTGCTTCCGGGACCACCCCCAGCCCTCCGGGCCCCGAGACACGCACGTCTGTCCACATCGCGATGCGCTGGCTTGGAAAATGCCCCACGCGCCCCCACCGCTGGGCAGAGGCGCCGCGCAGGGCAGTAGGGGGTCCGCGGCCGCTCTGTGCAGACTTCGTGCTCCGCTGGGTCTGAACGCCCAGCACCCGGCCTCTCCTCCGTGGAGCGCCCTCCACCTGTGCCCAGGGCTGGACCTTCCCGCTGTGGGCCACCTGCCCACCTGGCTCCTGTGCCCATCATCCGCCCAGCGCACAGAGCTCCCCACTCAACGCTCTTCGGAGAAACCCGCGTGCCCGCAGAGCAAGATGCAACGAGCTAGGCCACTTCCGCTCTCCCCAACCCAACGGGAACCTCCGGAACGCTGATGGCGACAAGTCTGTGGGCAAGATGAGAGTTCACGCCGTGTGAGGGCTCCCGTCGGGTCACTTCTGTCTCGCGCGTGGCCAGGAAGCGGTCAGAGGGCAGGACCTCCTCGGTCCTCGATACCCCCCCAGCCCGAGGCTTCTGGGGTCGAAGCCAGGCTCTGCTGGTCAGTGGCTTTATGAGTCAGCACGTCACCTGGCCTCCACGTGCCTCAGTTTCCCCAACTGTAAAACGCGCACGTACGCTCAGCAGACTCCACAGCAAGTGTGAGCCGCCAGAGGGAAAAGTGGGTAAGAAGCCACAGAAGCCGCGACCAGGGGACAGCAACAGAGCAGACGTGGATCGCGTGCATTGCCCAAGACGCGGACACGCTTCCGTTCGGTGCCTGCCCCTCCCGTTGGCCGGGGCGTACCCACGGGCACGTTCTGCCACCTGGAGCAAACGTGTCTCAGACGGGGGTTCCTGGAATCACACCAAGGCGACAGGCCAACTGCCCAGGGAACGGAGACAGCCGTCAGGCGTGCTCGGACTGTGTCAGAAGGGGCGTCCCCTTTGCTACGGTGATTAAACCTACTAAGAGTTCCTGCGTTAGCGGGTCCGCTCCCCCCCCCCCCCCCCCACTGATTATTAATAGAAGAGCTTCCTAATGAATCTCAAATAGACCCCGGGATTCCCTGACCACCCCCCCCCCCCAGAAGTCTTTGGGTTCCACACCCCGAGGGGACGCATCTTGTCAACAACACCAAGACGCGGCCTGCCTCACACTGGAAGCTGCGTGGAAACGCCACATCCTCCACGGAAACTTCCGGTGATTGCCAGTGTTGTCGAGGGCACGCAAGGCCATCTGTGATTTCATCTTGATTAAGAACAGAAGGATGATGAGATCAACAGAGCTCCAAACGCGGCCCGCAGGAAGGCCCCAGTGCTCGCAGTCTCCAGGGGCTGCTGTCCGTGGGACCAGCCAGCATCCTGCCGGCACGGCCCCTCCTCTTGGTCGCCGGCGCTCCCTCCTACGAAACTTAAGGCGCCTGTATCTCTCCCCCAGAGCGAGTTCCCGGCTTTGCAATCGGATATGGTGATAAGATTCCTCTATAGGGCACTGCAGCTTAGTAAGAAGTAATTACTGTGACAAAATCCCATTTTGTGGCACAGGGGTCCCCCCCCCCCCCATTCTTTACAACTTTCTTCTACCGGAGCCCAGACAAGGGCCTCACAGGGAGTGTTGCTAATGTTCTAGATTTCTAGACGAGCTCCTTCTTGCTCTGAAAGGTGACCGGTATTGACCTCACCCCTTGCCGGGCTGGCCGCAATGCACCACGGATGACAGCACCCCAGGATCCCTAGGTGGGGCCAGATGTAGGGGGACAAGGGCTCTGGGCCGCCCTGTGGGAAATCGAGGGCCCAGTGGCGGGCCGGGCAGGTGGGGACACAGCCGCTGCCCGGGGCTGCTAGGCTAGGCTCTTAGCGAATGCCAGAGCCCAGCTGCAGCCGGGTTTCTCCCGGTGCTGGGGGACCTGAAGTTTGTCCAGCGGACAGTCGGAACTCTGACAAATAAATATCAGCACCACCGAGACGCTGCGAGAAAGGATGCCCGGCAACGAGCATCTCTGATGAATTACAGAGTCACTGCGTCCCAGAGGGGACGCGGCCCGTCCTCTGCACACTTGGGGTCCAGCCCGTGCAGCGGGAAGAGCTTGCCACGTTAACAGAGAACGGCATTCTGCTGGTTGAGGTTTTACGTTCTAATTTCAAGTTTGAAAGACGGTATGTTTCCGACGCTTGCCTGTTTAAATGCTGTATCTTAATGCGCCGCAAACCACGTCTCTTGTCTTGCTTGATTTCACGTATTTGCTCCTGCTCCTGTTATCAAACGTGCTGCCGAGACTGAACACAGAGCCTACATGCGGCACCAAGGCTCACTCATGCAGACCTGCAACTCCTCGGTGGGGCTGCGGGGGAGGCGAGCTTGGATTCTGGACACCCGGCCAGGGGCCGCCCGGCCAGGGGCCGCCCCAGGCCCCCTCCTCACATGGCCTCCACTTCCAGGGGGCACAGGAGGCTCTGTCTCACTCCCAACGTGGTTTGGGACAAGCAGGGTCTCCAACTAAGCGTCATTTTTTGTCTTGCATTGGCCCTGGACCACCAGACCTGCGTGAGCTCCTATTAACGTGTGCCCCCAAAGATAGCCTGGAAACGGCTGCATTAAGATCTTCCCCGGCCCACGGAGACACACGGCCACCCGCTGCGGAAATGCCTCATAGGAAACAGGGTACTTCGGAGCTTGGCCCCAGTGGGCACGCTCTGGCTTTCCCAGAAGCAATTCTGCTCATGGCTGACACCCACTCGGAATGGCTACGGCTCATCGGCATCTTCTTGCTTTCCCGCCGCCCCTACGGAAAGTTCCAAATGCCGTTAGTTGGGGACGCAGTCACCCAGCCCTGGAAGAATCAGAGTGCCTTCCTCACCGGTCCTGCTGGCACGTTCACCCCAACTACGAGCACACGTCTGACTCCATCAAGATGATGCCAACATCTGGCATTTTCCAGAGGCTGGCTGGTACTTCATCCTAACTCAACCCTCCCATTCAGCCTGGGAGGACAGGACGCTTTCTCCGAGGAAGATCCTGAGGTTCAGAGAGGGGACCTGACTTGCTTAACACAGCCAATAAGCCCTGGAATAGCCTCCAATCCTACTGTCTGCAGAGGGGGCTGGAGTCCCTTCGAGCAGCCCAGGGCATACGTTCCGGTGGCCACGGAGGGTGGTACAGATGCTTGCTACCTGAGTGGTCTGCCCCGTGACTTCACCTGTGAGCTTGTTAGAAATGCAGATTCCTGGGCCCCGCCCCAGAGATCCCCAAGCGATTGCTGTACTCATGGAAATTTGGGATGCCCTGGAAGGCTGACCTCCCGGGTCCACCCTGACTGCGTGCAACTCACGTGATGATGGGAGAATCTCGGGAGTCGGCCACGGCTCGGGCTTGGACACCTGCCTGCCTGGGGGCAAAGGGGTCCCCTCAGCAGTTTTTGTGGCTATTGAGCTGTGCCCAGGACTGCCCAGATGTCACAGGTGGTCCTATGGAGGGTGGGATCAAGGGCCAAGGTCTCTGGATCCCAGGCCACTCCGGCTGCCCTTTGCTCCTCACCTTCAGGCAGTCCCCCGGCCCTTCCTCTGCAGTTGCTGACGTGTTCGGCGATCCCCACCGCGTGGATCCCAGTAAGGGGCTGACCTGAGTACCCAGCGGTCCAGGGGCTGACTGACCTGGCTCAGCTCCGAGGGCCCCGTCTCTGCCTGCTGTGTCTACGGCTCCTCCTGAGCCACCTGCCATGGTCCCTTCTTTCTTGGCTCTCTGGAGAGCCCAAGGGGCACAAAAAGACAAGAGCCCGCCATCCAAAGGCCCAGCTCCACCTGGAGCCTGTCATCGTCTCCAAGAAACACACACTTCTGGGCTCCTCTCTTCAAATGCATACATGGGAGAGACGGCGGGAGTACATGGTCACTTACGGCTATCAGGCCTGGCCCGACCCTGACCATCAGCACTGCCGTGACACCGACTACCTTCTGCCTCCCACCTCTACACCCAGCCCAAGGTGCACACCTGGTCCTAAGGGAGCCCTCCTGCTGGGTTGTGCAGGCCCCAGGACAGCCAGCCCGAAGCTCTCCAGGCCTCACCGGGCTTCTCCCTTCAAGCCCCAGGCCTCTTCAAGCAGGCAGCCGCCCCCACCCCTGCAGGCCCAAGCAGAGGTTCAGGGTGCTACAGATAAAAAAGGCAGCCCCACAGTGCCAGGAGGAAGGACAGGCCCCGAGGTGTGGGCGGCCACGGTGGGTGAGGCAGGCTACTGCAGCCCCCAGTCGGCTCTGGCTGGGCTGGGACTGGGAACAGCAGCCCCGGAGAGACCAAGGGGCCTGGGGGAGGCGAGGAAGGCCCCTCTCCGTCTCCAATGCAGGCCTGGGACCGCACCGATTCCGCATTGGGTGGGATCGCAGGACCCCCCGCCCCGGCACACCACGGCAGGCGGGCAGGCAGTAGCTGATGCTCTGCGCTCACCTCCCCTGGAGCGTCCTGGGGATTTTGGGGGCTCAGAGTCGCTCTGGCTTTCTGCCCCCCTCACCAGCCGGAGCTTCCTGCGCAGCCCAGCAGATTGCAAAAGTCTGGCCCCAGCCCCCTCCCCGGCCGGAGCTCCCGGGCCTCCCTCGCCGGCCCCACCAGGCGGGTGGCCCGTCTCCCCCGAGGCCCGCTCGCGCTCCCCGCTGCAGCAGAGCTCGGCGCCCCCGCCGTCGCCCCCGCCGCCCCCGCCTCCGCGCGGCCCCCCGGCTTTCCCAACGCGGCCGGGGAGAGGTGGGTGGGGGGGGGTCCCCCGCCCCCCCCGCCCCCCGCCCTCGCGCCCCCCGCGGCCCGGCGCGAAGTTCCCCAAAGTGACCGCGGCGACGAGAACCCCCGCCCCCTCCCCTCCGGCTTCCCCCGAGACTCCGCCCGCCGCCCCCTCCCGCGCCTTCGGAAAAGTTGCGAGCGACGCCCCAAACTCCGGCCCCCCGCCCGGCGCCGCGCGCGCCCCGGGCGACCCCGCGCTCGGCCGCCGCTCCCCCCGCCGGGCCCCGGCGCCATGACGCGGGGAGCGCAGCGGGGCCCCGGCGGCGGCGCGGAGGCGGCCGAGCGCGGGGTGGGCGGCGGCGCGGGATGCACGTGCGCCGGGCGGGGGGCCGCGCCGGGCCGGGGGCAGCTTACCTGTTGGAGGTAGAGGAAGGCGGGCGGGCAGGGCACGGAGTGCGGGAGCATGCTGCCGGAGTTGGACAGCAGGAGGCAGCCCGAGTTCGCCATGGAGCACAGCATGGGGCGGCAGGGGGGCGCCCGGCGGCCGGAGGCAGCTCTGCGCTCGCTGCGCGGCTCGCACCCTCCGCGCGTCCCTCGGTGTGTGCGCGCGCCCAGCCTCCCGGGCGCCCTCTCGGTCTCCTCCTCCTCCTCCTCCTCCTCCTCCTCCTCCTCCTCCTCCTCCTCCTCCTCCTCCTCCTCCTCCTCCTCGGCCCTCCCCTCCCCCGCGCGGCGCTCCTCAAGAGGGAGGCATGGACGGCGAGCGGCGCGCTACTGCCCGGTGCTCCCCTGCCCGGGCGGGGGTGCTGGGGAGAGCGCGCGCGAGAACACGGCCCGGTAGGCTGTGTGCGCGAGAGAAGGGGTGAGGGCAGCGGGGGAGCGGGCGCCCGTCACTTTGGAGCCACCGGAGCCCTGTCTGCAAAGAGTGGCGCGTGTGCGTGTGAGTGCGCGCGTGTGCGCGCGTGTGTAGCGGTGGGAGGGGGAGCCCCTGGCGTACTCCAACATCAAACAGAGCCCCGCACCGAGGGAAGAGAATCCGGAACGACGGCGCGACAGCTGATCCCACACTTAACCCCTCGCCCGCCGGCGCCCTCCCCCCGGGCCCCTCCGCGGCCCTCCTCCTTCGCGAATCCCGCGGCCGCCCACTCTCCCCCCGCCCCCCCACCCTCCCACCCCACCCCCCACCCCCCCCCCCCCGCCGCGGGGTCGGGGTCTGGAATCTCCCTCCGGCCTCGCTGTGTCCGCCGGCCGCTGCGGACAGGAGCGGCTCTGCGGCCCGACCGGAAGGCGCTTCGTCCTGCTTGGCGTTCAGAGAGGCGCCTCTCATAAGCGAGGCCGGCTCCGTGGCGGGGATGTCGGTGATGTAATGAGGGCATCTACGCAGAGGCTTCCGAGCGAGCGGGGAACGCTTCTCGGCTGCCCAGAGCTCGGAAACCCAGCTGGAGCCCCAGGGGGCTTCTCCCGCCCTCTCCTTGGCCCCCAGACCCCATTTACACCGTAGGCCTGCCACAGGCACATGGTCTCGTGGATATTTAATGGGGGGGGGGAGGGGGGACAAGGGGCACTGTTCACAACGCATCCTTCCCTCCCCATCCCCAAACACACTGGACTTGGTGTGCGCGCACAATGCAGCAAGAGAGCACATGTACCCACCTCTGAACCCAGTCCCTGCCTGGCACGGGTCCTGATTGTCCCCTGCAGCATCCCTGTCACAGGTGTGTGTGTGTGTGTGTGTGTGCGCCTGTGTGTACATAGATCTGTAGTTCACCAGCCACACACCCCCCCCCCCCCCCCACGGGCCTGCCACACGTTTACGCTGGACAGATGCCCCTGGCCAGGCTCAGTTAACCAGGACAAGCCACAGGTGAACCTGGCCGTGAGGGACCGTCTGCTGCTTGCCACCGTTCGAGGTCGAGACGGCAGGGAGATATACCTGACTAACCGCTGGCCCCACTTACGCATGCTCCCCTGGGCAAGGGGGGAATCCCAAATATCCAGCACCAATTCTGGACTCACCTGTCTTACCCAAAGGCACCCCTGATTCCCTTTCACTTCTGAGAGTGAGCCCCTACTCTGGAGAGAGGAAGGGCCAGGACCACCTTGGGATGGGATGACCACCAGCCTGAGAAGCAAACGGAGGCCCCTTCGCACGCTCTGTGACTTCAGGGAAGCCGCTTGTCCTCTCTGGGCTTGCATTTCCGCACCTGCCCTAGAGGTTGGGTGGATGATGTCCGAGGACACGTCTTATGGTGCTCACTGCAGGACGTGTCCGTGAGGGTCACTTAGGAGGAAGCAGGGACGAGGGGACAAGGATGGGCTGAGGATGGGCTCCCTCCAGGCGCTGTCTGGAGCAAGCTCGGCTTGAACAAGGCAGGCAGGTGTGTGCCCCTTGGACACCTCATGTCTCAAAGCAGCCTGCACAGTCCCTTCCTTAGAAGGAGAGGGGTACAGTGTCTGGAAGGCAGGCAGATAGCAGAAGGGGCAGAGAGGAAGGGACTGCCGTGGGGAGAGCCGGCCCCCGCCAAGCAGTTGCGCTTGCCTGGCCCTTTTCCGGAGTCCTACTCCGTGATCCTCCCACGGGTGGGGCTCGCAGGCGTGGCTGTGGACTTGCCGAGGTAGCCCCCTGCCTTTGGGCTGGATGGTTATTGGCTCGTCTCCCGGACGAGGCTCCCCAACGGCCTGAGACAGGGGCGCTGGCCGGCGCTGAGGTCTGGGGCATCTGAGGGAGGGGACCTGGCCGGGTATAGCATTTGCGAGGGGACACCTCGTAGAGGGCTGTCCCGTGGAGGCTGGCACCCCAGAGTGGCCCTGGCTGCAAGAGCAGGGGCGGCCCTGCGGGCCTCTTGCCTCCCAAGTCCTGCTGTCCTGCCCTCCTGTTTCAGGAGACTCCCCTCTCTCCTGTTGTCGCCTCCCAAGCGGCTCGTTCCCTGGAGGACATTCAGGAATCTGGGGCATCTGTGTGGCGTTCACCCCCCAGCCCTGGGCTCCACGTCCACTCTCCACGGGAATCATTCACTCGTTCATTTGCCTTTGTTACCAAGCATCTACTGAGATCGAGGCTTTCTCCCGCCCCATAGAGGATTGGAGAGTGTGTCCTAATCACTGCCCAACACATAGGAGGCACCGTTTGTGGGCTGCCTCTCCTGCTTTTCCTTATCGAGAACCCACTATGTGCAGACAGGCATTGCGCCAGGCGCTGGAGCTACAGAACCAAAATTCTCTGCCCGGGAGTGAGTGTACCGTCTGGTGGGGAAAGCAAGCCAAGACTACAGCTTATTGGGCTTAAGACCTGTGACGGCCCAGGATAGTGGGAGCTCAGGTCTGGGGTGAGCGTAGACTTGGGGTTGGGTCAGGGAAGTTTTACCTAGAGGGACCCCTGAGCTCAGTGGTTGGCCCCACGAATGCCAGCCGTGGCGCCGGGATGGTTTCGGGCACTCTTGCACCTGGTCATCTGCGGGGCCTTTCAGACCAGCCACCTGGCTTCAAGCCTCACCTCCAGAGAGTGTCAGGCCCGGGGAGCGTGTCTGGACACCTGCCTCCGTCAGCCAGCTAATCACACCCGGGCTCCAGGGAGACCGAGAACAGCAAAACAGAATCTTAAAAGCCTCCGGAAGAAGGATTTGAACAATGTTGTGTGTCTGGCTTATTTCTCAGGACAGGGGGCTGGTGTGCCCACCACCTCTTGAGCTGTGCCACGGGCTTGTGGCTTCCACTTTGAGCCAGTTATTAGCTGACAAACTGACACAGGCCTCTGTCCACTGGGCGTTGTCTTTGTGGGGGGCGGTCAGGCCGCTGAATATTTAGCCCATCTGGTCTCCCCCTCAAGAGTTGAGTGTCAGGAGAACAGGAAATTTGCTGGCTGGGTCACAGCATCGCCCCAATGCCTGGAATGGCACCTGGCAGGGATGAGTGCCGTTGTCCCTGCCCTGTCACCCCCACCTCAAGGCTTATCCTGATGCTGAGTGGGCCACGGTGGCCAGAGGGGCTTGGAAACACAGGCCCTGAGAAGCCTGGGCGAAGCTGTCACAAGAAACCAGAGCCCCTGGGGTTGGCGAGACCTTTTCTCCACAGGCTGGGGGAGAAAGGAGGAGAGTGGCCTGTGCTCCTCCAGCAGTGCTCCCGGGAGCACCCCGGTGGCACAGAACACATCGATGGTGACTCTGAGTCTGAGTCTGTGCCATCGCGACGGTCAGGAACCCTGCCCTCCTCCGGGGCCTAGACAGTGACGTGCAGCACTGTTCAGGTCCCCTGGACTCCTCCCAGCCCTCCAGAGCCCCCGGTGCCTCCTGAGTGGTGGGTGGGCGAGGCCCGGGGCCCCGGGGCTCTGCTACCCCCGCTTCTGGGGTGAAGGGAGGCTGCGCGCTGGGAAAGGCTGTCAATCCAGTGCTAATATTCACTACTTTAAAAAAAAAAAGCCAAGGAAAAAAATATCCCATTCGCCCTGAATCTGAGAAAGCCCTTGTTAGGGAGGCAGGAACTGAGCTGTAATTATTTCTGCGCTCCTGGGCACCACTATAAATATCAGGCAAGGAGGCACCTCAAAAGGTCCGGATGGTTCCAAGGCTTTGGAGATCTCCTGGCTCCTTCCTGCCCCACCCCCCACCCCGTGTCACCTTCCCTGGAGGAAGCCCTCCTGTCTTTCCCGCACTTTCTGGGAGACCCAGGCCCACATAGCCTTGCAAACACCCTCAGTCTCTTTGGTGTGCACCTCTGTGAAATGGGGACTTGGAGTCTCCCTGGGGAAGGGCACGCCACAAAAGAATTCAAGATGGCCCGTGTTTCTAACAAAAGGTGGGCACGACTCTGTGGTCAAATGATCCGGTGCAGTGCTGCCCGTGACGCCTGTCCCATCCTTTGGGAATTCCCAGGGCCGTCTGTCGGGCACGTCCCAGCAGGAAACTAGAAGTCTCTCAATCCCTTTAAGGGAGGTTGGGTAGGGGGCCGCGGTACTACGGGCCTGCCCCTCTCTCCCCTTCTGAGTGCCCAGGCTGGCGTCCTCGGCCGTCACCTACGCCGGGAGGACAGCCCGGAGCTTGGCAAAGGCGTGCCAGGACAAGGGGTGAGCTCACCGTCTCCGGTTGCAGCGGGGCCATAATCGACAGAGACAGCGTGCTCCGTGCTCTAGCAGAGCCAGATCTCCCTGCCCCAACGTCGGGGTATTTGGCACAGGCTTGGGCATGAGCACTGGAGGTGGGGGCGAGGAGGCGGGAGCAGCAGAACCATACGTGGCGTCTCCCCGGTAGGGTGGGCTCGGGTGGGCATGTCTCAGGGAGCGTTGTGGGTGCGAGGGAGGGTGGGGTGACCCAAGAAGCCTCTTCCATGGGAACCAACCAGCTGAGCGCTCTTCCAGGGGGATCACACCCCAATTCCACGGCCGAGGGAACTGGACTGGAGTCAGGGGAAAGCCCCCGGCTGCTGGGGGCGCCTCCAAGAGACACCACTGGGGAGACGTCAGGTTGAGGACAGGAGGCCCTTCGTCTTCATGTAAAATGTGGGAAGCCCTCAGATCCCCAAAGGTGACGGCTTGCTTCCTTACTTTGGGATGGGGGGAGCATTTTCTGCCTCGTCCACGTGTCCAATTCACCCAGAAGAGCAGAGGAACTGGGGGGTGGGGTGGTCAGCCCCTGTGACTAAGGGGACTTGCTCCTGGCCAGGTTGGGAGTGAGCTGCCCTGGCTGACGAGGCCACACTGGAGGTGTCCAGCAGGGGGCCCACTCACACCGGCCAGAGCCTCCCCTTTGCAGCCAGGCCTGCGAGCAGGGGTTGCTGGGGATGCTCCCCGCCCGCGGGCCCCTCCGCACCCCTGAGCCACGGAGCATTCGGCAATGCAGAGGGGAAGCCAGGCCAGGCCCGCTCCGGGCTGCCAGGGCCAGCACCCACCTTCCAGCCCGGCAGCACCCCCTTCGCACCCACTGGTGCTGCCCCCCCTGGTCCCAGCAGACTGCAGCAAGAGGAGAAACCAGCGCGCAAAGGAAGTTTATTTATCTGTTTAACTAAGAGGCGCTTGCCCATCGTCTCACTTACAACCCTGTCCCGGCAAAATTAAACAGAATAAATATAGGAAGACTGAAAGCAAAGGGCACACTCGAGATATACAGGCAAAGCCAGAAGTTGCACGGGGTTGCGGTTATAAGCACATCTTTCTTTGGCAAGTTCCCCTCCCCTCGGGGCCCGGGAGCCGGAGGAACGCGCTCAGAAAAGGGGCTGTGGGTGCCGTGCGGCTCTGCTCTTTCCACTCAGGACCATTGCCAAGCTTTATTTATTTTGAATGAGCCCCCAGGACTCGTGCCTTCTCCTCTTCTGGAGCGGGGGAGAGGGCTCATCACAGAGCGACGAGAACATCTGAAAGCAGCCAGTGCCGTGAAGCTCTACCTTGGGGCTTGGTGGGTAAGAGGCCTCGGCAGCTGCAGCTCCGAGAAGCTCTTTGCAGGCTCCTGCTGCATCTGGGCCATGAGCTCCTGGCAAGGAGGCAGAACGGGCTAAGAGAGCTCGGGAGAAACAGACCTGTGCTCTATGGTGCCAGCTGTGGCCAAGCCACCATTCAGGGGATTGGCCCCAGAATCCCACACAAGCCGGAGGAGGAAGGGGAGCGGAATTTTTATTTCTGTCTCTGATAGAAAGCTTCAAGAACCTGAAGTGTTTGCTTAAACATCCCAGGAACGAGAGTGTCCAAGGGGGAAAAAATGGCGATTTGCTGTCACTATTGATTCCCAGCTATAACAATACCTCGCATTTGCTCAGTGCTTTCTCAACTTTTTCAACACCCCTTAACGTTGTCTCATTTCACTGGATCCTCACAAGGTAGACAGGGAAGGTACGACAATGCCCATGTGGTCTACGGTGGCACTTCCAGGGTCACAGAGGTGGCCCGAGGTCACACAACTAGCTGGAGGCAGGGTTTAGGCTGGAAATGAAGCCTGCTGGCTTGCAGATTCTCAAGAACCTCTCGCCCCTTTCCTACAACTGTGCTTGGCTCACGTGATTCTGTGAGTGTCCCCATCATTAGCACTTGGCTCTCTCTCCTAACGGGATCAACCCCAAACCAAATCTGTTAATGTAATCGTCATTTGCAATAGCTTGGGCATTTACTAATCACACCACTGCTCAGGCTGCACAGCAATTATCTCAAATTTCCTCTTTCTCATTAGGCAGGAGGTCGCCAGAACTCAGTAGGGTTGCTGAACCCTACGATCAAGCCAAGGAGAGAAGCGGCTGTTGGACAGAGGCAGACCTTCCACGGGGCTCCTAGCTGATCTGCCACGAGACGCTTGGTTTCCTACATCCTCGTCCCGCGCTCTGAGCTTGGCCTGCCACGGGGAGTCTTCCCGTCCTACCTAAATCTGTGCATGTCTCCTTGGTGCCCTGTGCCAACACCAAAAATGGTCACAGGGAAGAAAGAGTCCTGAGAGGCACGGGAAGTCTGCGTATTAGCTTGGAGGTGAAGATTCTAGCTCTTTACTGCCCACCAACGAAATGCCCTTGGATGGCTGGGTGCCCAGGACAGACATGACCAACAACAGCCAGGGCAGGGCTCGTGTTACAGGTTTATCACTGTCAGAGGTTGCGGGGCAAAGGAAACCCTACATAACTCACTGCTCCACGGAGCCCACCCAGGTAAAGCACCAAAATCACCCTCCGCGCCCCAATGGCTGCCCTTCAGCACCAGGGACAGCTCCAGCCCCTGGCTCTCAGCTCCCCCTCCTTTGCTGGAAAGGAAAAGAGGGCTCACAAGGTTAGGTCAATGGAGCCAGAAGGCAATTCAGAATCATACGGTCCAGTCCTCTGCCTTCTAGCTGGCAGTCACTGCAGCCTTCAGGGACAGGCGCTGTCTCTTCATTGGAAATTTTTTTCTTGAAGCACTCCGCTGAGGGAGACCCTGACATCTCTCTGGGGAGTCCATTCAGATTTTTATCACCCGGACTGTCAAGAAATTCTGCCTTGTGTCTCCAACAAACCTTTCCACTTTAATTTTATTCAAAGGCAAAAAGCCTTGAAGGAGGGCCAAGGGGGAGGTTGGACCAGCGGCCGAGGCCACTGTCCCCTACTCTAACTCCCAGGAGGGGCGGGGGGGTCACCCACCAGAACTTGTAGAACAAGGCTGTGTGCTCCAGGGAAGGGGTCCCCAGTGGCAGCACGGCACGCTTCAGGTGCTGAGAAGGGAGCACCGCGCACACGACGTGGGCGGCACTTTGGGAATCTCCCATTTCTGTGGCAGCATGAATCTGTGTCAAGTTCAGTTAGGACTGAGCTGGGGAAACAAGGCATCGGGGGCCGCTAAGCAGACAGCCATGGGAAGGGGGTCAAGGTTTGTTCCTTCATCCGCAGCGGATGGGGCCGGGCTGCCCGGGAGAGAGGCGGCAAGGGCCCAGCCTTGTGTTTCCTGCCTCTTTATATAGACGGCAATTAAAATAGTTGGCCTCTTCACTTTGCCATCAGTTAAAATAAATCTTACTCGACAAAGACACCCTTGCCCCTTCCTCCAGCCTTGGGTGCAGAGAGGCGACAAAAGGACAGATGCAGTGAAGCCCTGTAAAGAGGGAGTGATGGCCACGGAGTCACCCAGGGCCCAAGGACTGTGAAAGTCAGGTCCTCCCAACTCTGAACGAGTCCGCAAGACCTAATCAAGCATCTGCCTGCAGCCCCAGCCCTAGCACTCAGCTAGTTAAAAAGCAACCTCGAGGCCTCAGAAAGCAGAATGTGAGGAGGCTGGCATTCCACTCTCCCTCTGCCCCCTTGTGCCCCTTAAAGCCAAAGCATCAGCTCATTAAAAGCTCATTAGGAGCCCAAGGCAGCAAAGGCCCAGAGAGGCAGTGCGGTCCTGGCAAAGCGCACGGCCCAGGGGAGGCGGGTGCACTGTGTCAGGCGGCCAGTGCCAAGCTGCAGACAGGAGCTGAGGTGATGGAGCAGGGAGGTGGCTGGCGGTGGGAGGCGGGGAGGGTTTTCATGGAAGCCTCATGGGAGCTGAGCATGTCCCAGGATGCACAGGGGTGAGGACAGGCCCGTCTGCCAGGAAGCAAAGGAACAGAGTCTTACCTACAGACTCTCTTCCCCACACGCCAGCATAAAAGAAGCCCGATCTGGGGGTCTCTCCCCAGGCTTGGAGGCGAGTGAGCTCGGACAAGGAGGAGGGAAGGGCAGGCAGCACCCTAGCTAGTGTCAGCCGCGCCCGGCGGCTCTAAACACACCCGGAAAGTTGTATGAATTGTTGCCCACTGTGAGTACAATGTAGCAGAGAAAGGGGCAGTGCACGCTGCTTGTCTCATTAGGCTCCCTAAAGGTTGCCAAGAGCAGGAGAAGCTGGACATCTCTGGTGGAGGTAGGGGGCCTCAGGTGTGAGGCTCTTCTGGGGCCCCCTCCCCTGCTGGCCCTCCCTGCTTCTGCTCTCTGCCACACCTGGGGGAAAAGCCCTCCTCATTCCCCATCTCCTGTGGCACTGGGGTCCAGCACCGTTTGGCATCTACACAGCCTCCCAGTTCCAAGACACGAGGTTTCTGAGAATTCACTGGCAGGGAGGTTTGGGGAAAGCTGGCAGGCTGAGGGCCTGTGCTGTCTTAGCAGCTCCCAGGCTTTCCTCCCGCTGAGAGTTGCTGCATTAGGGGAGAGGGAGCCGTCTGTGCCTTTTCTTACTTCCCTAGGATGCTGTGACTTTTGATTCCTGCTTGATTAATATACAGCCAACAGAGACTGTATTTAAGGCAGCTTTAATTCTCTCAGGTCACCAAACTCGGGGGGCGGCAAAGCCACAAGGAGCCAGCCCCGCAATAGATCAAACACCGGGACCTTCAAATCGCTCCGTGGCCCAATTTCTCATCGCTGCTGCCGCCTGATAACCCTCCCAGCCTGGAGCCAATATCCGCCTTCTCTAAGAGTGGGGACGGGGACTACACTTGGCAGCTGGGAAGGAGAGCTGGAAGGGCTCTTCACTGGACCTGCAGACCAGGGACAACTCCAGCCAGACCAGGGCGTCCAACCTGCCTTCCTGAGCCAAGGTGCTGATGGCTGTAAATGACCTCACTGTTTCGCTGGAGGTGGCCGGTCGCTAGCCCCGCTGAGAGCACCTTTTACCAAAACATCCTCCCCAGCCAGTGGGACCCCCTTGAGACCCTGCACATTCTCACGGGCGCAGTCTCTCTCTCTTTAGGCCGTCCCATCTTCCGACCACCTGAACCCCCCCCCCCCCCCCCCACACACACACACACACACACACTGCAAAGAGAAGCCGGCTGCTCTCAGTTAGGACTACCTGATCTGTCTCCCTGCTAGTCCCTGGTGCCCGTGGCTTCTGCAGGGCCTTTCTGCAGCTTCCTTCCTGGCTCAACCTCATCCCCTCCCAACTTGCCTCGTTAGCATCTCCTGAAAGGCAGGCTAATTTCTCTGCTTAGCACCTGGGTCTTCACTTGCTTGGTGGGGGGCGGCGGTGGGGGGGGGGCGGTTCCTCCAAAGCATCTTTCATAGACCTGGTCCGTGTGGCAATTCGGGGAGGCACCGAGGAGCAGTACAATGCGGGAAGATTACACTCGGAAGCCGGGCTTGTAAATTACCTCCCAGTGGGGGCAGGGAATGCGCCTGAGAACGAAGCAGCAGCCCGTGTGCAAAGCCATTCTCATTGAAGAGCAGGATCTTCCTGGGTCAGACTCTGATCAATCCCCGCTGCCACCAACACGCCATATATCAGGAAAAAACGTTTGCATGTACGTAGGATTTTTCTCCAGACCTAGCCCCCACTGGATTTATTCCCCCCACTCTGCCTCTATCCACGTAAAAATATCGTCTATGGATTTTCAAATTATTGTTACACTTTCTAAGAGAAGGATGATGCAGTGGTTAAAAATTAACAGCAAATTTATAGGAATTCTATATGGCAATTACAGAATTATAATGAAGTGGCTGCCACTTGGCCGAGTGTGGGTAATTGGAAATCCACGCTGGGAGACAAGAATCTTTACTGTATTGGAATTGCATTTGGGAGAGTAAATGCCGTGGAGAGGGTCAATGGAGGCTTGAGCTGGCTGGGTTCTTCTCTGGAGGACAAAATAGCTGCTTCACTGCCTGTTTGGAGGCAGTTTAAAAGGACAGTCGCTCAAACTGGCACACAGGAAGGTGGCCAGACATCAGTGGGGGTAAGTAGGTGCTCTGGGCTGGAGAGCGCAGCCCTGATGCCTCCCAGCCTGGTTTGGAGAAGACGGGAGAGAATGCGAAGGAGAAGGAACCATCATCACCAGCAGAGCGAAAAGGATCATTGAGACAGAAGGCCGCGCTGGAAAAAACCTGGTGTTCTTTCCGTCTGCTGGATCAATTCTCCTTGAAAAAAAAAAAAAAAAAAGAACCAAAAAACTGTAAGAGAAAAATCAGAGAGATCCCTTTCTCAGGAAGACACCAACTTTGTGCATATTCCAGACGGTGCACGCAACCTTCGTTCCTACACCTGCTGTGGCGGGAACGGACTTGAACTGCGTTCTCCTCTTGGCTTCTCTATAGGATCCCGGGTGCCAGGTGGCCCAAGGGGGCTTCCAATAAGGAAAGCCTCGTTCTGAGAAAGGGAGTTCTGCCGGGAAGTTAGGTGCACGTCACCTCACTGTCTAACGCCAGAGCCACTAGCCCCCCCCCCCCCCCCCCCCCGCCCCGTACAAAACACAAGCTGGATTCCAAAGGCTTTGCACCACAAAAAGAATGAAAACTGGTGCAGCTGGTTATACACCGAAACAGGAATGTTTTGGGTAGGTCGGGTTCAGTCAAGTATATCGTTAACACGAATCGCAACGGTCTCTTGTCGCTTTTTAAACGTGGCTGCAGGGAGGCGAGACACGGACGCATGTGCCTGGGCAGCACGGGTCTCGAGCGGGGGCACCAGATCTTCAGCGCTGCATCTGCCCTCTCTTCCTTGTCACCACCGCCTGTGACAGCGTCTGGCCCGTGGTGGGGCCAGTGAGCGGGGTCCCGGAAAACACAAGTCGGTGCTGGCAGGAAGCACACGCTGAGTGTTCCACCCCAAACACAGAGGTCCAGCAGTGGGGTCTGCTCTACTTAAGCCATCCGCTGGCTCAGTCCTGCTGTCTGGGACTGGGTGGTTGTTACATTTTACCACCGCAGCTTCCCACGCCCAGCAGCCAACGGTGGCTTTCCTTCTTGGTCCCCCTCCTGCCCAGGACAGGACGAGGAAATGCACACCCCAGGCACTGCTCGGCTTTGGGGCTTAGCTCATGGCTGGCACTTCTCCTTCCCGACCTGCACTGGGAGAAGGCGTCCCGGCAGCTCCCACACGGCTGGACCTGTCTGCATTCGGCTCCTGGGGGAGTGTATTGATTTTCCTCTCCGGCGTAGAATGAGGGGACTTGGAAATTCCATTGCAGTGATACTGGGCATGGCGATAATTATCGTCATCATCCTAGTGTTTTGGACAGATGGGTTCTCGGGCACCCAGAACACCCTCAGCTTCACTCCACACCCCGGCCCCCAGGAAGGCAGGGAGAAGGAGGTAGGAGGGTACATCTCATTCTCCCCACTTCACGGAATGGAGAAGAAATGGAGCCCTTCTCTTGAAACAGACGGGAGAGAGTATCCCAGGGTGGGGGGTGGAGCCCGAGATGTGGGGTCTGAGTCACTGCCCCCTTCTCCCTCTGAGGAGCAGAAGCAGAGCTGAGCTTGTAGGAAAACCGAAACCCCATGTCTCCTGCCTCCTGCCACACACACACACACACACAGCCTCAGTCCTTCTAGAACCCTCCCCCAGTAGGAAGTGATGCGCACTCGGGCTTGGGAGTCACCCCGACCTGGAGACAAGCCCACTTCTGCCCTGACCAGCCATGTGACCAGAGCAAGTGGCCCAAAGGCTTGAGTTTCACTGACCTGCATCTATAAAAATGGGGCAGCCGTCTCTCCCTCAAAGGTTGTGGACATTCAAAGACGTTCTGTATACACAGGGGCTGGCATGTGGTACATACTCAATAAATCACGCCGATTAATTCAACAAATATCTGTTGAGTGCCTCCAAAAGCCAGGCTTTGTTCTAGGTCCCTTCCCTCCGCAGTGGCCAGATGAATTTCCTCTCTCTCTGCCTACATGGACCGAACTTGCCCTGGTCATCTCCCAGGCCTTGGTACAGAAAGTACAGTTAACTCTCAGTTATCTGCGCAAATGGAGTGGAACGTTCCACTGATAATTCAGAAAGAGCAGAGAGTCCACGAATATTCTTATTTGAATTTGAAATGCATTCTGCTTACTTCTGCATTGGATTTACCTTCCTAATTGCTGTTTGTTCTGGCTTATGCTCAAACCTGTTTGCATTCTCAGAACTCACGCTGGTTGGTGGTGAGGGGTGTGCCCGAGAAATGCGCTGGGGCCACCAGGTGGAGACCAGCCGCAGACCACCCCCTGGGGCCGCGGGGACCGACACCTGCTGGAAACGAAGCGACGGGTGTCAGGGCTCCTTCTTGATGTCTGCTCAGCCCAGGAGGACGATGGATGATACCTTGGTTTCTGCTTCAAGGCTTCAGCCCACGTGGGGGGTTGGGCAGGGGCGGGCAGCGTGGAGACATGGGGGCCACGCTGGATCCCATGAGCCGCGTTTCTCTCCCATGGGAGCAGAAGCAGAGATGATACGTGTGCAGACTTGCAGCCCTCCCGTGGAGGGGTGGCCACGTTTTGTTCTCGGTCTCTCTCTGGGCTTATCTCTCTGTCTCTCTGTCTGTCCCTCTCTCTGACTTTCTGTCTTGGTGTGTGTCTCTCTTTCACTCCCCACGCTTTCCTCCAACGGTGCTATTTCGAGCACTCTTCTCCCCAGGGCAAACCAGGAAACAGGTATCTTTTTCAACAGACATATCTTCCAGGCAGCCGGGGCACGGGGACCCTCCTTTCCTCTAGAATCATGAGTCTTGGTGGCCAAAGGGGTTGTATCTAACTGGACACCCCTCCTCATGGCCACCCCATGTCTCTTTGTAAAGCAGGAAGGGAAGGAGAAAACACAACGAACTGTCTTTCCGTATCCTCTCTTCCCATACTTGTGCCCCAACGGAGAGATCTCCAGGCAGGGGGGTCGGGGCGGGTCTTGAACCTCCACGAGGCCACCAAGACCACGTGTATCCATGACTTGGCTGTGCGCTGCTGATTTTCTCAGTATGCCGCATGATTTCAACATCTGGGGGCCTTGTTCTGTGACGGGAGAGTGTGGGGTGAGCTGTCGCCCTGCAAGTGTCATGGGGGGCAGCCTTGGTCATTCTTGGCACTGGACCAGACCAGAAGGCAAGCTCCCCGAGTGGCTGCCGCTTCTGGAGAGCTTCTGCCCTGTCCACGCCCTGTCTCCTCTCCGTCTCTCTCCCTCTCTCTCTGCCCCTCCCCTGCTCACTCTCTTACGTCTCAAAATAAATAAAGAAACTTAAGAAAAAAAGAAAAGGAAACTAGTGGCTTCAGTCAAGCACCAGCCGCTCTGGGGGACACCCCCTCCCCCGTAAGCTGGTGGGAAGCAAGCCACGCCCCTCAGACGGGCTTCCCACCCGCTCTTGCCACTCCGTCGTCTCACTGGGACCCATCGCGCCAATAGCTCTCACTTCTTGTGCCCTCCCCCCAGCCAGGGTGGACATCAGGATCACAGGAGGAGTACCTGGGGGCCGACCACACTGAGCTACAGACCTTTCCTCTCTAGAGAGGGAAATTAGCCCAGGTGAGAGTCAAGGAAGAGGTGAAGGCCAGACATCTGGAGTGTCTGAACCCAGCAGCAGACTTTGAGATGCCAGTGACCTCTGGGTGGGAACAGGTGAGTCAGAACAGCTTGGTTTAGTCCCTGTTCTGAAAGTAAGTAGATATTCTTAAGTCTCTAAAGCCTCAATTGAAATTAAATAAAAGTGAACCTGTAGTTCTTCCATTGCACTACCACATTTCAAGTGCTCAGTGGTCACACATGGCTAGTGGCTAGTGTATTGAATACAAAGATCAAACATTTCCATGGCTGTAGAAAGTTCTATTGGACAATCCTACATAGCGTCCCTTCTCTGTCAAATGGGGAGAAGAATACCCTGACTGTTGCCCAAGACTCAGAGAGATGGCAAATGGCCAAAGCATTGTGTGCAAATCGTAAACAAAGCAGCCTCATGGTTTGTGCTCAAGCTGTCAGTCAGCTGGAAATGGAGAGAGGCACCGGAGAGCCCTTGGAGAGTGGCAAGCACGCAGGACATGTGCTCTTGGCCGTGGCCAATCCCAGTGGGTCAGAGGATGAGGTTCCAGCGGGAGACCCAAAGCCCCCTTATGGCGGTCGGCCATGTCACTAATGCTGCCCCCCAATCTGGGGGTAAATATAAGAAAAGGAGGAAACAAGCCCCCGCGATGGAGCCACAATCGGGCACGGGACATAAACAGCAGGAGTTGCCCCAGCAGAAAGCCAAGAGGGGCAGAGGTGTACCCAGGAGGTGGCAGGGAGGGAGCAGAGCTCTGTGACTCCACACCATCTGGCTCTTGCTGTACGAGGGAGGGGGGCAGTGAGCTGGACCATGAGGGTTCACGGGGCACGTCCACAGGGAGTTGCTGAAGCCAAGAAAGCTTTGCTGGGCTGGCAAAAACCCACACATCAACTCAACAACAAAACAACCAAAAGGGAACTTTGCACAGAGAGCAAATTTTTGTTAGGGGAAAGGGACAAACCCCCTTACCCCCCAAAAAACTGACCTGGTGAATGGGTCCGAGCCCCCAAACTCCTGCCTTATGCAGAGACAAGCCGCAGAGGCCATGTGGGGGAGGCCAAGGCCAAAGAAACCCATGCATCCTTAGGCGTCTCTGGAAGTGGGCAGCTGGGCCAGCAGCCATGCCCTGAGTCCCTCAAGACGTGCCCATTCCAGCCCTCGGTTCTCCCTGAGGCTCCACTTCTCCTCTCTTCCCATCCTCTCCTAGTTTTTTTTTTTTCATTAAACATCACAAAACGAAGGCACAGAGTGCTACGTAAAACCAAAGTGCTATGCAAAACCATCTTGATCCAATTCAGCCATGAGCAGAGCCACAGAGGCGCCCCTGAGAAGCGTTGTCTTAACAAGGAGCCCTTCTTTCCACCCAGGAGCACACTCTCCTGCCTTCCCAGTTGGGATGCAGCTGCCCTTTTTGGCTCCAAAGTCAAGGGGCCGGGAGAGGGGCATGTGGGGAGGTGTATGGAGTGGGAGAAGTGGAAGAGGGGAGGCATTAGGGGGTATCTTGCTTCCCGCTGCACCAGTGATGGCTAACTCTGCCCGCTGCAGGGAACCAAGTGTCCCACGGAGAGCACAGGTGGGGTTTCCAGGGATTGGGAGCCAAACAGGCTTCTCAAGACGCCCAGGCTGCTGTCCCTGGTCCTGAACGCACCTGTTGGTGTGCAGGCTCTTTGGACTTTGGGGGCCACTGATGATTTCTGTCCATCCTCTCCAGAGATTTCCATCATTTTCTAGAGCAGGTGCAACGCTTCCACAAGAGGATCACATTTTTGCAATTATAAACTCCTCCCGCCCCTGTCCCTCCATTCTCCCCCAGGGCTGTGCTCATCTCTCTGCCTCCTCACCCCTTCCCACATGCTTCCTTTCCCCCCACACTTTCTGACTCCACTGGAGGCTGGGGGAGACTGACGGAGAGCCCGGGGCAGACTCGGGCAAACTTCCTTAAAACTCTTCTTCAACTTTCAGACCCCCTCGGCACCTCCTCCCCTGCAGCAGACGACCCAGATGCTCCACTTCCAGCCAACGCCACCTCCTCTCAACAGAGACTGTCTCGTCCTCCTCCCCTGCCTGCTTCACTGAGCTGTCACCATCCTGGGGTGATGACACACGTCTCTGAAATAGCAGCAGTCATTACTGGGAGAATGCCCTCGGTCCCCTGGGTGCTCTTGGAGGCACTGACAAGGCTTCCCTGGCACAGGGGGTGGAGTGGGGGCAGGGGCCAGATGGGGGAGGACTCCGGAGGGAGGAGCCCAAACCCTGGGGTGCGTGTGAGATGTGATGTGCTGCCTCCTGCTGTCTAAGCTACAGGGACCTCTCGTCCCAGTGAAAGCGGATAAGCCTCCCCAGGTTCCTTCAGAGCACTATCAGAGGGAGAGTCAGCCCCGGGAAACTCTGGGGCTGCGTGCAAGGTGACGCCTTCATGCACAAGGACTGTAAATCTCTTACGCTAGGGACACAGCTGTATAGTTCGCCGCTACCACCTTGCGTGATTCTCACGCCCCCTTGAGAATGGCTACTAATCATCCAGTGCTACCCACGGGACGAATGAGGGGACCTGCCCAAGGCCTCCCAACTTGAGCCCAGGCGTCAGACACCTCCCATGCCCCACCTCCCACCCACCTTTTCACTCCAGTTTTCCCACGGCAGCCAGCTGCGCGTGGCTGCAATCCGGTGGCATCTCCCCTTAGCACACTGCACATCTTTGACTCTGCTCTCCAGCTCAACAGGGCCACCCAGGCTCCCCCCAACCCCCACTCAGCCATCGTGCTGCACGGACAAACCTGGGACTGCAGGGCACTCGGGCTGCGCGGAGCAGCCCCTGACCAGAGGAGAACGCTCCCTCTTCCATCCCTCAGGTGGGTTCATCCCTGGCTCTTCGTAAGCTCCCTCTCGGGACCACTCCGGTTTCCCACACTGGCGATCAGTTCAAGGACAGGCCCTCGGATTGGTTCTCCCTCTTTCCCTATTTATTATCCCCGGTGCCCCTCACTCCTGTGCACTTTCCCAAACATAACTTCTTTCAGAGCCCGGTGTCCAGGGGGAACCAAGCTAAGGCAGTCCCTCTGGAAGGGAGTCTAGAGCTGGGTGGTCAAAAATCAGACATGGCTAAGGGGCCCATCGCTGGTGCCAATCAGGTTTGTGACAACCCCTGGGGACCCCCCTCCCCCGACCCTGCACAGGAAAACTTGGGAGATTAGATCCACTATCAGTGAGTTGAAGAAGGCAAGGGTGGAGGTCCCAATTCCCCAGTAAGGACCAGATGAATCACGGTGGAGGATGGCGGGCTAGCATGCATGTAACCAAGTCTCCAAACACAGACTGCAACGTGCTCATCACCGGGACTGACCAACACCGCCTCCATTACTTGGTACACCGTCACTGATACGAAAAACGTGTTCTTCCCAATCTATCGGTAAAGAGGGGTGACAAAAGCTCTCTCCTTTTATACAGGAAGCACGGCGACACACATCTATCGACTTGCCACAGGGCTATAATTACTCTGTTTTCTTTCTCACGACACCTGCAGGGTCCTGGGTCATTTTGACACTGCAGAGAACATCACGTTCGTCCACCACGTTGAGGACACGATGCTCACTGGGTCAGATGGGCAGGAAGAGGTAAGCGTGATGCCCCGGGAGGACATACGTGTGTCGGGGGTGAGAGCTGAACTCTAGAAGATCCATGACTTACCACATCAGTGAAGTTTTTAGAGAACCTCACCTTGAAGTTTACATAAAGGCAAGTTGTCATGCCCTTTGCTCCTCCCACCAAGAAGGGGGAATGGATTTAATGTCCTCTTTGGACGTGGAGCCAGCGTATATTAGCGTCTACCGGAACAAGAGGGGTCCAGATCCAGGACGCAGCACAACGTCCCAAAGGTGCCAGAGGTGTGCCGTGGTGAATAAGGACGTGGTGACGTGTCTCTGGCTCAGCTCCAAAGGAGACACACAGCGCTGACTCCTAAGGGTGGTTGGGGCTGGCTGCCCCCTTGAAGGGTCTGTGACGGACTGGACAGGATGTGGAGGTGTTGCTCAAGAAGTGGACCGACTCACATGCTTCTCGCATCCCGGACCATCTCCACCTCCCCTCCGGTCTGCCCTCTGCTCTAGCCTTTGCTGCCGCCACCAGTGGTCCCCAGGTATAACCTGATGGCCCCTTGCCTTACACACCTCTGTCCCCCCCGCCAGCCCAGGCTACCATCACGTGCGAGGGCTGCAGAAAGCGACGCATGAGCAAACCTGCAGGTACCTGCAAAGTTAACAGCCTGTGGCACAACCCCCCCAGTGGGCTATGGTGGCTGGTGGCTGGTTATAACTCCCTTCTTCTGCCCACCGTGAGGACAGTTTGGAGGTGCCTCTAACATGGCTCCTCAAGGAAGTCCTACTGGGGTTGAGTCCCCTCCCCCCGTGCCCTGTACTCAACTCAATAATCCACCCCTGGATCGGCCTCCCTCCCTCCCTGTTTCACTCTTTCCAGCCCCCTTGCCTTTGGATCACGTCCCCAAATACGCCTCCTGCACACATGACCTTGTCTCAGGCTCCGCTTTGGGGGGCAAAAAATCTAGACTAAAGACAGCTGAGATTTGAAATCCAGAGTTTCTCACCTCAAGAAAAAAGAGCCACATGACTTTTCTTCTCCAATCTCCCTAAGGGTGTTCATTATTCATGAATATTTGTTGGACTAAAAGTACTTCTTATTATTATAATCAGTAGGTTTTTTTTTTTTTAATTAAGAAAACAGAGCCAAGTATGAATAAGATTATCATCTGTGACCTAACGATCTTGCACATCAGGGTTGGTCATTACCATGGCTCCCTCCCACATCACAGTGATAGGCACGGAGTTAAAACCTTTTTCCTTGTATATTTAAGATTATTGCTGGATCTGAGAGGGCCCTCGGTTCACCCCCCACTCACGGACTAAGGCCAGAGTCCGTATCTGGTCAGACATGCCCTGGGAGCTGTGCCTTCCTGACACCCGCTCTTCGCGAGGCCTGACTGCTCCTGACATGGGGCCGGTCGTTGTGCCTCGCGAACTCAGCTGGGACGCTTCCCAGGCCATTCCTGGTGACTGGGCTCGTGCTCTGGATGAAAGCCCCCTCTCCCAGACCTGCCTGGGTGCCTCTCCCTTGCGGCCGCGGGTCCTGAGCCAGGAAGTCTCTTTGTAGGGGGGTCAATCCGTCCAGTCTCAGTGCTGCCCTTGGGGGAGCACCGGCCTTTGTGGAACCTCCTCCCAGCGCATCCTGGGCCCCCAGGCACCCCGTGTGTGCTCTCTCTCTCTCACCCTGTTCCCTCTCCTTTTCCATCTTCAGCTCCTTCAAATCTAGCCAGTCTTGCCCCTGCATCAAGGAAACGATTCTTTAGTTGTGCAATTAATCAACGTCTTGCCTCTCTCTGTAAACAACGTGGGCTACAAGTCAGCGGCCGTGCGAGCCGCGGCCGTGGAAGCCCCGCCCGTGGGAGGTGGCGTGGCCGCTGTGCCTGGGCTTGGTGTCTCCCCTCGGTTCTTATCCCGTCTCCGTCCTGCAGCTCCGGCGAAAGCCTTGTTTCTGCAGAAAATCTGCTCTAACCTCTGCCAGTGCCGCCGTAACCACGCGGGCACAGAGGAGCCCAGGCGCTGCCTGGCAGGCGAGGGTCCCCATCTGTAGGCCCTGCGCTGCGGCTCTCGAGACAGGACTCGGGCCCGGCACCACGGCTCCGGTCCCTTCTGCCGGCCTGAGTGCTGCTACACATCCTCATCAGCCCAGCCGACAGCAAGCAGGGGTGAGCCTCAGGCTCCGTGGTGTCCAGGGGCTGGGGGCAGCGAGAAGGGTAAGAGACCGAGGCACTGGCTTCCTTTCCACTGGGGTCTCCAACCACTGCCTGACTTCCCTTTCTGGGCAATTTCCAGCTTCTGGCTGGTTCCTCCTCGTGGTGTCTTTGTCCGAAAACACAGTCAGCCATTGGCCTTCTCACGGAATGTCAATCCCGGGCGAGCAGAATCGAGTAGCCTCGAGGGAGGGATGCCCCTTCCTGGTGCCTGAGCGAGAGCTGTCCATGGCCACGTCCCCACATTTGGGCTTGCTCGTCTCCCTTTGCTCCTGCCGGCCACCAGGTGAGACATCGCCCTGCGTCCTGCCTCAGGCTGCTGTCCGCACAGTCTTTCCCGTCTTCTTTTGCCCAGGCCGCCCGGCTACGGGTGTCCCTCCTGCAGGGACCACTCTGTGACACCGCTCCCCCCGCCAGGGCTGGGGGATGTCCTCGCTCTGCGTTTGCACATCACACCTGTGAGCACAGGGACTCGCTCCACTCAGGTTCCCGGTGTCCCACACGTGTCCACACTGCACCTGCTCCGTAAGTGTATGCCAGGAAGCGGCCTGTGGGCACACAGCCAGAGGTGTTGTGTGCTGGGCTCACACTGCCCATAAAAGGACAGCGTTTCCATGGTGCAAGGGGGGTGCTGTAATGGGACAGACGGACGCGGCTCCCCCCTGGAAGCTAAGGGGACAGACGGATGTGGCCCCCCCGGCCCCCGCAGCAAACGGGCAGATGGACGTGACTCCCCACCAGCAGCAAATGGGACAGACGGACGCGGCTCCCCCCAGAGCACATGGGGCTGGGGGCTTCGAGGGAGATTCTTCTTCTGTTACTTTTTATTTATTTCCTCCAATTTCTTTTCAGAGTTAGACCCTCCCGACCGCTTCATCTGAACCCCACCGCCTCCATTTCTCTGTGGCCTCGTCTGAGCTCTATCTCTGTGTAATTATAATTTTTACCTAGTTGGAATCAGGTGTCCTACTTTTTCACTTAATGATATTTCAAAGACACCTTCCCTGTATCGAGTCTTCCCGTGTGCCAGGTGTAAAGGCCGCATAATATCCCATCGAGTGGTTGCTGCGTAATTCGCTTAACTATTACCTGACCGCCGGACAGGTAGGATCCAGCCGGTGGGGCTGCTTCCGCTGCTATAAATATCCTGGCACTTCAAGCTTTTTTCCTCCTTTGAGTTACCTCCCGAGGACGTGGTCCCGGGAGTGGGATTACGGAGTCAGAGGGTGGGCTGTTCTGGTTACACGATGCCAGGCTACCTTTCAGGAAGCAGGGCCGAGGTAGGTGATGCGTGAACGTCCACCTGCCCCGTCACCCGCATCCCGTGCCCGCTGGGGGTGTGCAGGGATGGACGAGGCCTGCCGCACACAGCCTGGGCTTCCGGACACTGACTTTTGGAGGTTGTCCGGCCCTTCCCCAGGCCTTCAACCAGCCCACACGCCTCACGTGCACATTAGGAGCAGGGCTCAGAGGGCTCGGTGACGGGCAGCTCCGGGAAGGAGGTTTCCCGGCAGGTGGAGCCGTGCGCGCAAGGGGGTCGTATGGTCCCCCGTGGGGGCTGTGGGCGTCAGGCGTGGGGGAGGGACGGGGCTGCACCAAGACGCTCATCCCGGCTCATCCCAGCACGTCGCAGCCCCGCTCTGACCCCACCAACGCCGGCCGCATTTCCCTGCTCGCCCTCCGGAGCCGCGAGTGGGATGCTCCACATCCCGGCTGCTGACGGGCGGCTGCGGAGGAAGACGAGCGGAAGGCCCTTCATCCCAACTTCTTTCCGTAATTAAGTTTTGAAATCGCAGCTAGCAGGACCCTGGTTTCGGCCAAGCAGATGCATCGGCTCCGGGTGAACGCTGGCGTGCAGCCCGGAGGAGGGGGCATCGGGGCCAGTCAGCGGCTCAGGAGAACCCCTGCGCACCACCCAGGCAGCAGGTGCCGCGTTCCCGGGGTCAGATCCCCGGGGCGGGTTGGGGGGGGCTTCAGCCACAGACGCCCCGAAACGAGAGTCCTCAGACTCCGGCAGGGCTGTGCCTTGGCCACTCCCCAGTTCTGACTCCCTGCTGCCCGTATGTACTTCCCACTCTTGGGTGCGGCGTCTCAAAATGCCTTCGCCAGAACCAGGGGCAGCTCAGATAGCCAGGCTTGCCTCGAAAATACTTCACGGTGCTTGCCTTGTGCTCTGTGAAACCCTGACATCCACTCATTCCCCTGCTCAGCAACCACGTAGGGTGTCCACATTGTAGCAAGCTCACGGCTGGGCGTGGGGAGGCCGGACCGGGGGGGGGGGGGGGGGGGGGGGCCCCGCGGCCTTCAGAGACAACCAGCCAGCATCCCTCCCGGCTTGAGTTCTGTTGCATTTGAGGAATTGACAAACACCCAGGGGCATGGCCTCACCTGAAGATCCTTAACCACACCGGGGACAGGACGGCAGAAAAATGGCCCCGGGCTGGAGGGCCCGGGGTCTCTGTTCTCCATTCTCCAAGACT
This sequence comes from Lynx canadensis, assembly GCF_007474595.2. Lineage (NCBI taxonomy): Eukaryota > Metazoa > Chordata > Mammalia > Carnivora > Felidae > Lynx > Lynx canadensis. Next base: position 57,552,905 of record NC_044316.2, read on the forward strand.
TTCAAGGCCCCGGGCTCCCTGAAGATGCGCATGGGGGTCCTCTGGCGCCTGACTGAGGTTTGTCACCACCCTCTCTCCTCGTATCCCCCAGCTGAGGGGTCTACACCCCAGGAGGCCCTGCCCACTCCCCACTCTTCCCCGCTGAGCCCACCCTGGGCGCTCCTCCCTTCTCCCCCGCAGCCTGGCTTCTGTTCCCAATTCTTCCCTCCTGGTGACCCCTGCTTTGTCACCCTGCTTTTGGAAGCCAGGTCCTGCCTCCTGCCTGCAGCCGCCCTAGCTCCCTGACCCACACTTGCCCACTCAACTCCCCATTCTTCATTAGCTGCAGAGATTAGATTTCAGAGAACCTGCTTCTTTCAGCAGAAACTCCAGACACCCTCCTCCTCAGCCCTGCGGAGCGCGGCTACCATTATGGTCCCTGCTCCCCTCCTCTTTGGGAGCCACAAGTATCTCCAACAGTCCCCAGTTCTCAGTTGTGGAGGAGGCTGGGAAGGGTGTGGATGGGACAGGGGTAGAAACAGGAGAAGATCCCCCTGCCCCCGGCTCCCTGCCACTTGCTCGGGACCCGGACGTGGATGTCACCTCAGCCCTGATCCGGACAGCATCCCCTTCTCCTGTGACCAGACTGGGGCTGGGGGGTGGCCGGGGCAGGTGGGGTACATCTCCCTGCCTGCATCTCCCAGGAAGCGGAAGGATGTGGGGAGGGGAGCAAGCCCAAAGGCCACCAGACTCAACCGCACCAGGCACCTTTGTCTCCATCCATCAGTTTGGTCCTTTCCCAAGAGCATCAAGTCCCAAACTGTTTACCTGCAACTCTTCCCAGGGCCCTGCGTGTAGCGACTGCCCAACTGGGCAGGACGAAACGACGGCAGAAGACAAGGGCTGGGCCCTCCCCAGGACCCTGCAGCCAGCGGGCTTGCCTGTGATTGGGGTCCGCTCCCCTCCCTCCTTGGTTTACGCGTGTCCTTGCTGTTTTGTGAGGTTCCAGACTCCTTCCGCCACGGGGGCGCTGAGGTTTCATTACAGCCACCTCGCACCCAGGAGACCGTGTCAACAGGCAACTGGTGTTGCCGACAGGTGCTCATGGGCTAGAAGATCCCCCCTCCTGCCTTCCACCCCAGCAACAGCGGGAACATTTGTCGCCGTGGGCAGAAGGGCTGCTGGGGTGTCACAACCAGACTTTGTAGCAGCAACCCCCCCCTCCCCGCCCCGCCACTGCAGGCCCGGGGGCCCCCCTCCGCCCACCTGTCTGCACCTGGCACTCACTGCCTGGGATCGGGAACCGTGGACGAGGGGGCATTTTCCACGTGGGCGCTGCCTGCCTCGCAAGGCACAGTCCACGAATGCCACGGCAACCTGACCCACTTCTGCTCCTGTAAGTGGTGCCAGGGGCCGCCAGACAGACGCGTGTCCTCTAGGCACAACGCCAGAGTCAGCCTGCGAGCCCCACTCCGTCCCCGCACACCAGAGGCCGGCAGAGAACTGAAATCGAGGGACTGCGTCTCCTCTCTGATGGCCTAAGATGGAGCTCCCTCGGGGGGGCTCCTCACCAGAGCTCTCCTGACCAGGCCTGGGCCCTGCCGGAGCCGCCTCTCCGGCGATGCAGGGGGCCTGTCTCCTACCGTATTCTCGCTCACCACTGGAAAATGCCCGCACAGTTGTTGCTGGCGTGAACGAACGCTTTGCTTAATGGTTTCAATAAAGCCAGACACGGTCCTGTCGGTGGCTCATCCAGGAGCGCCCATATCCCCTCATTAATTAGACAAGACCCTGCAGGTCCGGGCGACCCTGGGGCTGCCGGCCTTGACGAAATGAACGAAAGGTGGCTCAGTCTTGACAAAAGGGGTTCGGACCCAGAGAATGTTGCTGTGGCCTCGCTGGTCAGAAGGAGGGTGGGGGAGGGGAAGGGACCCAGAGGCCCACGAACACCCTGGGGGCGGGGGTGGGCAGAGCAGGGAGGGCACCTGCTTCTGCCCGGGGGGTGCTGAAGCCAGGTCGGCTCAGGTTCTCAGACTCCCGGGGGTGCTCATCCCGAGCCACCCAGGAGAGAGGAGGCCAGAGACCCAGGGGCCCCCAGATCCCAGGCCTCAGGAAAGGAAGACACTAAATCCTCATTATAAGGCTTTTTAAATGCACAGACAGGATATTAGCGCTTAAACAGCTTCTATTACTCCAGGGCAAACTTTAAAAAACATAATATTTATAGAAAACCTCATTCAGCTCGCCCTGTTTGCTCTTTATTTCTCCCGCAATTACTGGCAATTTGGAGACTTTCGCTTTGGCGTCTCTGCCTGTTGCCAGTCAATTATGAAGCCACCCACCGGCCTCCCCACCCCCAGCCTCTCCTGCTACCCAACCCGAGGCTGGGGACATCCCTCTTCCCCAGGTCCCTGCTCCTCCTCCTCCTCCAGGGCAGCGGCCAATGCCACGCCCCCACCCGGGTGCTCACACACCCTGGGCCAGCGCCTCCCTAGGCCATCTGTCTGCCCCTCCGTCTGTCCGAGGAGCCTGCTTGCCTGAGCCCTGGCAGCTCCCAGCCGCTGAAGTTCCTGGACCCTAACCTTGCGCGCAGCTGCTTCTGGGCCCCTTGGAGCCGGGCCCGGCAACGGTGGGAGGAGAGGCTGGCGGCTGGCTCGCCGCAAGCTTGGGCCGCAGCCCCGTCAACCACCAAGTCACTCTGCACCTCTGGCCTCAGGCCTGTGACCTACGCAGGAGGCTCTGGAAAGCACCCCTGCTCAACCTCAGCTACGGAAGGCACCCTGCTCCTCAGAGACAGGTCACCACCAACTTCCCCCTTCCCCCCCTCCCCCCTTACTTCTTTTCCCCATCTGTCCGTCCATCCGTCCGTCCTCTTTTTATCTACTCGTCATCCATCCGTCCATCCATTCATCTGTCCTCTACCCATTCAGCATCCGTTCACAAGTGTTTGCCGAGCTCGTCCTTTGCCAGGGCTCAGCGAGAACAGCAGTGCAGACACATGATCTGCCCACACGGAGCTCCCAGTCTGGGGGTGCCAAGCATAAGAGAGGATCGAAGGTCAGGGCTTAGGGTGGACAGCGTGGGTCCCACTGGGTGCACAGGGTGGGACAGCAGACGTGGACCGGGAAGGGGTAGGAGGGGAGACGCCACAGGAGCACATGCCCCGAGGCAGGCGAGTGCAGGAAGGCTTTTGGGGACAGACTGGGAGAACTGGTCGCTGCCAGTTCCTGGCTCTGCCACGGGCAGCTAAGGGACACTGGGCACGCTGGTCAGCCTGAGCTTCCTCCTTACACGTCCTGAAGGGTGTGGGGGACCCAGGCCACCAGCAGCACAGGCCCGACAGCTGGTGTGGACTTCGTCCCACAGCAGTGAGGCCAGAGGGAGCTTTGGGGTAAGGAAGAGACGTGGCCTGGAGCAGAGCCCAGGTGGGTGAGAACAACAGAATGTCTCGCTGTCCTGGGGCCGCCCCGTGCCTTCTCCCTCTGTGACGCGCACAAAACACGCGGCCTGTCTCTGATTCTTATCCGGCCTGCACAGTGGCATCGGGACCTATTGCCCGGACGGGCCACCTGGAGCTCAGAGAGGTTTGGTGACTGCCTGAAGTCACACAGCTGCTTAGCAGCAACACCGGATCCCAGGTCAGGCCAGTGGCGCCTCCACTCCAGCCCCCTCTGTCTGCCCCCTCGGTGGCAGCCCGACTCCAGTTGGAGTCCCCACTCAGATGCCCAAAGGCAGAGAGATGCCCCCAGAGCAGGCGGCGGGCCTCTCTCACGGGGCGGTGGTGAACTTCACGGGGGGAGCCCCCCATGGCCAGGCTGGAAGGGCCAGGAATGGCGGGTCCCTCCTGCTCCCAGCCCCTGCTTTACCGCAGCCAGGCCCCCGGCCCCGGCTCATCATTAGCTCCCTTCACGACGGACTGTGGGCTGCAACTCTGTCAACTTCAAACTGGGCGCGACAATACTTCCAATGTCCTCTTGAAACACTGTGTGCAGAGCACGGGAAGCCACGGGGTCAGCTGGTGACCCTCAGGTCAAGGCCAGCTGGGGACGGAAGGTTGGACGGGTCTTCAGAGGACCCTCTGTGGCCAGGCCCCACCCTGTCCCTTGGAAGGGGCCTTCTAGCCCCTTCATTCTAGCGCACAAAGCTTCCAGAGCCCTGGACAAGTGGCAGTCACGCTGTGTGCACTAGAAAGGGCTGAGCAAGACCCAGCCAGGGTCCTGGAGGGGCAGCTGGGGGAGGGGAGATGGCGGAGTATATGGGTAATGATGACACCCTTAGATCAGTGCGTGGGGGTGCAGAGGAAGGAACACCACCTCGCGGTGGGGGTGGTCATGGAAGGCTTCCTAGAGGTGGTGACATCTGAGCTCCCTGGCATGCTGACATGCTGCAGCCCCTCATGTCTCCCTCCAAGCAGGCCGACCCTGAAGGGAAGGGAGAAACCAGCTGATGGGGGGCAGGATGCGGCGGGTGCTTGAGGAGGAACGTGGCTGGGGAGGGGAGCAGCTCCGCCTGGCTGGGCCACAGGGGTCCTGGCAAGCTGAAGGAGCTGTGGGAGCTGAGGCCGGGACTAAGCAGTCCAGATGGGAGAGAACTTTGCGCTCCAGGCTAAGAAAGTGAGACCTGACCTTCTGGGGCACGAGGGCATGACACGGGCGGGGGCTGGGCCCGGGGCAGTGGGGAAGGGGGCCGAGTGAAATGGCAGAGCCCACAGGGCTGGCTTGCGCAGGGAGTGGGGGTCGCTAAGAGTTAGTCACGGAGACTTTGGTGGGTGGGGACCCTCCTGTGATCCGTAGGACGAAGAAGGAAAAGCAGAAATGAGCATCTTCGATGCATCGAGTGTGCGGAGCATGTGAGTGGCAGGGAATGTGTGGGGCCGGGGCTGGGGGGTGCGGACTCAGGACTTGGGGGTTTGGGTGCCGTATCGCAAACTGGGGTGGGTGGCATGGCTCAGGGAGGCAGATCCACAACAGGAGATTCAGACGAGGGTCCTGCCCGTCGCAATCCATTCTCTCTACGGCGTCAGACCCCTGCCTGGAAGTGGAGTCTGGCCTGGGAAGATGAGATGGGGGGTGGGGGGGGGGGCGGGGACGCTCTCCCGGTCAGGCTCCACCCCTGTCCTAAAATAGCCTCAAAGATTCAGGAAGGGAACAAACTCTCACACGTCCCCAGGGCCTGCCAGAGAGTGTGGGCAAAAAACAGACTGTGTGGGCAGAGGGAGGGCGTCCTGGGAGGCAGGACCCCGGAGGAGCCGGCAGAGTGCCCGCCCTGCCCGCCACCCCGCCACCCGGGAGCATCACCCACCCTTGCCAGGCTCTGAAGGGACTCCCTGCCCACAGGAGGGACCGGGGGCCAGCTCACATATGCCAGGCTGGTGCTGCTGAGGGCCAAGATGCAGAGACAAATCTGTTCTGCCTGCAGGTTCAGGGACAGTGTCCCTTGGGTGGTGCTCCCTGAGGCCGGCCTTGAAGAAGGAGGGGGGATTTGCAGAACAGACAAAAGCCTGGGGACTCGTGGGTGGGAAAGTCAGGGCACTTTCAGCAGAACCAACGGCCTTTGCAAAGGATGCAGCCACGGGGCCTCTGGGCTCACCCTGGCCCCAATTCTGCCTGGAGCGGGAATGGGGTCTGCAGGACTCAGCAGAGCTTGACCACAGCTGTCCTGACCCCCCAGTGGCCACTGCTTCCCTCCCCTGTGGCTGCCTGGCCTCTTTTGCGGACTCCCTGCCCGACCTCCGGTCCTGCCGCCCAGAGTGAGCCCCACGGCCCCTGTTCCCAGTTCAGTCCCACCCAGTGAGGTCCCCTGGACCCTTGAGAGCTTCCCTGGGGAGTCGGGGATGGGCTGTAGCCCGGGAGGAAGAAGCTGCTGGACAGGCTGAGCGGCCTGGAAGAAAGGCCGAGATGGGAAGCTCACAGCCTGGGAAGTGCTCAGTCTGGAGCCACTGGGCTGGGCCCAGGGGAGAATTTCTCCCTCAGGAGGAAAGCACACAGTTCACAGACATTTCCAGACCACGTCCGTGGGAGCCTGGAGGCCAGAGAGCATGTGAAAAATATTCTGGTGCACCCATGCATGTACGTGCACGTGTATACACCAGGCCTCTCCTCCCAGTTCAGTCCCACTTAACTGGAAGGATGTGTTTCTCCTTGCCCTGCAGCGGGGGCCCTTCCTGCCTTGCCTCCCCACGGACCCTTTCCTAGGGCTGGCTGAGACCCCCACTCTGATCTCTGCCACGGACGGTCATTTCCTTCGCCAAGAGGTGCATGGCCAGCCAAGGGGGGAGGGAGTGGGTGTGCTGGGTTGGGGGAGCTTCCTGGGTTTCCTGGCTCAGAGCCCTGGGGTGTCGGCTGAGGGCTCACGTTTATTTCCCCACCGTTCTTTCCAAGATCCAGTTCCCCAGTTGATTTTGTAGCTCAGAGAGAAGGGGACGGAGGCAGGAGCCCAGAAGATGCGTGGCTGGGTGTGCGTGGTCTTGGGAACCACCTGAAGTTTGCGCTGGGGACCCGCTTTCCCCCAAGGCCGGGCTGGGAGGTGGGGAGAGGGGGACAGACAGTGCACCCCATGCAGGGGGTTCAGAGTCTCCGCCCAGCTCCCCCCACCCCACCCCCTCCACCCCACAGGCAGCACTTGGCGGTGGCTGGGGTCACCCCTGAGCCCAGCACTCCCCGGCTGGGCACTGGGGAGAGGCGCGGAGGGGCCCCTTCAGGCGCTGGGAGGTGGGGGGAGGCTCTGTGCGCTTCTCAGCATCTCAGCCCCAGGTCTGCCGGAGCCGAGAACACAACCCAGCGGGACACGCTTGGTACATACCCAGAAATACATCATTTCGGACCCCTGGCTCCAAAGCAGGCAGGCTGGCGGAGGCGGGAGGAGGCCCACCGGGTGGCGGAGGCCGCATCCGCTCCGCTCCCGGCACACTCAGTCCAGCGGGCACTTGCCGCGGGGTTAAGAAGTGCCGTTCTCCTCTCTGCCTCCCTGTCGCTGTGCTGGCCGCCAGTCCTCTCCCCCCGCCTCCTCCCCTAGTTTATTTCTCCGGGTGTTCAGCTCCGTGCGGGCCCTGGCGTCCGTCCGGGTGGAGCGCCCCTGCAGGGGCCCCGGGAGGTTCCCTGGGGGGGGGGGGGGGGGGGCGCGCAAGCTCCCCCAGCCTAACAACTGGATCCCCGAAGGGGGACCTTTCCTGAGGTTGGACAAGTTGACTGGGGGGCGGAAGGGGAGGGCCACCGTCGGGAGAGGGGAAAGCGCAGCTGTTAGTGTCATCCAAAAGTCCCTCTCGGCTTCAGAGGGTGACAAGATGGGAGCTGGCAGGGACAGAGAGGGGAGGCCTGCCCCACCCCCAGCCCCAAGTCTGGGAGGGGGGAGGGGGAAGGGGGGAGGGGGGGAGGGGGAGAACGGCTTCCACTGCACACGTGGCGGCCTCCCCACCCCCGGCGGCGTGCAGAGATGAGGCCAGCCCAGTGGAGTGATGTGTTGGAGCAGGTGCCACAGGGCAGGGGTGCTGGGGGGTGGGGCCACCCCCATGTGCGGTGCCCACATCTGTCCCGCCTGTTTTCCACGCTGCCTTCCCCGTTCACCCTTATGCTGCTGGCCTAGAGGCCTCGGAATCCAGCCCCCCTGGGATCCCTGCTCCGCTGTCCATCACTTCAGGCCAGTGCCCTCTGTGGGCCACAGGCCACCTAGGGACCTGGGCCTCTCCACCCAAGCCGCCGCCCCCTCTTTGAAGGATAGAAAGGAGGAGAAAAAGGAAGCCAATCAATCTTGCTACAGTTCTTAAGGTCTCTTCCAATTAGGGAAACTGAGGCCTAGAAGCTGCGTACGGGGACGGGGCTCCGACGCACTGGAGAGTGATACCAGCTGGGCGAGGGGTGGTGGCCGAGAGAGGGACGTGTGTGCTGGTGCCTTCGGGCCAGGAGAGGATAAGATCCACCCCTGACAGCTCAGCACTTCTGCCCGCAGGGTGGCTTTTGGCCCGGGGAATGTCAGAAGCAGAAGGCTCCCACTCTGCGAAGGCCAGCTTTGGGAAGGTGGGGGGCACAGGGAGGTTCGTGACTGGCCTCAGTGGGGACCACCCCATCTGTGCCCCATCACCCCCACCCCAAGAAGGCCTGGCTGAGCGGGAGGAGGGCTGGACGGGGAAGGAAGAGGAGGAGTTTGGTGGCCGAGAGCCTCTGGCCCAGCACCCTGGCTACCGTCCGAGGCCCGGCCTATGGCTCCCCGGCTGGGTGAGCCTAAGGGGGGCGCCAGGTTGGAGAGAATGGCATCAGACTTTAGGCACCTGGGATTGGCAGGATGCTGGGCACGGGGAAGGGGCTGGGGGTGTGTGTGCTTACACTGCACTCTTTGTTTCCAGAACCCTTCACAAGCTGCAAACACTGGGGGTCGGGAACGCAGTTAGAGGAGACCAGATTCCCCGGGGACCCGCTGCCTGATCTGCAGCAGGTCTAACGGTCTTCTCAGGCCCCTGGGGGCGCGCCAGCACTTAGGGGCCGGCCCAAGCCAAGCAGCGGGCCTGGCCAGAGGGTCCAGAGGCCCAAGGGCCAGCAAACCCGGCTCTGCCATTTCCAGCTCAGCTCTGAGCTAAGCCAGGGTGACAGCACCATCCCTGCTCCCAGGCTGTTTCAAAGATCAGAGGAGATTGACCAAATGATCAACAGTCAAATGACACGCAAAAAAAGCACGCTTGTACCACTGGAGGCTGAGCGACCCAGGAGCAAGACGTCGGAGCCGAACGGGTCCCCTGTCTCCCTGTGGCTTGAGGAAGGTCTGGCCCCCTCTGCTTTTCAAAAGGCCAGAGCTCCAGCGACAGTGAGTGAGCAGTGCCCACACCCACCCCGCGTCCATGGGCCTCTTTCTCCAGCTCCTGGCCGAGGCAGATGAACAGCCACGCCCTGTGGACACAGCTCCGGGCTGCCACCTGGTCGTGTTTCCTCTGGGTGTGTCCAGAGAGGCTGTGGAGCTGGGCTTTGGGCTCAGAAAGCTCCCAGAGACCACATTGCCCACCGCAGATGGTCTCGAGCCCCCGTCCTTACTTTCCATGGCATCCAGCCCGCTCACGTGGCCTCGTCATTGAGTTTGGACTTGCTGTCTCTGCCCTGCGCAGAAGGGCGGCTCCTGGAGGTCGGGGGGCTCTGCCACACCTGTCTAGCCAGGCCAGCTGGCGAGGAGCTGGGCACACAGCAGGTGCCCCTGAAAGGGGGCTGAGGGCACAGAACTTGAAGAAGTTCAAGGCTGCGCTGCCTTCAGCGGGGGTGGGGGGGGGACCTCCTCGTGGAGAGACAGCAGCGGTCACCTCTCCTGTCCGGGTCTCCCAGCCAGTGTCCGAGGGAGAGTTTGGGGCTCCAGTGCTGGACTTTGCACACCACACCTCTGGGGAGCGAGTGGGGAAGTCCGTCCCTGTAAGCGCTTTGACTGCTCGCCCTTTCTCCCATGCTGGTCCAGCCCGGGGAGCCTGACCGTGCTGACAGCGGCTTCCCCGAACAAGCCACGTGTCTCCTGGCATCCTCCGAACCCTGGGGCGGCCACACCATCGCCCTTTCTGGAAAGTGGCTCAGACGGCGACATCTCACAAACAGGGCCTGTTGCTGAGTTAACCTCCAGGATGCCTGCTGTAAAAGCCCACACCCGTGTGCACACGCGGAAACGGAGGAGCCATGTGCACACAAGGAGCTGCAGGCACAGGTGTGCATGCCCCCCCCCCCCCCCCCCAGCGCACGGGTCCCTCTCTGCACACACGCATGTGTATACTGTGCACGCACAGCCACGCCCCCACGCCAACCCTTCCCCATAAACGTACATCAGAGTGCCACCCCCGCCCCTGCCCCCGCCCCCGGCAGGCCACTTCCACACATGCCCTGGAGGCGTTCAGCTGGTCAGCTGCTGGGGGACGTCTCTGGGCCCCGCACGGAGACGTGGCTCCGCACCTGGGCTGGGCGGTCACATCTGCCACAAACTCAATCCACGGCCCTCCAGGCGGGCGGCATGGACACAGCATCCTCCGGTCGGAAGGCCAGCCACTGGGAGTCAATGATGGGGGAAGGGCGAGGGGAGGGGCTGGGAGCAGCTCCCCCCACCCGGGGGCCCAGGCAGGGGATGCTAAGGGCCGCCGCGAATCTCCGAACCGTGGGCACATTCCAAGCTCTGCGGCTCTGCGGCAGTGCCCCTCCAGCACGGCAATAAAGCCAACGACACTTTCAATAATTCAGCAGCAGGAGGGAGGGTTTAGGAAGGGAAAACCCACCTCAGCATTGGGGGGGGGGGTGAGAGGAGCTGAGCAGGTGGTGGGGGGGGACAGCAGAAGGAAGCAGGGAGGGCAGGCTTGACCTCAGCCTCCCTCCCGTCTGCCGGCCCCCTCTCTGCGTCCTCACTGAAAGGGGGGCTTCCCACACAGTGACACGTGCTGGCCGCTGAGCACCGCCTCTGGCGAAGGCCCGAGAAGTCACCGGGCTGTCCCCTCCCGACACAGAAACGCCTCTGCAGGCCCCTGAGGATGAGGAGGGAACGGAGGTGGCCCACCCATCACTGCCCGGCTGTCTGCCCTGGAAAGCTGTCCTTCATGCAGCCCCCCGAGATCTGCCCCCCAGGACTGGTCTCATGGACCTTAGTGGGTCTGAGGCCCCCCTTGTCTTCTGCAGGACGGCCCTCAGATACCGGAGGCCCACCAGCTGGCTGCCCCAACTCGCCTCCTCTGAGCAAACAGCTCTCACCCCTACGGGATGTCCCTTGAACGGTCCCCCGTGGCTCACGGCAGCCACCTCCAAGGGGAACCCGACATTCCTCGGAGCCTCCAGCCGACCAACTCGGTCCTCCGGGGACGTGCCTTTTCCCATGCAATCCCAACAAAACGGGCTTCTGAGGGCAGCCGTTGATGCTTAGGGTGACCACACCCTCCCGTGAGCCCGGGACACTCCTGGTTCGCACCGTGAGCGTTAGTCATGCCCTCAGTTTGGATGCTAAGTTATTGCTCACTGTCCTGAACGCGTCCCCCCCGCAACGTTATCTAAAGTCGTATGTGGGGGCGCCTGGGTGGCTCAGTCGGTTAAGCATCCGACTTCGGCTCAGGTCACGATCTCGCGGTCCGCGAGTTCGAGCCCCGCGGCGGGCTCTGGGCTGATGGCTCGGAGCCTGGAGCCTGCTTCCGATTCTGTGTTTCCCTCTCTCTCTGCCCCTCCCCCGTTCATGCCGTGTCTCTCTCTGTCTCAAAAATAAATAAACAATAAAAAAAATTAAAAAAATAAATAAAGTCATATGTTGACCGTCACCTCTCTGCGCGGTGGTGTTTGGGGGGGTGTTTGGGGGGGTGTTTGGGGGGTGAGTCACAAGAGAGCTTGCTTCCTGCCTCAGCTGCCCGCCACGTGAGGGTACGACGGTCTGCGGTCTGGCGGATGCCTTCACGGGACCTGACTGCACCAGTCCTGGGGTCTCGGACTCCAGCCTCTGGAGCCGTGTTTCAGGCCACCCGGTCTGCGGTAGTCCGAGCGGACTGGACAGTCCTCTTAATTATACCGAACTCACCATCAGTTAAAACCCCCAAGTCTCCTTCCTCTTATACTCATCTGTTGTAGTTTTGGACCCAGGAGCAAGATTTTACACTAATTCTTTAAGAACATTTTTTTTTAATGTTTATTTATCTTCGAGAGGACGGTGCGCGAGCAGGGGAAGGACAGAGAGAGAGACAGAGGGAGAGAGAGAGAGTGCAAGCGGGGGAGGCAGAGAGAGAGAGAGACAGAGGGAGACACAGAATCCGAAGCAGGCTCCAGGCTCTGAGCTGTTAGCACAGAGCCCAACGCAGGGCTTGGACTCATGAACAGAACCGCGAGATCGTGACCTGAGCTAAAGTTGGACGTGTAACTGTCTGAGCCACTCAGCCGCCCTTTACATTGATGATTAAACGTAGTTAAATTTCCTCTCTGCTCCCAGCCAGTAGACCAGGCCAACTGTTACTTATTCCTCTCAGCTTCAGATTAACTAGAACCCGGTCATCATGCCTATCACATGCTTATGTGAACCACTGATAAAAATCATCACTAGGGTGGGGTTGAGAACAGAGGCCAGTGGCCCACCTCTAGGGACATCTCAGGAGCCAGCATTCTTCAGAGGTAGTCATTCAGACAATCCTGAGAGCACCCAACCAACCATACTGTTATCCTGTCCTTGATTAGAAGAGGGGATGGTCAGGCTGGACCTAAGGGGGGAAGTGATCCTTAGTCCAATCTGGAGGAGTCGAGGAAAAGAGCCCCAAGGCTCTCCTAGGAGAGGGAGTACAGGCTAAGGCTCTGTCATAGGATGTGCCTGGCTCTTCAGAGAACGGGCCAGGTGGCCCGGGAGCTGGAGTCATGAGAACGAGGGGGAGCAGTAGGAGAGGTGGTCAGAGGAGTGATGGGGCCAGATCACATGAGGTCTTACACGGGAGGGTATTGTGAAGACTTGGCCTTTCTCCAAGAGAACTGGGAGCCGTTGGAGGATGTGAGCGCTGGGGGAGGGGCACAGTCCAACTTAGACTTTAAAAGCAACCCCCATCACCCCTAGTAGTACATTCTTTAAAAAGACGGGGAGGACCTGGTGTCTAAGGAGGAATATTCGAGATCCTCCCGCCATCCTGAAGATTTCTTTAGAGCCAGTGCCCTCTGGGGAGCAGGGATGACTTCTTGGCCTGACGGGCAGCCCTCTCTTCTCCTCCCAACCTTGACCGAGAGAACATGTGCTGTGTCTCTGACGACACCAGGCACAAACTGACAGGCTGCTGGGGCGGGAGGGCCCCGGGTCTGGTGTCACTAGGACCTGGGCTCCCGTTCCAGCTCTGCTGACTCACTGTGTGGCTTTGAGCAGGTTACTAGACCTCTCTGAGCCTCAGTTTCCTTTCTGGCAAAGTGAGGACAACCGCATTCACCTTTCTGGATGGTGATGGGGCTGAAGAATCACCAGGGGAAAGGGCCTGGTGCCTAGGACTGTTTGACACACGGCCGCCATTCTAGACCCAATTACGGGGATTTGCAGGCCTGTGGATGAGGGGAAAGCTGGTGTGACACTGGGGAGGGGGAGGAGAGTGAACACATTCGCCGTGACACCGGAGAAGGAAAACTCAGACTCCGCCAGGGTGTTCAGGGGGCCCTGGGACCCGGCCGGCCTGGGGGAGCCTACTGGGCATCCTGGGCGGTGACCTCGCGGCCTCGCTCTGCTCCCGCCCTCGCTCCTCCGTCCGCCCCCCCCGCCCCCTCTCCCTCCAGCTCATCTGCAAGTGCCAGCGAGCTGGCAGGCTGGACACCTGACAAAGAAGCCGTGGAGATTTCCCGGTCCTGGCACAGACCGCCAGCCCGGTGTGCCGAGTGCCGGCAGAGGAATAACGAGGTCCTGAGAGACGGAGGCTGCAGGCCGAACAGCAGAGCAAGGGAACATCCACAGACGCGAGGTGGGCCTCCGCTTTTCCGTGGTTTTCCCTTTGTTCCCACAGGCCTGCCGGAGGCGGCCCCGGCGATGTCAGAAACCAAGGAGGCCCCCCCGGAGGAAGCGACCATTTGATGGAGTATCGGTCTGATTGGTTCAGCGTATCCCCGGCACCTAGCACGGCGCCTGGCGCGTAGTAGGTGCTCACGGCACCTGCGCTGACCGGGTCACTGGTGCTGCACTGGGCCTGTCCCTTCACGGGAAGATCAGGCGTGGGAGTGGGGCCCTGCCGGTCGTCTGCCGGCTGGGGTGCGACGGGGAGGGTGGCGTGGAGAGGCGACCTAATCATAAATGAGTACTTACTACTACGTAAATTCATAACTTTTCAGAAAAACCATTCCTAAACTGCTTAACGCAAATGTGAGGTCGCTGCGGACTCCAGGGTCTGCTGTCCACCTGCAGCAGTGGGAGGCAGGAGCCCCCGTGGGCCGTGGGGTGGGGCCGAGGACAGAAGCAAAGTGCCAGCAAGGCATCTTGAGCAGCTGGAGGGATGCAGGGGGTGGTCCCGGTGCCCAGGTGAGGGCGGGGAGGACCCAGAGGCAGAGGGAGGAGTGGCCAGGCCCTCTGTGCTGATTTCTCCTCTCTAGCCACATCGCCGAGGCCAGGGAGGTCCCAAATCACAACCATCGCATCATTAGCGACCTCTACTCTACTGAGGGGCGAACAGTCACAGACACTGATTTTAGCCATCGGTAGGAATAAAATCCGCCTTCTTTTCAGACCACCCCCACGGAGACCACCTGTCCTCCTGTCAGTCGCAGCGAGGGCCGACAGGACCAAAAGGCATCAGTGTGGGCAGCCAGGCCGGCCTTCCCTCCATCAAAGGCACACGTCCAAGTGGCTGGACTTGCACGGGCCTCTCCCATCACGGCTTCTGTCTTAGGAGGATCACGCCGAGGCCTCCCCTCTCTCCCCTGGAGAGCCCTCTGTGCGCCCCCGGGCATGTGCCTTGGGCACAGCCGTCTGCCCTGGAGCAGGTGGGGCGGCTGTGAAGTCAGAGAGAGAGATGTGTGTCTTGCTCTCTGCACCGTGACCTGCCTCCCGCTCCCTGAAACCGGATGATAAATTACTCTGCCCAAGCGGAACACGCCCGGACAAGCCTCCTTTCCAACTGTAATTAATACCCTGGGGAAAACACAGACTCGGGGTTTTCATACTTCCGCACAAACACGCGCGAGCACACAGGCTCTTCTCTCTGTCACCCTACCCGATCCCCTCTCAAATATTTAGTGTCCTGCCTCTTTTGCAGGTAGCACGAAACCACCCAGCTGGATACATCCTGAAAGTCAAGGGAGGCATCGGGGACCCTTTCCAGTCCCTGTGACACAGGACTTGGGAATTTTCTGGCACGCGGTTCTCCTGTTGCTCATGCGATGCAGCTTTGGCCTTAGCGGAGTCAGAAACGGCCGTGGGTTTGGGTGAACGCTTTGTGGTCAACATTTTTGGGCATCTCCCCCTACCCTTTTCTTTCCATCGTACAGCCTAGCTGATGCACTAGTCCAAACACACATGTGCGTGCATGTCAGAGAGCTCCGAGCATCTGATACTCCCAGAAAAGCTCTATAATGAGTGAGGAGCTTTGTAGTCCCATGAAACTAGAGAGCCAACCACCCTGACAATGAGAATGCTTTCTCGAAGGAGAGGAGAGCCCTCATGGGCCGGAGATGGGGGGTGGGGGGTGGAGTCTGTGTCCCATGCTGGTCAGTTGGCTCCTGTGGCATGACAAGTGGAGGCACCTGTGACGGAAGCTCAGACACTCAGTTTAAGAGACCCACACTCTTACTGGGAACCTCAACTTTGCTCAAGGAAAATTCTCAGCATGAAACGAAGCCTGGATAGTCAGGGCTGTGGTCTTGCCTCAGCCATTGCAGCATGAGCCTGGGCAGATCATTTGCCTGTCCTCGGCCTCAGTTTCCCCATCCATAAGATGGACCCTGCTGGGAGGGTCAAACGGGATAACACGGGTCGGATGTGCTGACAGCAGTCTGAGGCCCTTAAAGGCTGGAAAGTGCCGTGCACAGATAAAGAACGTGGCTCTGTCCACACCCAGGTTGGCAGAGGGTGGGTGAGGGGACTGGGATTCTGAAGAATGAATAGCCTGGGCCTCGGATGGGTCCTCCTCCCTGCTTGGTTTCTCTTGTTAGGGCAAAGAGGACTCTGTCCCCAGTGCTCTGTGGCACGCTTACACAGAGAGGCGGCGGGGCTGCTGGGAGGCACTGGTTCCCTTCTCTCCGGGTTTCTGACCTCCCCTACCACCGAGGTTTTGAGAGCCTTGGAGGCATTGTTCCCCCTCCCTTATTCTTTACCATCAAAGCGTTCCGGAAAAGAGGCTCCACGAAGAGCGCTCTGCAACCATCCTTCAAGAGCTACGCTCCTACTGTCTGTTGCAGCTTCCTCTGCATTGAGGAGAAGGAGGCCAATCTCAAGACAAACGGAACAACAGCACTGGTCTGTATGCTCGGACCACGTGTTCCCACGAGCCTCCAACCAGGGCTGGCTGAGGAGGGAAATGGGGATGAGGGCTGGCAACGGACCCGTGTGTCCCTGGGGCTGCCTGCATGTGTGTGCGCATGGGCGTCTCCAGACCACATGTGACAGGATCTGAGTTCAGACAGGAGAAAGTTTCCACTTCCAGTCGAGATGGAGGAACGGGGACTGAATTACTCTCCCACCAGGCACAGTGGCAAACAACTCAGGAACGGTTTTCAAGACACAGGACCACACACTGTCCTGTCCGTCGGCAAGGACAGTGATCCCTGAGAGGCGGGAAACCAGTGAGGGGAGCCCCCCATGGCTCACTGTGTGCAGAACTTCTAGGCTAAGACTCAGGGACCACAAGTGGAGCCCGGTGGGCTCCCTGAGCGGAGGAGTCAGGGCTGAGAGTCCAGGGACACCAAGGTGGCTGGAGTTGCAAAACAGGGGGCTGGAGAGCGGGGAACTGGACAGAGGGAGACCCTGGAGAACCAGAGAGGGTCCCTGTGAGTGTCCAGCCGAGTACTGATCATCCTGTACATTTGAGGAAAAGCCCTGAGGCTGAGGAAAGAACCACATGAACGGTTAGGGGAAGCCGTGCTCAGCATGCACACGGGGCCAGGAAACGTGTGTGTCCCCACCAGCCTCACTGGAGCCCTTCACGGTTCATGGAACAACGGGTAGAACGCTCAGACGACCTTGCCTTGGTAGTGGGATCACTTGATGGGGACTAACCATGCCTCGGGCCCATCCAGCAAACCTTAGCAGTAAGATCTGAGAGGAAGGGATCAAACTGCTTCTGAGTAATTTAACTGCATCCCAGAATAAAATTCGAGGATATTTATAGGAATAGAAGTAGCCAGCACCCCGCAAGGTAGAATTTACAATGTCCAGCATCCAGTCAAAGATTACCAGGCACACGGGAAATGAGGAGAAAAAAAAATCAATCATTCGAAACTGACCTGGAACTGACACATATGTTGGAATTAGCAGACAAGGGCGTTAAAACAATGATAACTATATTCCACGTGTTCCAGAAAGTAAGTAGAGACATGTAAGATATTGGAAAATGTGCAAATTCAACCTGTAGAATATGAACTACAATATCTGATGTGAAAAAAAATACACCGGATGAAATTAATGGCAGATTAAACACTGCAGGAGAAAATGTTAGAAGGAGCCAGGGAAACAGGACACATTCTGTACAGAGGAACAAAGATGAAAATGACAGCAGGCTTTGAGACCACGGGAGCCGTGAAGGCCCTGAACCTTTGCAGCACTGAAAGAAAAAGCACCTGTCAACCCAGACCTCTGCACCCTGCAAAAGTGTCTTCCAAAATGAAGTTGAAATAAAGACTTTTTCAGATACACAAACACTGAAAGAATTTACCACCGGCAGGTTGGTGCCGTATGTAAGAAATACTGAAGGGAGTCCTTCGGAGAGAAGGGAAATGACACTAGATGGAAATATGGATCCACACAAAGGAATGGAGACCACCAGAAATGGTAGCTATATGGAAAAACACAGGAGAGCTTTTTCTTATCACTTAAATCTCTTTAAAATACGACTTACTGTCTAAACAAAGAAATACAAATAGCGTTATGTTGCAAGGCTTATAACATATGTATATAAGACCAGGATGGAGAAATGGAAGTATGCTTATACTGTATGTCAAGTGGGTTAACAATTATTTGAAGGTAGGTGGGAACCAGCTTAAAAAACTCATAAACTCTAAGGCAACCATCAATATAACAAAACAAAGAGCGATAACTAATAGGTCAGTAATGGAAATAAAATGGAACACAGTAATTTTAAAAACTCTGTTCAAAAGACAGCAAACAAAAAAGAAAAAAGGAAATAAAGAAAAATAGGAAAACAGGGGTGCCTGGGTGGCTCAGTCAGTTAAATTTCCTACTTCAGCTCAGGTCACGATCTCACAGTTCATGAGTTCAAGCCCCGCATCGGGCTCCATGCTAATGGGGAAGGGACTGCTTGGGATTCTCTCTCTCTCTCTCTCTCTCTCTCTCTCTCTGTCAAAATAAATAAATGAACTTAAAAAATAGTAAGTGATCGACTCGTTTCAAGTTTGGAAATCTAATTCATCTGATTCACAAACTGAAAAAGCACCTATCATTTCAATAGACACAAGAAAAGAGTTTAAGAAAACTCAACATCCTTTCTTAATAAAAACCGATAAAAACTCTCAGCACGCTGGCGATAGACGCGGAATGAAAGGGAACCTATGAAAAACCTACAGCTAACATGACAATTAGTAGAAGAATTACTTCCCCTTTACTATCAGGAACAAAACAAGGGTGTTTATTCTCATGACACTTCTATTCAACGGTGTCCTAGAGGTTCTAGCTGGTGGAGCAAAAACAAAGCAACAGCAACGAGTAAAGACATCAAGATTGGAGAGGAAAAAGTAAACTTGTCTTTATCAATGGATCATCTGTATCAATGTGATCGTCTGCAGAAAATATGATGAAATCCACAAAAAAGCTACTAGAACTGGCAGGTAAGCTCGATAAAGATGTGGAACTCAAGATCAACATACACACGGTTTTAAAAAATGACTACACACTAGCAAAAGTCAGAAACGGAAGGAAAAATACCATTTAAAGTAGCCATAAAAAATATGAAATACTTAGGGTAAGTTTGACAAAAGTTGTGCAAGACCCACCGGCTGAAAAGTACAAACCACTGTTGAGAGAAGTTAAAGAAGTCTTAAATAAATGGAGGGGCATAACTTGTTTATGAGGCAGAAGACTCCATATGGTTAAGATGTTAATGATCCCACCCCCCCTCCCCGGCCAGCCAAGTGATCTATAGATTCAATGCCATCCATATGGAAATTTAAGGGGCCTAGAGTAGCCAATACAACTTTGAAAAACAAGAACAAAGTTGGAGGGTTAACATCACCTGATTTCAAGATTTATTACAAAGTTATGATAGTCATGACAGTGTGCAATGGCACCAAGACAGACTACATATAGATCAAAGGGATCAGGTCATATGACAACAGATTTTTGACAAGGTTGCAAAGGCAACTCAAAGGAGAAAGGATGGTCTTTTTATAAGTAATATTGAAATCAATGCACAGCTTCAGTTCAGAAAAATGACCCTCAACCCATACCTTGTACCACATGCAGGAAGGAACTCAAGATAAACCAGAAACCTAAACATAAAATCTAACACCTACAAAATGTCTAAAGAAAGTACAGGAGAAGAAAATCTTTGTGAGCCAGGGTCAGGCTAAGCTTTCTTAGATACAACATTGTAAGTATGATCGTAAGAACAAATGGATAGACTGGAATTTATCAAAATTTAAAACGCCAGCTCTTCCAAAGACACTGTTACGCGAGTAGAAAGACAGATCAGTTAGGAGGAAATGCCTGCACAGCATGCATCTGTAAGGGACTTGTATTCAGTATATATAAAGAACTCCCCAAATGCAACAGTACGGAGACAACTACCCAATTAAAAAAAACAGGCAAAGGTTGGAAAAGACACTTCACTGAAGATGATGGACGTCAACCAACCACATGGAAAGATGTCCAGCATCACTCATCAGCAGGGAAATGCAAACTAAACCACGATGAGACACCACCCCAATGCCCATCATAATGGCGAAAATTACCACAGCCAACGGCACCAAGTGTTGGAGAGGATGTAGAATAATCGACAAGTGTTGGAGAGATGGGTGTAATTCCCGCACGTGGCCGGCGGGCAGGCGAAACGGTACAAACACTTGGGAAAAACACTTTGACGTTTACTTAAAAAGCGAAACACAGGCTCACGATGAACTCTAGTCATTTCGCTTGTGGGTGTTCTACCCGAGAGAAAAGAAGGCATGTGTCTCACAAACACTTGTACGGGAATAATGCGTAATAACCAAAAAGCTTGGTGTCTTTCCAGGGGTGAACGGAGAAAACACGCTGTAGTGAACTCACAGCATGGAACACCGCTCGGCAACAAAAAGGCATCAGCTATTCACACACACCATGACCTGGGGGAGTCTCAGAATACTTATTCTGACAACAAGAAGGAACGCATACGGTATGATTTTATCTGTCTAGAACGTAGGGAATACACACTGTTCTAGAGCGACGGGACTCATGCAGATCAGTGTTTGCCAGGAAAGGGGACTGGAGAGCACGGAGGAAGAGACAAAAGATACATCCTTCGAAGGAGACTGATGGATACGTCCAGTATCTTGACTGTAATGACGACGTCAGGGGTACAAACAGGTGTCAGAACTTAATCAAATTGCACACTCTAACACGCGTAGTCGATTGTGTGCGCAGACTTGGGTAAAGCTGTTCAAAAAACAAACGTGCAAAAACCTGAGCTTACGAGGCAGACAAATCGCTGTGTCACCCCTTAGGAGGTGGATTCCTTGACCTACACACAGACTCATCTGAGGACTCCTTTGGTCGTTTCTCTGTAAAGTAAGACTCGGTTTACAAAATGGCACGTCCAGGAGGCCCTGCCTTGCGAGGGGGAGACCTCGCCGATGAGAGCACGAGGCCCACGCCAGCACACTTTCTTCGTCTCCCCCCAGTCGAACTGCATCGGACGCTGACGGACAGCCCCCGGCCCCTCCCAGGGGACCCTGTCATGCACGGGAACAGGAGCCTTCAGCTCTGCCTCACTGTCCCCGTCCCACCAGTGAGCAGGGCCAGGACTGCCCTTTCCACGAACCCGGGTGGCCCTGCGGTGACCAGCTTCTAGGACACAGCTCCCTGGCCATTTGGACAGTGCCCACTTTTGAGGCCAGCGTGTACTTGGGGGTAAAAACAATACAAAAGAGACCACCAAAAGGAGGTTCCGGTGTTTGGCTCAGGCGGACATCAGACCCCGCCACCCAACAGCTTTGTTTTGCCTTTTGGATCTGCAGAAAACGCTGGGCTATCTTGGGCACAAGGCCTGAGACCCAGGAGCACTGCCCTCAACCCCGAGGAAGCCAGCGGGGAGCCCAGGGTTACAAACACATGGCGGACCTGCACTCTCTAATCTGTTCACAACAGATAATACATCACAGCTACGATAGAATTTTCTGCAAAGTCAAATTCTACAAGCGAACCTTCGAAGGAGATCGGCTGCAGGCGGGTGATGGAGGTTTGGCTGCAAGGAGTGCGCAGACCGAGGGCTGGGGTCATGGACCGGGGATTGGGGTCAGGAGGGTCCGGTCTCCCCCACGAGGGTCACCGCTGGGACCTGAGCCGATTCTGCGGCCCCCTCCCCGAGGAGACTGGGCCACGCGGGGACATGCAGCACCCCAGGCTCCGAAGGCCAGGGGAACGCGCATCTGTGCGTCAAGTACCTGGGGTCGGGGGTGGGGGCAGAGCAAAGGAGGGGGGAGGAGGGACTGTTTCTCTGGCTGGTGGCAGTTGCTAAGCAATGTCACCCATAAACACACTCCTGTCCCCTCATTTCCCTTCTGGCTCCTCTGGTCCCCACACCTGCCTTCCCAGCACAACTCGGGCTGGCGCTTTGGGGGACAAGAGAGGACACGCCATCGAGTGCGAAGCAAGTCAAACTCTCCATTCTCTGCCCCCCCTCCCCCAGCCCCCTCCCTCCAGTGAGCAGGAAGCCCCGGAAACCCCTGGCATTCAGCAGCAGCAGCACCCAAGACGTTCAACATGCTCACATCTGTCAAAAACTATTCAGGAAAAAAAAAAAAACAAAGAAAGTCTTTATACCTTTTATTCAGCCAATTTTTCCCGAGGCACTGTGGGCTCTCTAAGAAAAGAAAAAGAGAGAGGAGAGAGAATTACAATCAATGTCGCCACCGTGCATCTGGTTGCTGGCTGCTATTTGCTCACTGACTAGTCAGGTCTGGAGGAGGGAGCGCTGCCTCCCCGGGAGCCGAGGAGACCTGCCCAGGAGAAGCCCCTGTGCCGCGTGCACCTGCAGCGTGGCCGGGAGCCCACGTCTGGTTTAACGAAGACAACGGAAAACAGAACGCCGTGGGCCTGGGGTCCAGATTTTCCTAACCCGTCTTCTGCGTAACTCTGGGGACACTCTCGTGTGTTTTCTTCTGCTCGCCCCAAACTCTGGGTTTCCCTTTCCTCTTCTTCCCCCCCCCCCAACCCCAGCACCTGGTTCTGAGGTTACCTGCACACAGAGACTTTGCCGACTGATGGAGGTATTTAATCCCAAACCGGGACCTCCCTCCGCCCCCCGCCCCCGGTCACTCTGCTTGGATCTCTTCCCACCTCCGATGTCACTCATGGCGGGTAGATCTATTCTAATATCAGTCAAAGTAGGAAGGGAGGTAGGAGCATTCTAAATCCCACAAACACACGACTTCAGCAGTGACTACACGTTGTGTGGAATTGTGTGATGTTTCCAGGAGCTTCCATGTATTTACTCATTTTACGGTCCGGGGCCTGGGGCCACAGACCAAGGCACTTGCCTGAAGTCACAAAGCTGAGCTTGGGGGCCTGGGGACCGCACAAGTGTGTCTGGACCCCTAATCCTGCCTTCAGAGATTAGAAACGAGGGCTGTGCTGCTTTGGATGCTATGTCTCCCTCGCTCTCTGCCCCTCCCCTGCTTGTGCTCTGTCTCTCTCTCTCTCTCAAAAATGAATAAATATTTAAAAAATTGGAAAAAAAATAGAAATGAGGGGTGTGCATGTGTCCACTATGTGCTTCTTCTGGACATAAATTTTCCTTATTTATATCAATAAAGTTTCAGAGTTTTTTTTTAAAGATTTTCATTCTTTTTTTTTTTTTTCAACGTTTATTTATTTGTGGGACAGAGAGAGACAGAGCATGAACGGGGGAGGGGCAGAGAGAGAGGGAGACACAGAATCCGAAACAGGCTCCAGGCTCTGAGCCATCAGCCCAGAGCCCGACGCGGGGCTCGAACTCACGGACCGCGAGATCGTGACCTGGCTGAAGTCGGACGCTTAACCGACTGCGCCACCCAGGCGCCCCTAAAGATTTTCATTCTTAAGTAAGCTCTCCACCCAACATGGGGCTCGAACTTACAACCCCGAGTTCAAGAGCTGCACACTCCACAGATGGAGACCAGCCAGCTGCTCCTTGTGTTGCATAATTATATGTGTACGGATTGTGTACATCTTGTTACTTTTTTAATTTCTATGATTTTAATGTTTACTTACTTTTGAGAGAGAGAGAGAGAGAGACTGAGCATGAGCAGGGAGGGGCAGAGAGAGAGGGAGACACAGAATCGGAAGCAGGCTCCAGGCTCCCAGCTGCCGGCACAGAGCCCCATGTGGGGCTCGAACCCACGAACCGTGAGATCACGACCTGAGCCAAAGTCGGACGCTCAACCGACTCAGCCACCCAGGCATCCCAATGCACATCTTTTTAAATTGTGGCAAAATGCTTGTAAAATTCATCATTTTAACCACTTTACAGCGTACAAGCCAGTGGCATTAGGTACATTCACATGGTTGTGCAACCAGTATCTGGTTCTAGAACTCTCTGTCACCCTGAAAGGAAACTGTATACTCATTAAACAGTCCCTCCCCCTTCCCTTCTGCCCTGCGTGTGTGTGTGTGTGTGTGTGTGTGTGTTTTAAACTTATCATAAACCAGAAAAAAAAAGCAAGCAAAAAGCTTCTAGAATCCAAAGGCACCCAGACAGGGCCTCTTTCTTGAGATGGAAAAAATCACTGTCGTTTACCATCGTCAACATGGTCCTGAAGAGCAAATACAGACAACTATAGCCTCACTCAGCCCTCATGACCCTAAGGAGGGCGCACTGTTCTATCCTCCCTTTTCACATGAGGAAATGCGTGAATGGGCAAAGCAGCGGCACCCCCAGTCACCGGGACGGCTGGTTTCCTGGGGGGCAGGCTCCCACTGCCCACACTCCCTCTCACCCACTAGAGGAAGGTGCCCTTCTCGGCGGGCAGTGAACACTTAGCTGCACAGAGCCCGCCTGACATGCTGTTGGAGCTGGTGACGATCACCACGGCTGGGTTTCGTGGCGGTCTCCCCCCACCTCCCCCCAGGGACCCCAGCCTCAGCAGAGAGGCCTGTGGGCCAAGGTGGGGCTCACACGGTGGGGAAACGGGCGTTGAGGCGGCCCGGCCGCAGCCTGGTTGCTGATTGGCGCGTTCCCTCTCCGGCACGGTGGCAAAAGCCACTTCTAGCACGTTTGCACACGCGGCTCACGGAGGGACTCTGAGGAGGGGCAGGCGTGATCGGAAGGCCCCGCCAGACGAAGGCGTCGTTACAAAATGAAATGGATTGAATCAATCCACTCGCATCAACCGCTGCCTTCAGTTGATTTGGGGGTTTTCTCATTGTTGACTTTTTTCTCGGTTTCTTAAAGTGAGTTTTCCTCCCGATTCAATTTAGTTCCATTTAATCCAATCCATCCAGCCCCGGTGAGCAAACAGCCCAGAGCGCAGGTCTGGGCCAAGTGCACGGCACGGGAGCTGGGTGAGAGGAGTCTGCCTCCCCGCCCCGCAGTCGGAGGGTCTGGGGTACAGGACCGCGCCTTGCCCGCCCTGCGTCCCTCCCACCCGACAACTCCCACGCCTCCCTCTGGATCCTCTGCTCTCCAGGCTCTGTGCCCAACCCGCAGATTTCCTCTAAGTGCCGGGGACGCTGGGCCCCGGGATCTGCAACAGGCAACACCAGCACAGGTCAGGGCGGGCAAGGCAGTCCCATCCTTACCCGCCAGCCTTGACCTCCAGGCTCCTCGAACAGTCTCCGAGTTCCCCGAAATGCCTCTCACTGTCCCGAGTGTCCTCGTCTGGGCAAAGCAACAACCATGTAGTATGAGCACCGGCATTACACCTGCCGCGTCCCCGTCGGGAGACTCAGAGGCTGGGACCCGCGTCCATCTCCAAAGAGCCTCTGTGTTTTTGAAAAATTCAGAACCAGAGGGATGGTTGGAGGGCCCGCTGAGCCTGATGCCTCCAGCGTCCGTGGCACACGGAGGGCAGCCCTGTCTTCCCTGAGCTGCAGGCCAGGCCCTTCCTTGTCCTCTGTGGGGGGGAATGAGCTCTCCCCCACGCCACGCGGCGTGAAAGGGAAGCGGTCCCCATTTAAACCGACTCCTGCTGTGGTCCGGCCACACTCCAGGTGTGAGCCAGACAAGGACGGGGCCTGCCTTGCATTTCTGGGACGAGCAGGGGCTCCCCACCCGCCCCTACTCTAGCACGTCGCCCACCCCGCCCTACCACCCGTCCTGGGGGCGAGGGACGGAGAGGGAGGGAGGCCCCCCCCCCCCCAGCCTTGCTTGATGACGCCCGAGGGCAAACTCGTGATTCTCGGCCTCTCTGTTAGCAAACACTGCTGTCCGCCGCTCAGCGGGATAATCAATTATGGTGATTTTTGCCTGGATGATCAGGTTCCTAGAGGAGCACAGCTCATCAGGCCAGGGGTGCTGACTTCCCCACGTGCGTCTGTGGAAAGCCCCTTCAGCAGAGTCCAAACAGAGCGAGACGCATTCACCGAACTCGGAGGGTCCTCGCCCAGCCCACCCCCACCGCGACGGCCTCCACACCACGTCTGCGGAGCCATGAGACGGTGGTGACTCTGCCGGGCGGGGGAGGGGGGCATAGACTGCCCCCCCACCCGTAGGCGTGGGAACTCCCACTGTCCGGCACGGCCTCCCGCACTTGACTTCAACCCCACCTGCAGAGCCGGGCTCGGGGCTGCCCCCCAGGGAGGCAGTGGACGTCTGCTGAGTGAATGAATAATTGAATGAATGAACGAACGAAGGAACGAACGAACGAACGAACGAGGCAGTAAGCATTTGCCTCCAGGGACCTGAACTGCACTACCGTTTAGAAGAAGGGATTGGGGGGCACCTGGGTGGTTTAGTCAGTTAAGCGTCCAACTTCGGCTCAGACAATGATCTCGCGGTTCGTGGGTTCAAGCCCCACGTCGGGCTCTGTGCTGACAGCTCAGAGCCGGGAGCCTGCTTCGTGGATTCTGTGTCTCCCTCTCTGTCTGTCCCTCCCTAGCTTGCACTCTTTCTCTCTCTCTCAAAAATAAATAAACACTAAAAAGAAAAGAAGGGACCGGGTCCTTCTAGAGTGATCTTTGCTCTGGGGGATCCCTGTCGTGGACGCGATTCACCCACCCACGGAGACCCTTCCCCGTCTCCCTGCCTGCTTGGACCTCCCTGCAGCCACCAGCTCCCAGAGCACAGCCTCGCCCCAGCCTCCGTCTAGTCCCCTCCACGCCGACCCCACGTGGGCTTCCCTCCCCAATTCTCCTCCTCCATCCAAATGACACAGGTGACCCCTGTGTCCCTGCTTCCTTTGGTACATGACACGTTTTGTCCTTCAGAAATTAAACTCCGGCTCACGGGCATTGCCCTTGTCATGAAAAGAACACGTGTCCATTAATAAAACCAGGTTTTAGTGTGGATCGTGCCAAACAATTTGCCAGACACGCGCCCCTCAGGTTGAAGTACAGACCCTGCCCGCTCGCGACGGCCCTTCGTTTGCCGTGGACTCCCCGCTGGGCAGGAAACGGAAGGATGCGGAGAAGGCGGAACACGGGTTCGTGACCGGCTGGGACTCCTCTTCGCTAAAGGTGCCTTTCTAGTCACCGTCTTGGGTCTTACAGATTGAGCATCGACGACGCACCGGACACAGAGTGCGCGTTACAAGCCCCGAATGAGCGCCACGAGGTGGGCGATGTTCTCCCCGACGGCCGGGTGAGAGAGGGGCGCTCGGATGTTCATCCCGGTCCACTCCACCTTCGTCCCAGCCTCCTGCGCTTCTGGGGAAGGGTGCTCGGACCGCCCGTCATTCTGGAACACCTGTGCTCCTCAGCTCCAGGGGCAAGAGTCAGCCGCAGGTGCCTTTGCTCCGGGGTGGGGGGGAGAAGCGGCCTCTCCCTGAGGTGGGTCCAGGAGGGAAATGTTTGCCCATGCTGCCGGTGACGACAGACCCAGTTTTGAAAATGTTCCTTTCTTTATATATTTGAGAGAGTGAGAGAGAGGGAGGCAGACAGAATCCCAAGCAGGCTCCACATTCAGCGCAGAGCCTGACATGGGGCTGGATCCCCCCACCCCACGATCATGACCGGAGCTGAAATCAAGAGTCAGACGCCTAAGTGACTGAGCCCCCCGGGCGCCCCCGACAACAGACCCGTTTTTGCAGGAGGAGGCTCCGATGTCTGCAGCAGGGAGAGGGGGTCTTTCTGCCAGAACATGGCGCACGTAACAAAATGCCCCGGCCTGGGCGGCTTGAGCAGCGCCGGAGGCAGGGAGGTCCAGGGTCAGGGTGCGGGCCCATTCGGGTCCCGGCCGGAGCCTGCTTCCTGTCTTCCCGCTGTCCTCACCTGGCGCGCACCCAGCGAGCTCTCGTGTCTTCTTACAAGGACCGTAATCCCAGCCTCGTGGTCTCATCCGACCCTGTTCACCTCCCAAAGGCCCCCTGGTGCCATCACGGTGGGGGGGGCAGATGTCAGCCGGAGCACTTGAGGGACACACTCATTCAGTCCGGGATGCACGGCGGGCCCGCTTTTGCTTTGCTTTTCTCCTTCTGTGTTTTCCACACGCGCAGGGACAGCACTGGTTTTTTTCACAGGACAGACGCCACTGGTGTTGAATGTGTTGCAGGGGTGCAGCTGCGGGTGGCGGGAAGGGCCTCGGGGGGGGGGCCCTGCCCACCCCAGGGGGTGCACCTGCCCTCCTGGAGAGGAGGGGGCTGGGGGTGGCTCCGGGAGGCCTGCCTGTCCTCCGTGACTCCTGTCATCTCACCCGGGATTTTATTAAATGGCCCGTTTTGTACTCTCTCTCTCTAAGGGGAATTGGAGGTGAAGGGCGCAATTTTATAAATAAAAAATTAACTGTGGGTGGCTTAAACATGACTTTTGATGATGGAGATCATGATGTTAGAGCCACTTCAATTTAAAGGTTTTTTTTTTTTTCCTTCTGAAAAGAAATTCACCTTTGGAGAGGAGAGGAGAGAGGAGGGGAGGGGAGGGCGCCGGCTCACATCTCAGAGGCCTCAAGCCACTGTGGGAGGGACTGGGAAGTTCTAGCAGGTTCTGGCCATCGGAGTTTTGAGCCCACAGCCCACACAGGCCTCAGGGTGGGGCCAGCCCCTGAACGGCCCCCTCAGGGCAGGGCAGGGGTACGGTCACTCTGTGTGGTGGCAGCCTGGATCCCTCTCCCAGGAAGCCTGGCGGGGCTCAGGGCCTACCCGCCAGAGCCCCCGCTACAAGGTGTGTGCCCTCAGGCCGGAAGTCCTGTCCCAGTCCGGCCCCGGCGATACTGATCCGCTGCTGACACTCACCGAGTGCACACGGGTAAAGCCCACCCGGCTGAGTAGTGAGTCTCCTGGTCCCAGGACACGAGCAGAGCAGCTCTGCCTGTGCGTACACCCTCCCACCTGTCCCCCAGGCCCTGCCTTCCTCTGACCTGCTGTGGCCAGCGGGCTCCCCTGGCTGTGTTGGGCTCGCCAGGCCCAGCCCAGTGGCCCGGAGCTCTGCACGGCCCTGGATACCGTCGTCACATCACTCCTGCTAGATCTGGGGGGATGGGGTCTGCGGGCACCTTGCCCTCGCTGGGAGGGGCCGTGGGGGGAGAAGCTTCTGTGCTTGGCTGAACTCAGCACGGATCTGGGAAGTGAAGGGGGCTCACTGGTCACAGGACAGGTGACACCCGCAGCCGAGTGGCATTTATAGCATCCACGGTGTCCACAGGCACTACCGAGTACCACCCTCTTGCCCCGGGTGGGCCAGGGGTGGAAACTGAGGCCCAGAGAGGGAAACTCCCCAAGGTCGACAGAGTCCAGAGACTCCGCTGTGGGCACGGAAACTTCCCTGGGCCCCCGAGCCCTGGAGAGGAGGCAGGCGGGCGGGCGTTCAGCTTCTTCCTGAAGGGCTTTCAGCAGGCACCCCCGCTGACCAGTCCAGCATCGGGTTGTTTCGATGAGTCTGCAGGACCCCACGGGCCGATGGCGCGCGGACAAGATGCCAGGGGTACCGGGTGGAATCGCATCCCCCAGAGACACATGTCCACCTGGAACCCCAGAACGGGATTCCCTTATTTGGGAACAGGGTCTTTGCAGGTGTACTTAAGGGTCAAGATGGGGCCGCCCTGGATTAGGGGGGCTCTAGCTGCAATGAGTGTCCCTCTGGGGACCAGGAAGGAGAAGACACCAGGCACAGGGGACAGGCCGTGGGACGACGGAGTCAAAGCCACAGGGACACGGCCACAAGCCAAGCACAAGTCTCAGCCACCAGGCGCTGGAAGAGGCGGGAAGGATTCTTCCCCTAGAGTCCCTGGCTGGGGTCTGCTGGCCCCCAGGCTGTGAGAGAATAAAGCTCCCTGGTTTTAAGCCCTCAGGGCGTGGTGATTTGTGTCAACAGCCCCAGGACAATAATCTTCCGGCCTTCAAATGCCTTACAGCAGCCAGGGCACAGCCCTGTTCGGGCCCTGGCAGCCCTTTCTTCCCCCTCGGTGACCACCCCCCCCCCCGACATTATTCCTGACATTCCAACCCCTGGGACACTCACCTCACTGGTGTCACACAACTGGACCCTCAGAAATCACCTTTTAGAGAGAAGGACCTCAGGAGAACTGTTATTCCCCTGGGGGTATTTTGAATCTACTGTTTAAAAAAATTTGTTTTGGGTTTTTTTTGGGGGGGGAGGGGTTGTTCGCATTTTTTTTTTACTGCGGTAAAATATATATAACAAAATTTACAATTTTAGCCATTTTTAAGCGCAGTCCAGTGGCACGAGATACATTCTCACTGTCGTACAGCCATCCATCCGTTCACCCACCTCCGGAACGTTGCCATCATCCCAGGCTGAGACTCTGTCCCCATTAAACACTAACTCCCCGTCCCCCGTCCCGACCCCAGCCCCTGGAAATCTCTATTCTACTTTCTGTCTCTGTGAATCTGACAACCCCGGGGACCTCACGTGAGTGGAGTCACATGGTGTTTGTCTTTTTGTGACTGTCTGACTCCACATAACGTAAGGTTCCCGTGCTCGGTCCGTGTGGTAGCAGGTGTTACAGTTTCCTTCCTTTTTACAGCCGAATAATATTCTGTCGTGTGGAGGGACCACATTTTGGTCCTCCATTCATCTGTCGGTGAGCATGTGGGTTTGAAGACAATCATACAGTTGGCCGTGTTTCCGGTCTGGCCGCCTGCAAGTTTGGGAAACGACAACAAAAAACTGTGCCTGAGCCTTGCTAATTGAATCTCAAAGCCCCGCAGCTGTATTTTCCTGTCCTGTCTTTTCCGCTCTCTGATCTTGACTTCTATCTATGGACACACTTCCATCTTATTTCCTGTTGTTATGCAAATGGTACAAAATGGTCTACACAACACGATGGGGATAAAAGCTGCACGCGATGGCCGGCTGGTGGTCTCCCAGTCATTCCTGAGGCCACACGGGGCCGTGCACCGCCTGGAGAGGGCACCCCGTCTCCCAACCGCCCAGTCTCCAACGGTATTTATCGAGTCCGGCAGGAGGGGCACGGCGACGCGCGAGAAGGAGGACGTCCCCGCCCCCCGGGGGGCGCTGGGGCTGCGGGCCCTGCACACCTTTGCCGGCCTGGTTTCCTGGCCACGCTGGCATATGCCGGTGTCTGATTACGCCGACCAGGCTTTTCTTCTTCCTAACGCAAACCGAAGGGCAGCAGAGGCCCCGTCTGTGCCGCTCCCCGGGGAGCTGGGCGCCGCACGCCATGTTCCCTTCAACACTCAGCTGAAATGGAGTTCAGTGATGGCCATGTCTGGGCGGCTGTCCAGTCCCCACTTGGCTGCGGTGTCTTGGCGCCCGTCCCCTCTGTTTCTTTAAAAGCTGGCTCTTGAGTACGGACAGTCAGCCCGGGCTAGGTTCAAAGCCATGGTGGGGATGGGTCTCTGGTGCCAGTGAGTTCGCAAGGCCCGTCCAGCACGCCCTGCAGGTGCCCTGAAGGGGCACAGTGGAACCTGAAGATGCACGGCTCCTCTCTACGGAGCGAGGCAGGTCCGGGCTGAGAACTCATGGCCCCTGGGCGGAAGCGGTGGGTGGGACGCGTGGGGTTGGTGCTGCCCGCTTGTGTCCGTGAGCAGCGCCAGCAGGGGATGGGGAGGGCGGCGGAGACGGGCCAGGGAGCTGGGACGACGCACAGGGCGGACAGCGCCATTCAACACGCAGACGACCCGTGTGCTGGCCTCTTAGACGAGGCATGCTTTCTATCAATAATTTAGACATGCCCTTTCTCCTTTGGGAGACGGGCAAAATCTCATTTCCTGAGCAAATCCCCTAAGAAACCAACCTGTTCATTCCTCTAAGACTTTCAGAAATCTGTCTCCATCAACCCACTTACAAAAAACAAAAGAAGGTGATGGGTTGAGAGTGCTGAAAGCTGGGTGCTAGGAAAGCCGTCTGCGGAGTGCACGGCGCCCGCGGGCCCTGGGACCGTCCAGGACCACGCCCCCTCAGTCTGCCCCCTGTGCCCCCCCCCCCCCCCCCCACTGGCTTCTGTAAAGCGGGAGACACGCTGT
Organism: Lynx canadensis; assembly: GCF_007474595.2. Taxonomy (NCBI): domain Eukaryota; kingdom Metazoa; phylum Chordata; class Mammalia; order Carnivora; family Felidae; genus Lynx; species Lynx canadensis. Next base: position 57,584,245 of record NC_044316.2, read on the forward strand.
TCCAATGTGAGGCAACAAGTAGAAAGTCACTCGTAGGAACAGAGGGACACAGGGCAGAGATTTCCATCTTGGGAAAAATCGGGGGATGGGGTGGCTGCAGCCTTCTCCAGCGTCCCACAGGGAAGAGAAAATCCCGGCGGTGCTGGGCGCGCACAGTAGGGCCAGGCCTGGTGTGCTCGTTAGACCTTTGGCAAGTGCTCAGCCTCCAAGTGCCTCGGTTTACTCTCCTGTAAGTGGGGTGAAGACAGTACCCACCCCTCGGTGCCCGTGGCTGGGAGGAGACAGCCATCAACGACAACGGGCAATAATGGCAGACCTGCTCACTGAGTTTGCAGCCGACCCTGGCTGAGTTTCACCCAAAGCGGAAGGGGATGGTGGGGCTCTCCCCCGCCCCCAGCCCCCAGTCCCCGACCACAGGGGAGGGAGGGAAGTTTGCAACAAACCCCCAGAAGGGGCCCCAAAGTGATGCCCAGGCTGACGGCTCCTTCCACCCCGGAGAGTGGGAGTCTAGGAGACTTCAGTGGGCTTCACCTGCACCCAGGGTCTCCTCTGTCCAGAAAGAGCACCACCTCACACGAGCAGGTTTACCCCAGAGGCAACACATTTCAAGCGAACACATTTCACGTATGGAGTCTGCACTGTGTTCTCTGTGGTTTAGGGAGCACGTTGCACAAATCGTCACAAGTCCTCCCCAAAGGGCTGCCGGATGGGTGCCCCGTCCCCGCGTACAGGTGGGGAAGCTGAGGCTTCTCCAGGTGGCCACGCCGGCAGTGGCCGGTGGCCTCAGGTGGCAGAAGTGTCACTGTCACGTTCTTTGGGGGGATGAGGCTGGAAAGGGCTGGTCGGGTGCTGACACACAGAGCAATTCAGCGTCCGGCCTTATTAGCCACGAGACCCAGCTCTGCAGGCCTTCTCGTCCAGGCTCAGGGCTCTGCAGGCTTGACCGGCGATCTGGGCGACCATGACCACTGCCTCATCCACCACTGGTGGACCCCTGCCCGCCGGGTCCTTCCTGTGAGCGGGGACCTGCCACTGGCAGGCTGGGGAGGGGTCTTCCTGCTGGCCCAGCCAGGGCAAGGCCCCCTCCCCTGGATTAGCAATGTCACAAGCCTCCGGCCTCTTCCCGCAGCTGACAAAGGACCGCTGAGACCTCTAAGCCACCTGAGCCCCGCAAACTCACTTCTGGAACCACCACGGAGCCTGGGCACTCGGCACCATCACTGCCACCTGGTCCAGCAGGTGTGCTTGGGTCTCCAAAGCCCCCGTTTGTGCTGGGGCTGCGGGCTGGTGCGGGGCAGGTGCTGGGAACAAGGCAAAGCCCACTTTCAACAGCCTCCCTCTGTTCTGCTCCAACCCTGCTGCATAACCAGGCCTTTGGTCTTCTGCGTCCTGATGATTTGACTTTGGGGCCTATCTGACCCTGACCCTGAAGGGACTGTCCCAGAGCTGGCTAATTCCTGAAGGACTGTGGCTTTAATGTGCAAACCAGCCAAAGGGAGGAGCCTCCATCCACTCGGGGCCACCTCCCCCTGCCCTCGTCTCCCCAGGGCCGGCACCAGACCACAGTCCTCATGTTCTGGAGCCCAGTGCGATGATTCAACTAGCCTGTCCTGTGCCTGTGCACCTGCCACACTGGTCCTTCCCATGGAAACCACAGCAGAGGCTCGTGCCCGCATTTTCCTGCTCCCTCTGCCTCCTGACCCAGCCTGGTGTTTCCCATGAGGGGTACCTCCTGCTTCTAGGCAACAGTGAGTACATAACAATCTGTATGACCGTCATTTCTGTGTCTGTGTGCCTGATTAAACAAATCCTGGGTCCCTTTAAAATTTTTTTAACGTTTGTTTATATGAGAGAGAGAGAGAGAGAGAGCAAGGGAGGGACAGAGAGAGGGGGAAGCACAGAATCTGTCAGCACAGAGCCCGACGCGGGGCTGGAACCCACGAACCGCGAGACCACGACCTGAGCCGAAGTCAGACGTTTAACCGACTGAGCCACCCAGGCGCCCCAAATCCTGGGTCCCTTTAAAGCACCTGCTGGTCTCTCCTCCAGGGTCTCAGCTCTTGCAGGGGGAGCCGGTTCTTGGGGGAGGGGGGGCGCTGAGTGCTTCCCCAAGGGCACGAGGAGTGAGTCGTGGTGCAGCTTCCAGGCTGAGCTCAGCCCAACGGCCACGACCACGGCCACCTCAAAAAGATGATTACCGCTCCGTGATTCCCTTTTGGGATTAAACACATCTCTGCTCACTTTACCAATTCTGGAGTCTTCTGCTGGAAAGGGCCTCAGAAGTGAAGAGTGCAAGTGGCCTCCCATCATACCCAGGTCCCGGCAAGCATCTGCCTGCGACTAACCCACACTGACAGGCGGTTAATTTGCAGATTGCGCCGGTATCGACAGTTCTGTTTATTTAATAATAGATAGTGGCTGTCCTCTGCTCACACAGAAAGTCTTTGCTGAGACGGGAGACATGATAAATTGTGAATGTTTTATGCGCGCATTCCTGAGCCCCCGGGGCTAATGGGCAGGACTCTCGGTAATAATTACAAAAAGGACTTTTGTTAGGGGAGGGGCCCCGAACGAGGACGGCTGAATTAAGCAGAGCACAAGGTGTGGGCAGACGGGCTTCTGGCTTCCGTGTTTGGGCAACGCCGGTCGAGTATTTGCTTCAGCAGACGGATGTGTTGGGGTGAGGTTCACAGCTCTGACTGACCCGGACGACGTCTGATTTACAGAAACAACAGAGCAGAGCTGAGGTTCACAGGAGGGATCCCCTGCGGGCTCCTTGGACAGCCTTCCCTGGCTCTCCGTGCCCCCCAGCTGCTGGCCAGCCTCCAGAGTGGCGGTGCCTCTGGGCTTCCCTCCCTTTGCCCCTTCTCTTCTGAGCAGCGCCTGACCCCCCCCCCCCCCAACCCGACGCGCTTCTCTGTATCCTGGTTCCAGCCACTGTCCACCCTCCACGGACCCCTACATCGAGGTTTCTAGCCCAGTCCATCCAGGTCCCTTCTGGACACGGCCACCCGCTTTCCCACGTCAGGGTCACGGCCAACTCAGTGGGTGGGACAGAGAACTGGGAAGGTCCTCGGTGCTGAGCCAGCACCCCAGGCTCAGAGACTCGGGGTACTCACTCTCCCTGTTCCTCCCCGACTGGCTTCTACCCACCCTCCCTCCACAACACCTCATGCGTCTGTTTGCTCCTTAGCACACTTAAGCACTCAAGTCACTCGGCGAGAGCCCCCTGCTCCCCAGAGCTCTGCGCACCCCTGGACCGGCCCTCTGTGAGTCCACGCTGAAATGCTGCATCACAAACTCAGCCCCGTCGGACACCTCGGCAGCCGCCCGCAGCCTCAGGAAGGTCCGGACCCTTAACCCGGTGGCGGCTCGACGACTGGAAACGAACACCCTCTTCTCAGGGGAAAGGCCAGAAGCACACAGTCCCGCCTCTGTTTGCCATTTCCAGCCAGTCTCGCTGTCTCTCTTCCCTCTCCCTTCCGGCCTTCACAAGCCTTAATGTCTGCAGGGAACGGGGCACGCGTCCAGCCTCCCCACCGGGCCAACCTGGCATGACCCAAGAGGAGCGGATTCCCAGAGGGGAACTGAAGGTCTCAGAGGGCCCCCCTGAGCCCCCTCCTCAGGGCTCCTTCCTCACAGAAGGGAGGAAGGTTTTCTTTTTTTTTTTTTTTTTTAATTTTTTTTTTCAACGTTTATTTATTTTTGGGACAGAGAGAAACAGAGCATGAACGGGGGAGGGGCAGAGAGAGAGGGAGACACAGAATGGGAAACAGGCTCCAGGCTCTGAGCCATCAGCCCAGAGCCTGACGCAGGGCTCGAACTCACGGACCGCGAGATCGTGACCTGGCTGAAGTCGGACGCTTAACCGACTGCGCCACCCAGGCGCCCCGGGAGGAAGGTTTTCTAAATCCCGTTCCTGGGACGCCGGCCTGGGCCTGCGGTGCTCTGCGGGGCCCTGCGGGGCCCGGAGCTCTGCAAAGCCCCCGGTCCTCCGGACGGAGCCCCAGGCTGCTGACCCCACCGGAAGGAGGCAATTTGGGCAGGAAGAAAGGACACGTGACAGAAGATGCCTGGGCGGGCCCAAGCGGCACTTGGTGCCCACAGACGTCTTGGAGGAGGACACCTGCCAGCATCTCCCAAACGGGGGTTAAAGCCGGTGGGGCCACCCCCTCCTCCCCTGAGTACCCCCCTCTCCCCCTCCCCCTCCCCCAGCAAAGCCAGGGGGAGGACACAGATTAATTCGACATTTAATTACATTCACTTAACAAGATTATCCAGCGGAGGTTAAAAAAAGAAGTCTGCCTCCCAGATGAAAAAAAAAGCCCTCTCTTTATCTATTTATAGCCCGTATATACATAACCAGAAACGAATATTTCTTTATGGACCATTAAAGATTTAATGTTTAATTTATAGCCACTTTCTCTGCCGGGGTGTCCAGGCACAATGTCAACATTTTTAATTAAATGAATTTTTTTTTTTTTTTTTTTTTTAATCACAAAGGAAGATACGTATTTAAAAGCCACATTTGAGCCAGTAAGCGAGACAGCCGTGGTTTGCCGCTCTGGAGTTTCAGATCACAGCCCGGGCCGTCTGTGTCCAGCTGGCGAGGTGGCCGCTGGTTCGGAAGCCTGGCGGCGTGGCCGAGCACGGGAGGCTCCCGGCTGCTTGCCCAGTGCCCACTGTGTGCCGGGCACTGCCCCGGAAGGTTTACACGCTCGTACATCTTTAATGCTCCCAGCTACAGCAGACGAGGAGGGGGCCGGGAGGGAGGGGCCTCATGGTCAACGAAGCTCAGAGAGGCCGAACACGCTGCGTGAGGTCACACGGGAGCAGTAAATGGATGAGAAGCCCACTTGTGGATCCACTTGGATTCCCAAACCCAGGCTCTTTCCTTTCTCCCACAGCCCGCTGAGCACAGGCTCGGGAAGGAGCCTTCTGCCCAGCGTGTGGCCCAGACACCTGGGCTGGGTATGCAGCCGTGCCAGGAGGACCTGTGTACTGTTGGGTCCCCAACACCCAGGCCAGGAGGCTCCTAGGAGTCCTTCGGCGAGGCTGAGGTTCGTGAGCGTGTGACACTCCAGGAGGGGCTCAGGTGTCCTGACATCGGGCGGGCAGGGACCCTGAGGTCTGCAGGAGGCCTGCTGCTGCCCAGCACTGATCCCTCCTGGTTCACAGCCCTGCCCGTTGGTGGAGGGAGGTAAGGAGCATCCGTCGCTCCCAGGGGCCCTCTGCCGAAGCAGCGCCCACCCGAAGGAGGCCCCGCCCAGCCGGGGTCCAGCCACGGTGACACCGAGAGGGACACCTGCATGCCAGCCAGTCCCTGTCCTGCCGCAGCTGCTCACAGGGACACAGTCCTGCTCCCCCATTCTTCACTCTGGAGCGCTGTCCCCGGCGGCTGTACTCAGGGGCAAGGCCATGTTAATTTGAACCGAGGGTGAAAATTGCAGGCAGCCAGCAGCTTTAACGGGGTACTCTGTCTTCCCCTGGCGGTCCCATCTCCTGGGGGAGGCTCCGGGAGATGCAGAGTCAGCATCGGGATGGGCAGGGGCCACAGCTGTTCAGCAGCCGGTACCTGGCTCGGCCTCCGGCCTGCGAGTTTCCGTCCTAGGGGTGCTGCGGCTCAGGGACGGTGTCCCCGCACGGCCTGTGCATCCCGGGGACAGCGGTGGGCTGGGGGCGGCACCGAGACCTTCATCCTCTGCTTTGGGCCGGGTCTCCTGCACCTTCTGCTGCCGGAGCCAAGGACGGGGTCAGCTGTGCTCTCTCTGTTGCCCGGGCTCTTCCCACCTGGGGGGTGGGGGACAGGCCCCCGCCAGCCTGCACACTCTCGGTCACCATCATTTAGGAAATTGGGGAGCTCCCTCCTGACGTGTGCACTTGCACGGTCCAGAGCAAAGGGGTTTGCTGAGGACCCGCAACGGGGGTCCGTTTTGACCACCCCACCCCCCAAGGGGTGCCCAGCCCCCACCTTCCTCAACCTTCATTAGCTGTTGAGGTCAGAGGCGTATTGGATCTGCTTTTCCCTGAAGGGAGGCGAGTCTCTGGAGCTTGTATTCCCATAAACCGACCCTTCATTTCTCATGTGAATCCACTTTAATTACAAAGCTAAATAATGAGAAGGAAATATTAAAATTAAAAAAAAAAATCCCTACACAAAGCAAGTTTGCTTGTGCCGGCCACCGGCTCTGAGAGCCAGGCACAGAGCGAGGGTGGCACCATGCCATTCACTAAAAGCATGAGTGTCACTAAATCAATAATTCATTTACTTTAATGAGATAAGTACTTTGAAAACTAATTGCAAACCTGCTCCATTTACTCCGACCCGTTACAGCCCTTAATGTAAATCGCAGAACCATCGCTGTGGGAAGGAGAGAGTCTTTATGCGGAAGACACCCAGTCATCTTGCCCCTTCGTCCGAAGAAAGAGGAACAAAAGTTCTCCACGGGGACGGAAGCAGGGGGGGGGACCAGCAGACTCTGTCCCCTGTCTCTCCTGCCTGGCCGCCCAGCGCCACACCGCCAGCCTGATGGTTGATTTGCCTCTTTCCACCGCGAGAGGGGAGTCATCAGGAAACCAAAATTCGGCAACCCCAGACCCCGGGGAGGTGACTGTCCTCGGGCCTCCGGAGACGCCGATGGTCTCCAGCGAGCCCTCAGCCGCTCCCAACAGGCTGCTCCCCCGAGCCCCGAGCCTCAGGAGGACTGCCCGGTTCTAGAGAAACCCACGCAAGTGTGGTTTTCAGCTCACGCTGGCAGGTGAAGTCCTGAAGGTCCCGAGCGTGGCCTCCGTCGCCTGCAAACCTCCACGCAGCAGAAGAGGGGGCATCGGGCAGGGCTCTCGAGCCGCAAGCACCACGGGCAGAGCCCTCTGGTTTATCAGCCGGGGGGGGGGGGCGGGGGGCTGAAGAGCCAGAGAACCCGCAGGGTCAGGGAAAGACACCCAAGTTCAGAAAAGAAAACGCGACGAGGGCACGTTTTTCAGCTTCTGACATCAGAGCCTTCTGAACCCTCTTTTTCTCTGTTTTCCTGTCTGGCTGAAAACAGATTCCGGGTTCCTCAACACAAGCCCACGATCGCTTCTTGACATTTTCAGGGAGAGCCCTTATTAGTATGTTTAGAGACTACGCAGCAGGACATGTGTTTGCTCTGTGGTTCGGCGCTGGTCCGGCGCGGCTCTGGGATCGGACCTGGCGCCCCGGGAGCGGCCGGCGGCGACGTTCTCTTGGTGACGGAGAGCCTGACACGGTATCCCTGCGCCTCACACCCCACTCAAGAGTACAGGGCGGAACCTCCCTCACTCGAAACCGCTGGGTGGGCAGCTGCCCTTACAACACCATGTTCACTGGGCACCAAGCATGTGCTAGGCCAGCCCCGGCTCACTGGGGTCACTGGGGAAATGGGGTGTCATTTTCCCAAGGTAGAATGACACCAGGCGCCCTCAGGGGCAGACCCACACAGATGACAAGGAGCTACGGGTTCTGGGGGCCAAGAGGGGATGGGCAGGGCTCCGGGTGCTTCCGTACTGAGCAGGAGATGGGCAGACGCTTTGGGGGTGAGGCTGAGGCACCCCAGGGCTGTGGGAGATTACACCGCGGCTTCCTGGTGAAGGCCCCCAGCGGGACCCCCCTGCCCCACCTGCCCTGCCCTGCTGCTTGCAGAGAAGGTGACCTGGGCTGCCTAAACCTACCCCGGGGTGGGGGAGCTGCTGCATGCCAGGTTCAAAGACACGTCCCAGCAGATGTAGCCCCAAAGACCCGTGTTCCCGGCTTCGCGACGGAGGGAGGCCGCTCTGTCTGCGGCCGCAGCTGGCTTTGTGATTCCGCCGCCAAGAACAGCTCCAAACCAGAAACGTCAAAATTCTCTTTCCCTTGGAAATGCCGCGCAGCAGGGTGACGTGTGTGCGGGCGCGGAGAGAGTGGGGCAGCTGTGCCCACCAAAGGCCGCTTCTCCACGGTTGCACCGTTCTCTCCCCCGACGTTGGACCTGATGCGTCTTGGGACTCTGCCCCAGGAGCCGCGCTCTCCAGGGGGTTGAGGAGACTGCTGGGCGGAGTCCATCCACAGGGCGGGACCCGCCACTGTGCCCTGAGGGATGTTCTGGGTGTCCAGCCCCTCTGGGAGGCGGGCACCTGCCCGAACGCAGAGGCACATGGGAAAGGTAGCAGCAGGGGAGGGGCTGCGACCTGGAAAGAGCCTCCACTCCTACGTTTCTGAGAAGCCGACAGGTTGCAAGTAAGTCTCATCTGGGAGGCGACTCGTGGAGGAGGGGGAAGAGGGGAACTTCCAGGGGCCAAGGAGAGAGGCTGCTTTGCAGCCCGAGGGGGAGTGCCCAGCTGCCCGGGAGGGGCCGAAAGGGGGCAGAGCAGGGACACGCTAGACGTCTCCCTGTGCTGAAGTGGCGATCCCGGGCTCCCCAGGAACCGAGGAGAGGCCAGGACCCAGGCGCAGCGGTGAGCCCTGTGCTGCCCCGACCGCACAGTTCCCGAGTGCCTCTTGGAGCCGTGACCTCCAAGCCCAGACAATCTGTGCACTCTGGCAACAGGGCATTTGTTAAGAGCCCAACTCTGACGGCTCCACACACATCAGTCTGGGCCCTCCAGGGCCCCGTGGCGGCCCGCAAGTCTGCAGGTGTGGGGCCAAGGGTCAGCGGGGCAGGTGGCCTGAGTGGCCGCAGGCTTTGGGAGGGGAGAGCAAACCTTCCAAATGGAGCAGCCTTGGGGCCAACTCACAAGGGCTTTGGCCAATAGCTGCCAGCTCCAAGGAGCTCATTAGCGGGAGGACGGCCGCCGGCTGCACAAGTTGCTGCTGGACGTGACGAGGGGAGCCAGAGTCCCCCGACCTCAACCCTGTGGCTGCACTGGGAGCGTCCGAGGCTGGGAAATGAGCCAGCAGGTGAGACAGACCCATCACCCATCGTGCCCCTGCCGGTGCCCTGGGAGTGGGTGGGCCTGGGGGTGCATTCTGAAGTCAGCCTGGGTCTGAGAGCAAGGCACCGCCGGGTCTGCTCTCTGGACAGAGCTCCAGAGCAAGGACCAGAAGAAGGGGGCTCAAACTGAGCCCCCGAGCCAACCACCTAGCCTCCCTGCACCTGCTCATCAGGGCCAATCGCGGCCCCGTGGGCTCAGCGCCCACCTCCGTGCTTTGCAGAGCTGGCTCTCCCTTCACCCTCTGGAAGGCCCTACGAGGCGGGGCTGAGCATTATCCCCATTTGACAGGTGAGGAAACTGCGCACACAGCGGGTGACGGGCGCCTGGACTCGGCCCCTTCCCGCTGTCACTCTCTGGGAGGTGAGCAGGGTGAGGAGCCCTCCGCGTGGCAGAACACCAAGGTAGCGCCCACTCCGCCACCCCAGGGCCTGGCCCGACCCACCGGCCTGCTTGTTTAATCACCAGGTAAGGACGTGCAGGGTGAGGGTCAGGGTGGGAACCTGCCTTGTCCAGCCTGAATGCCTCCCTCCCCCCACCCCTGGCCAGAGTCAGTCCTGGGGGGTCCTTCTCCTCTGCTGAGGCTCAGCTTCTTTGGGGGACCCCTCCCCACAAAGCGGGCCCAATGTGCCTGGTGTCCTGCACCTCCCAGCCTCCCCCAGGAGACCTAGTGCCATTGGAGGCCTCAGCTCCCGCGTGCCGCGTGTCCCCTATGGAACTCCCACACGGGCCTGACCTTCCCTCAGCACCTCAGAGCTAGCACCCCTGGGAAGGAAGGATGTGGCCCCGTGGTGGGTGCTAAACAGAGTCAGAGGTGCCCAGGGGCTGCTTCCGAGAGCAAGAGGAGGTCAGCTGGTAGCCAGGCTCCGAAGGTAGCACCACCTGCCAAGGCCAAAGCTGGCACCCAGGGGCCAGTCCTCTGCCCAGAGAGGCCTGGTCATGTCACGCCTGTGGCACAGGATACAGCCAAGCTGGGGCCAGCTTGCTGTCACCTGAGCCTGAGGGGTGTCCAATGCCCTGACCACGTGGAAGAGGACAAATGGCCAACGGGGCAGCCATTGAGTAGGGAGAACCAGGACACGAGAGAGATTTTCAGTCCCCATCATAGATTCATGCTCAGAATGAACCTCAAAGTCCTTCCCCAGCTCTGATGCCCCACCTGCTCTGGTCTGTTCACCCCCAGACCTCACCACCCTCCCGCTCTTTCCACAGGCTGCACTGGCCTTCTTGCTGGCTGTGGAGCTCTCCAGGCACACTCTACCCCAGGGCCTTTGCACCTGTTCCAGCCAAATCCCACTTTTTAGGGGGTCTTTGCTCAAATATATTTTCTCGCCTGGATTAAAATCACAAGTCACTGCCCGCCCCCCACATCTCCCTCACCCCCCCACCCCCCACACTCCTGCAGGCTCTTAGCTCCTGCAGGCACAATACGGCATGCATATTTGTGTATTCTGTTGACTGTCCGTCTCCCCTAGAGCAATGTAAACTTTACAAGAGATTTTTATGTTTTGTCCACTGATGTGGATACTTATGTGTCTCTGGAGCCCAGGACAGGGCCTGGTTCAGAGCTGACACTCCATAAATATTTGAGTAAGTGAAGGAGGAAGTATGAGCACCCATGAAATAATATGCACAGAATTCCTCCCTCCTCCCCTCCCCCTTCCTTCCTTCCTTCCTTCCCATCCTTCCTCCCTCCCTCCCTCCCTCCCTCCCTTCCTTCCTTCCTTCCTTCCTTCCCATCCTTCCTCCCTTCCTTTCCTTTCTTTTCCCTTCCTCCCTTCCTCCCCTTCCTTCCCCTCTGCCCCTGGCAAAATGGTGTCCTAAACAGCAGAGAGGCCTGGAAACAAGTTGCAGGCAGAAATGCCAACCAGATTCCACAGAGGGTCCTCCAGGACCGTGCTTTCCACGCTGCTGTGTGCACACGGGTCTCCTAGGAATCTCCTAAAATGGAGATTCGCTTCAGCAGGCCTGGGGGGCGGTGCGGGCGGCTGAGCGTCTGCGTTTCTCGCCAGGTCCCAAGTGAGGCCCGTGCCCCAGGTGATGCGGATGCGGCTGGAGATGGGACCACGCAGAGTCTGGCTCAAACACCACGCAGGTGGGGAGCAGAATTCTATTCTGTTCTAAACCGTTTCATTTTATCCGATCCCCACGGCCACCCCGGTCAAGGGATCAGGCTAGGCTCAAAGTCTGCACATACACCCCCCCTCCCAGGCTTCCCTGCTCAGACAGAGGTCCCCAGAGTGGCTGCCCCTCCCGGTTTCCCCTCCTCCTCCGTCAGGGTCTTAGTTTCTGACGCGGCCCGGAAAGCGGCGGCGGGGGGAGGAGGGCATCAGAACACCTGCTGTGTTTACACAGTATTGCTGGGGGTTCCAGCATTCATAGCACTCAAACTTTGAGTTACTTTGAAATTCCTTTGTCTGCCAGGGCCGAATTCTCAACCGAAATAACCACTCTGGAAGGGCTCCTCCTGGGTCATGGCTTTGTAAGAATTATAAATTACGTGGTGAAGCCACAGCCTGACCACACCTGGAGTGTGGTAACCGAGCCTCAGTCCTGCCCTGGAGGCTCCCCAACCCCTGACCCGAGTCTGCTGAGCTCCCACAGTGGCTGCGGGGGAGACCCCAGAGGGGAAGGACACCTACGGCTGGCCCGCGCACAGACGTGGTGGGGACACGGCCCCCCTCTCTTGGTTCCCTGCTGCAGGGTCGTACAAGCTCTCGGACATTTCTCTCTGAATTCCACCTCGGCTGTTCTCTGAAGGAAAATCAATGGGAAGATCTCAATTAATCACACGGGGGCAAATTGATTAGGGTCCTAAATTAGGTCAGTGCTGCTGTCTGCTCAGAGGGTAGGACCCCTTAATCATGGTTTCATTCATGAGAGGTGGACCACAGGCAGAGGTGGAAAGATCTGTGGCCAGTCTCCGCGGGCTTATCGGGAGGGCCATGGAGGGGAGCTGGTATCTGTCCCTGGCCCCCTCCCCCTGCGCGGCGCTGGAATGTATCCCTGCCTGGGGCACGAGACAGGCCAGGCCATGACCGCTTTAACAGAGTCACTCTTTTCCTTCCCACTGGATGGAAACCGACCCGTATGTCCTCGGCCATGAGTGTGGGGGAAGCCTAGACCCTTGGCCGCCAATCACCTGCTCTGGTGACCTTCTCCTCCCTTTGTTTCCGGTGGTCTCACTGCCAAAGGAGCAGCCGATGAGTTCGACAGGTAAGGCCAGTAAAGGTAAGCATCGGCCAGCACCCCCAAGAATTCGCCCTTGGCTGTTCCTGGTGGCTGTCACTTGGCTGAGCCGGGTTTGGGGCCTTCAGCTCAGGGAGGGTGACACAGCTGGGGCTAGTGAGGCATTCCAGCATCCCGAGGGCTCTGAGAAGCTCAGTGATCCCTCCTTCTCTGGGCGCTGGAGGTCTGTCGTCTGGCTGCAGAAGGGTGACAGTCCTGGGCACGTTCAGGCCAGAGTGGAACCTGCAGCAAAAAGGTGAATGTTTCCATGATTCCATTCCTTTCCTCCAGCACAGCATCTTGGAAGGAGGCCAGTACTTGTAAGGAGCAATCCAAGCGAAGGTTGGTACTTTATAGGCGTTTTGTAAATTCTGTAGCACTTTGAATTTATGTTATTTGTTTGGAACACTGGAAAGGCACACAGACTTTCTGCTGACGCTGTGCCTTCTCTCCCGGGGCAGGTGTTCACCTGTCGCGGAGGCCCGGCTGGAGAAGCTTGCCCTGCTCTGACGCAGCTCTGTAAGTAGCTGCCAGGAGAAGAGGCCGGAGGCAGAAGGCTGCTTCGACTCTACGCGAGCTCCCCTTGCCTTCTCTCTAGGCTGGCCGGCCGAGAGTCGCCTGGAAGGCAGACAAAGGACGCTAAATGCCCCCACAACCCCCTGCCTGGAACCACAGCTCCAGGAGATCTAGGGCCCAAATCCCCAGTGCCTGGAGCGGTGACTGGCACACAGGGGCAGTATTTGTTGGCTGAATCACGCTTGCACCCTATTAGAGGGGCGGACTGTGTCCCCCACAAAGGTATCTCCGTGCCCTAACCCCCAGAACCTGTGAACGTCACCTTGTATTTGGAGAAAGGGTCTTTGCAGATGGCGTAAGTTGCAGATCTGGAGACGAGATCATCCTAACTTCAGGGTGGGTCTTAAATCCAATGACAGATGTCCTTATAAGGGACACTGGGCTCCACTGACACCTGGAGCCACCAGCAGCAGCTGGGACAGGCAGGAAGGGTCCTCGCCTGTAGTCTTCGGAGGAGGGCGGTCCTGCTGACACTGTAATTCCAGGCTGTACGAGAACACGCTTCTGGCCCCCTGGTTTGTGGTGAGTTGTCACAGCAGCCACAGGACAGGCATGTACACGCTCGGGTCTGCAGCTTGCTCCCGGCAGGACACCTTTCCCTCGAACCCCCCCCCGAGGCCACCCGACCTGGTTCTTTCTGTCGTGCTCCCTGGGCCCTCAGAAAACATGGGCACAGACTATGGGCACCTCTGAGGACAGGCGGGGGCCGCTGCCTCCGTGGGGTTTCCCCCTGGCCGAGGCCCCTTTGGAGGAATCTGCCCAGACGGAGGTGTGGGGAAGGGCCTTAGCCACCGGTCGTCACTGCTGCTCTGGGGACCCTCAGTCCAGAAGAAGGCAGAGTTGTGGCAGTGCATAAAAACAGCACTGAACTTTCCCAGAAAGCAGTCGGTGCGGCCTCTGTCCAGAGCTGACTTTCTGCCACCTTCTCAGCAGGAGCCGTGCCCGGCGCTGGCTCGGTTGGGGGGCTCGGTGGGCAGATGCCATCCCCACCCGCATCTCAGACCATCGGAGGCAGGAGGCAAACAGTTCCGGAGAACAAAACCCCTCGCTGCCTCTTTGCCAGTACAAATGCTCCCAAGGAAACCAGACCTCATGAGATCGCCCTGAAGGTTTTTAATTTAACACCGGTTTCCTCCCGAGAGCCGGCCCTGGGGGTCCACAGTGAACTGTCTTCAGGAGCCGCTGGACCCAGGACCCGGGGCCTCTCACCGACGAGTGCGTCATTGGCAGTGTGACCGTCCTGTCCCTGTTCCTCTGGCCTGATCGGCTCTCAGGCAGGACTCATCAAAGCTTTTTGAAAACCCAGGTAAATTATGTCCACCGGGTTGCCGGGATGCCTGCCATTTGATTAACTTTTTCAGAGCGCTCTGGTGAGTGGGAGAGCCCGATTTCCCTTCAGATACGTGGAGCGGTTTGACCTCATTACCTCCGGGCATACAGGTCTGTAATTCCCAGGGTCTCCCCGGCTGATGTTAGCGACTTTCCAATTTCCAGAAGGGGCTTAGTTTCCGAATCCCTTTCAAGATCACCGCTATTTTATACTTTTTAATTCCATTAGGTGAATCCGCTCCCATTCCGGAGATTTACTGGGCTGGGATTTCGCAGGTAAGCTTATAAACTGCTTCCCGACAGCCCCGGCCAGGGAAGAGCCTGCCAGCTCTGGGCAGGTCGTGCGTACCAGAGGCTGCAGGTGACTGTGCACAGGTGGCTCGGAACCGGCTTGGAGTGGGGCCCGAGACAGTTCGAGTCAACACGGCCCGTGGCTCAGCGTCCGGCTCGCTCAGGAGTTTCGATTTGCTCCTCAGGCTGTCACTACACAAACGGCTGGGACAGTAACACCCTCACACCGGGGACAGCTTTCCTGACAGGGCTGCCTGCCCGTGACCGGGGAGGTGAAGCTGTCTGTGCAAGCTTCTGTGGGCGTGCCCCCGTCCCCCTTCTGCAAGTGACGGCTTTCCTTTCAACCTGAAGACTGGGCCACCGTCCGGCGGCAGGAACACCCTTGAAACAGTTAAGGAGGTCCCTTGCTAATCGGCCCCAAAGGGGGTCCTGGCAAAGGGCTTCCCAACCCTGGAATTTCCTGAGTGACAGAAGGGTCTCTGTCACGCTCAGGTGGCTTCAGGATGGGGGCAGACCACCCACCTCCTGATCAGTGGTTGGAAGCCTGGACCAGACCAGGTCCTGGTCCCCGATGGGGGCTGGAGGTTGAGTTCAATCAAGTGGCCGAGGATTTAATCGATCATGCCTACGTAATGAATCCCTCACGGAAACTCTGGGCACCGAGGCTGGGGCAGCTTCCCAGTGAGTACACGGATGTGCTGGGACCGTGACGTGCCTGATTCCACGGGGGGTGGGCGTGGAAGTTCCCAGCTCCCCCTGGGGTCTTGTCCTAGGCATGCCCTTTATAATGAAACTAATTGTTATGTATAGGGCTTTCTTTCTTCTTCTTCTTTTTCTAATGTTTAATTGAGAGAGAGAGAGAGAGAGAGAGAGAGAGAGAGCGCGCGCGAGTAAGCATGAGTGGGGGAGGGGCAGGGAGAGAGGGAGACACAGAATCCGAAGCAGGCTCCAGGCTCCGAGCGGTCAGCACAGAGCCCGACGCGGGGCTTGAACTCATGGACCCTGGAGTCATGACCTGAGTCAAAGTCAGACACTTAACCAACTGAGCCGCTCAGGCGCCCCAGTATAGGGCTTTCTTGAGTTTATGTGACATTCTAGCAAGTTACAGAACTGAGGGGTCATGGGAACCTGTGAATTTATAGCTGCTCAGTCAGAAGGACTAGTGTCTTTGAGGTTTGGCTGGTGTCTGCAGGGGACAGGCCCCAGTCTCAGCTCTGAGTCTGGGGTCGCCCAGTGTTGGGTGAGTCATTTAGCCCTGTGGGCCTCGCCGTCTCCTAGCTGACGGGGCTGGCACAGACGACCTCCAGGGTCAAACGCCGTGAGCACCTGTTCACCCGTCGCCGTGGGGGGAAGCTGCGGGGACCCCCTCCGTCTTGCTGGTCAGAACCCAGCTGCCACTGTCCTTCCGGGAGAGCGAACCCCCTGGGCCGCGGAGAAGCCCAGGAAAGATCTGGGGAGCGCCGAGTGTGGGAGCGAGCACACAGCTCTGGCTTCGGTGCTCTATGGCCCTGGGTCCACCTGTATCGACTGCCAGCACCCCGTGTGCTGCCGCCCCCCACCCCCCCCCCAGGCCTCACCTGCACGTGCACAGACGCTCTTGGTCTCGTGAACGTTTCGTTTTCTGCAGGAGTTCTCACCCTCCTCTCTCCTCTAGCCTGACACCCATCTTGTCCCTCTGTTCCCGAAAAGCCCGGATTCCCTGCAGCATCCAGGGTGGCATGTGAATGCTCAGGGTCGGCAGGGTCTCACCCGTCCTCCAGCCCGGCCCCGGCCGACCCCACCTGACCTTTGTGACGATGCCAGCGCTCCCCCGCCCGCTGCGTCTCCCCTCCCACCCCGGTCCTGGAGACTCCCCCCACCATTACAAAGTTCTCCCTTGGCCACGACTGACCTCTGCCTTTCCCCAGGGTCCCAGCCCTGCCCTCTGGGTCACAAAGGTCAGAGGCACCTCGGTGGCTCGGTTGATTAAGCCTCCCACTTGCGCCCAGGTCATGATCTGTGGTCTGTGAGTTCCAGCCCCGCGTCCGGCTCTGTGCTGACAGCTCGGTGCCTGGACCCTGCTTTGGGTTCTGTCTGCCTCTCTCTCTGCCCCTCCCCTGCTCATGTTCTGTCTCTCTCAAAATAAATAAACATTAAAAAAATGTGATATAAAACGTTAAAAAAAAAAAAAAAAAGGTCAAGTTTGATCCCCTCCTCTGAGACCGACTTCTGGTCTCTCATCCAGCTTGGGGCTGGCTGCCCACATCCCGCATCCCGGCCTGTGGGGTCAGCAGGTGTGCCCGCTGCACGTCCCCTCCTCCTGGGCACCAGGTCGCACGCACGGCCTGGCCGACTCCAGCCACTGTGACGACCCATCCGATGGCCTTCCCCTCCCTGCCTGTCTTCACACTCCTTTCTCGTCCAGCCTAGATGCCCTTCTGGGGTGAATAACATCCACCTAGAACGTCAGCACATGACCTTATTTGGAAACGGGGGTCTTTGCGGATGTGGTGAGGTCCTACTGGATGAGGGTGGCCCTAAATCCGGTGACTGGGGTCCTTACAAGGGCAGATTTGTGCAGAGACGCAGGCTCTCCTGGGCGAGACGGCCGTGTGAAGACAGAGGCAGAGACCCGACAGATGTGGCTACAAGTTCAGAAGCCCCCGAGGCTGGAAGAAGCAAGGAAGGACCCTTCCCTGACCTTTGGAGAAAGCGAGGCCCGGCTGACACCCTGCTTTTGGATCTGTGGCCCCCAGAACCACGAGAGAAGAGGTTTCTGTTGTTTGAAGCCCCTGGTTGGTAGTACTTTGCTATGGCGGCCCCAGGACGCTCATACAGACCTCCGATTCGGTCCTCTAAACCCACACGTTGTCCTTGACCCCACGGCATGCAGTACGTGCCCCCCGCCCTCCCCACTGCCTCCAGACTGAGAACAACGGGAGACCGGCACCCCAGGACAGAGGCCCTATTCCCGTCTGTTGCCGTGGTCGGCTGTCCAGCTGGGTTCCTTCTCCCAGTTTCCATGGGCACCGTGTGACGCCTCCTCTGTTCTGCCCCAACCTCTGACACCTGACTTGTCCCAGCTGCCCTCACCTCCTACTCCATGGAGAAAATAGGAGCCGTCAACTCCCCGTCTGTCCTCCCTCCTTTGGGGGGTGCTCAGGGTCCTTCCCAGCTGCCCCCCCCCCCCCCCCCGGGCTGTCACACTCCTTGTCATTAGCATGTAAAGATAAGAGCCCCAAGTGCCCGGCAAGGTGACCCCTAGCTGTGGCCCCACGGTCCCTCCTCGCAGCCTGCCCATCACTATGTCTGTGTGTCCATGGGGGAAGGGAGGGCGGTCTCTGCCCCTCCCACGCCCCTGCTCTCATGCGGCCACTGCTGTTCCCTCTGTGCTGGACCCTCGAGTCCCTGTCTGTCACTGTCCCCCTCCTGCCCGAGCCCCTCCCGACCTTGGCTTCTGCAGGCCCCTCTCCTGCTTTTCCTCGTCTCTTTGCCACCTGCCTCTGTTGCCCCAGACGTGGGAGGTTCCTTGGGGGAAGGAAACTCTGAGCTTTCCCGTCTGCACTCACAGGACCACCCCGTCATGCTTCTGAGGGCTTCCAGATGGAAGTCTACGGAACTCCCCCCGCCCTCCCCCCCGGGGCTCAGAGCCACATCCCCTTGTGTGTTGGACCTGCCCACTGGGGGTCCCACACACCCCTCTAAGCTCCGGGGCTGATCCCACCGCCCTCCCCCCAAACCCAGCCACCCCCCCTTGCTTCCCCACTTGTTAGAGTGCCTCCCTGCCCTTCATCCCCTCTGCCCTGGGGCTGGGGTGAGCATTGCCACCCCTCATCCCCCCACCCCCGGCCGCGAGAGTCTTGCAACAGTGCTCTGTGTCAGGACGTAGCACCCAACCCCTCCGGGCACCCCGGGGATGCAGGGGCCAAAGGAGGGGGTGGGGCCCAAGGACAGTGGGGAGTCAGGTCAGCCCTGCTACTCTGTGAGGCGAACCCACAAGTCAAAGGCGCGGAGACAACGGCCCTCGCCCATCAAACGACCGTGATGGCTCCTCACGCCGAGTGTCCTCTGTGCACCACCCTCATCCCATTTCGCGGGTTAGGTAACGAGGCATGAAGGTTAAGTCATCTGTCAAGGTCACGCAACAGCATGTCGGGGCTGGGACTCGGGCTCACTGTTTTCGGGACGTCAAAACCCAGCACCGACTTAATTTGCGGGGACCCGTGCAGAATGACAAAGTGGCCCTGTGTTCAAAGACTTTCAAGACGGTGACAAAAGAGCGTTGAGCCAGGGTTGGGGCCCTGAGGTGCTCTGCCGGGACCCCTGCCCCTCCCCATGCCCACCATCCCTCTCCACGGGTGGGCCTTCCCTCCTGCCATCAGACCCCTCCGAGCCCCCTGTGTACCCCGGGAAGGCCTGGTCCTTGTCTCCCCCAGCCAAGGCCTTCTCCTAATCTCCCTCCTCCTCTCCACCCCACTCCGCCCAAAAGCTCTGCCCCCCGAGGCTGCTGTGCTGGGCCCCCGGGGAAATCACCAGGCCTCCCCGGGACTCCTGTTTCCTCATGAGAAACGGTAAGGACACAGGTCACAAAAGGGTGCAGAGCCCCCTACAGGTGTCAGGTCCAGGAGAAGGGGCCCATCCCATCACGACCCCGCGGGACGAAGGGGGCCTGCCTGCTTCTCACAACTGCCTCTTCCTGTCCTCCCAATAGCCCCCGGGCCACAGAAGGAAGCCGAGGGAGTCCCCTGGCCTGTGGGGTGGGCCGAGCCAGGCCCCTGAGGAGAGAGACGGCCCAGAATCAGCATCTACTCCGCAGCCGCTTGTTAAATGCCTGTCGGCCTCCCCGCGGCCTCTGGCGAGACCCTCTTGTCACGTGCGCAGGAAGGCTTTACCTGGGCCTCGCTGTCCTGTCCCTGGGGCAGCCCGCAGAGCTGAGCTGAGCTGACCCCTCACCTTCCCAGGTGACACACGGGCAGTACCATCACTTACTGTCGCGGCACGATGCTGGGAATGGCCACTAGCGTTCTCTCCCAGGCAGGCGGCCCTCGGCTGAGTCCCCCGAGTCCCCCCGCTCCCCGACCCTCCAGGGGCCCCTTCCCGAACCTCCTCCGTCCTCTCCCTGAGAGCCTCACCCACAGCCTTTCCTCTTGCTGGGAAATGTGTCCACGTGGGTATTTTGTTCAGCTGGGGAATCTGGCAGCTGACTCTGGCACCTGACTTGTTTCTGGGCGGAGTCCAGCCCTGGGCTATGGGGGAGGCCTGGCTGCAGGAAGTCGGGGTTCACACCCCATCCCTAGCTCTGCCCTGCCCTCTGTCCTTCCCATGAGCTGGAGTCCCCTCTTCTGCCTGTCCCTGTGCCCCCCTTTCTCTAGACCCATCCCCGAAGCTCCAAGAGAGCAGGGACAGCGGAAGGAAGTCCTCCTAACCCAGATGGGAATGAAAAGTGCTCCCACATTCTGAGGGGCTCTGCTTCCAAGGAATGGGAAGTGGGTAGGACTGACACACACCTGGGGGGGGGGGGTTTGGGGTTGAAGAACAGGTTGGTGACCGATGGCCTCTGCCTGCACCAAGGTCCCCTGACTCACTGGGGCTGGGAACTAGCCACCAGCTGGATGGGGGACAGGGGCTCCCTGGCTGCAGGGAGCCCAGAATGTTCTCTGAGCCTCCCTTCTGTGATTCGGATTGACTTCTCTACAGCCGGCTTGGAGAGCCACCCACAGGGACCAGGGGCTGAGGGCCACACACTTCTGTCCTCTGCCATTGGCCACACCGCTTTCCTGTGGGCACATCCCTTCCAGAGTCGGTGCCTCAGCACAGGTATGGCCCAGATTAGCGTCCAGCCCCACGGCGGCCACACATAGAGATGGTCAGGGGTCAGCAGGACCGCTGAACTAGGGCAGGGGCAGGTGCTGACCCTGCCCACGCAGCCGGCTGGGCGAAGGCCCCCTGCTGGCCCGTCCCCACCATCAGCGTCCGTCTGTCTGGGTGTGGTCACCCACCCACGAACCCTTCTCATGATGCACCCCTGCCTCTGGGCTGCAGACACCAGAAAGCCGCGGGGGGTTACCACGCTGTGGCCAGGTGCAGGCGTCTGGACCTCACTGCCTCAGTTTCCTCGTCTGCAAGATGGGGAAATGGTTCCCTGCTCCTGCGGTGGCCGCGGAGGTTAAGGGAGTGGGGCCTGGCGGGCAGGAAGCACCCCTCTCTTCTCTCCCCTTCAGGGGACGGGGTTGAGCCCCAGAGGTGGAGGCTGGGAGCTGGGCTCCCGTGTGTGGGGGGCAAGGGCCGGCCTCTCTCCTCCTGAGGGGGACCCCCACCACCATGGGGTTCGGGGAGCTGCCTCGGGGAGCCTGGGAAGTGCCTACGTGGTCAGCGTGGCTTCGGGTCTCTTCACTCTACACGGGCTGGGGCACGGTTAACGGGCGTCTCCGCACGTCCGGTGCCCCAATCTGCTTGTCCCCCACTTGTCCCCATCCCGAGACATGGCTCGCCATCCACCCCGTTGCTCAGCTCAAAGCCCAGGAGCCAACTCCCAATTCTCCTCCGTCTCCCCTCCCCCCAGACCCCCAACACTCCACGGGCAAGTCTCAGGGCTTCCCCCAAACACGGCCTCAGTCCCCTTCCTTCTGCATCCAGGCCACCGTGTGTCACGTCTCCTCTGGGCTCTCACGGATGCTCCTTGATCTGCCGGCTGTGCGGGTGAGGGCCCACTGCCTGCCTTACACCCCGCTTACGCCCCACCTTATATCCCACCCTATACTCCGCTTATACCCCGCCTTACGCCCGGCCCTACACCTCCTCTGTCTCTGTCTCACCCCCACCTGGCCTCGTGCCCTCTCCCCACCTCTACAGTTTCCTCCTAGAGCTCCCTCCTCCCTTGCCAGGTCCTCTCACCAGCCCGGCTCCTTCCTCCCCTCGACCCCCACACCCCCTGCCCTGGAGCCCAGCAGGCTCTGTCCCCTGATGTCACCGGGCACCGAGGTCTCAGAGCTGAAGCGTGGCCCAGGCCTCCCACAGCTGCTCTGCTCTCTGCACAGCGGGGTGTCCCGTTAGTTAATTTGTGGACCAATTGCTCCCACCCCCCAGACTACCTGCTCCGTGAACCCGGGGACCCTGCCTGTCTCCCCATCGCTCTGCCACCTCCCAGCCCCTGTGCAGTGCTGACCACGGAGCCTGCGCTCCCTGAAATGGGAGAAGGGATGGAAGGATGGGCAGCCGTCCTTCCTGCGGGCGGGGGCCGGCTCTCTCCAGGGACTTGCCCAACTGTCTGCGGGTATGAGTGGATGAGCAGGTGCCCCATCAGCCATCGCTGAATAGCTTAAGCCCTTGTTGGGGGGCCGTGCCCCACCCCCACCCCTCTTAATACCGCGTAAGCGAGGACACATCGAGAGTTTGGGTTCGAAGCGAAGAGCGAATTCGGAGAACGACAAGACGGGTGCGTGTGGGGGGGTGGTGGCCAGGAAAGGGGTGGCCTTCGGTTTGCTTGTCCCTAGAACAGGAGAGGTGGCCCAAGAGGAAACATACGTCCAAACAGGTACACGCATGTGCACGGCAGCACTGTTCTCCACAGACAGAAAGCGGAAGCAAACCCAAAGGTCACCGGCTGGCGAGGGGATACGCGGCGCGTGGGGCGTCCACACAGTGGACACCTGCTCCATCACCGACGGGCTCGAAACACCATCTTACGTGAGAGAAGCCAGGCACGAAAGACCACGGAGAAAATGACTCCGCTGATGTGAGATGTCCACAAAGGTCAAATCCACAGAGACGGGAAGATTAGTGGTTGCTTGGGGCTGGGGGAGGGGGGAGAGTAGGGGAAACGTACAGGGGGATACTGACGGGCATAGGGTGTCTCCCTGGGGTGATGACAATGTCCTAAATTGAGGGTGGTGAGGGTCGTGCAAGTCTGTGGCTGTGCTGACGAGCCTCGTGCTGTGCACCTTAAGCGGGTGAATCGTACGGCGTGTGAATTCTATCTCCAAAAAAAAAAAAAAAAAAAAGCAGAGTTTCTTGACCGTCTGACTCGCCAGGCTCGCCCAGAGCATCTACGTGCGCGGACTCACCCGCCTGGCCACAGCGCACTGGGGTAGGAATGGCTGTCGCCCTCTTACGGGTGAGTAAGCTGGGGAGGACTGACTTGCCCTCGATCGCGGGGCCGGGGAGGGGACGGGGCGGGACCCGCATGCAGGTCCGTGCAGCTCTAGAACCCGCGGCCCCACGGCCACCACATCGGGCGCCAGCACTGTCTGTGATGAGCTCTGGGCCTACCACCTGCCTCTTGGGTGTGGCTGAAAGCGGGATGCCAGCTCAGGGCGTTTCTGCGGGATGGTGTGGGCAGCGGGTGGGCGCTGGGCAGGCTGAGCCTCACATGCCTCCAGGGACTGGAGGGGCCAGAAGCGCAGGCCCCGCTGCCTTGCCTTTCCAGGTGCACGCCTCCTGGCTCCCCGGGTTGCCCGCCCACTCGACGGCGCTGGGGTTTAGGATCGGGTGCCCCCCGACCCCGCCGCTGCCCCGCCCCACCACACTGCCTGGCTCTGCTCGAATCCTTCGACACACTGGGGCCAGCAAGGGTTCCACGGTGGGGGCTGGGGGCCTGCAGCTCATCTTGTACCTTGTACTGTAAATACAGAAACGAGTATTACGATTTCGTTTAATATTTAATACAATCAGGTTAATACGCATTCCAAACTCCATAAATAATCATTAGCAAAGGGTTCTAATTGTGCTGGCGGGATCCGACCTCATGACTAATTTAAAGGCCAGAAGACATTCCCACGTTCAGCTCCCCGAAACACCGTAAATTAGCCCGACCCATGCCGCTGGAACTGACGGGGTGTGCCAAGGAGAGGGCACGCCGCTGGGGGCCTTTGCCCGAGCCGTCCAGGCTCGCTGCCTGGTGGGCGGGCGGCCCACCGTGGGAGCCCAGAAACCCCACTTGGTCGGTGGCGGTCGAGGGACACGCGTGGGGAGGGGGCCGGCCGGGGTGGAGGTCGGTGGCCGGCGATACGAGCTTGCTTGTAGAGGAGAGCAGAGGAGGGTGGGCTCAGGAGACGGAGACGCCGCGTGCCGATCAACACCGTGGCACCGTCCACTCGGTGGCCCGCGGGCCCTGCTCGCACCCCACGGTCCAGGAGGCGGGCGGCTGTCTCAGTGGGGTTCTGGGCCCGGCGGCCCACGAGGGCTCCAGGGTTTCTCCCCAAGCAAAATCCCAAGAGCTGCGCTGGCAGGGGGCAGGTTTCTAAACCCCAGGATAGCTCAGACTACAGATACGCACAAAACCCCCGCATTTCAGGTGTGTGTGGCCACGTCCGCGACTGGGTGTCCTAGACAAGCTGAGACGCGGGCTGGCTACAGGCCAGGGGGCTTCGTCCCCTCTGCTGATCCCCGGGCCTGCCTTTCCTGTGTTGGAAGGCGGGCCTCCGCGGCCCTGTCCCCCAAGCCCCTGACAGCTGTCCCCGGCCCCACAGTGCCAGGCTGCCTGCAGAAACCGCACCAGAGGAGAATCTCCATCTTCTCCCTCGGAAAAGCTGAGGGCCCAGCTCCTGGTACCCGGTAGAGGGGAAAGGCCCCCAGGGCTGTGCTTGCCCGCATCACCGCTGTCTAGGGTGGTGGCTCACGTGCCTGTCACATAACACCTGTTCCCAGGAGGTGGGCTCGCAAGTCAAGCACTTCCTGACCCCGCCTCTTGGCTGCTTTAGGCTGGCAGGAGCCTCTGCCCAGCAGGATCCCGCCAGGAAGCTGCCCACCCAGTGGGGTGAGCTGGGCCCCCGGCCCCTGTGCTGCTGAGCTCGCCCAGCACTGGCCAGAGCCGCACCTCAGCCTGGAGCTCTGCCACCCACCGCCCTCCCGCCGGAGGCACGGCCGAGTTAACCCTCCTGTCCCTGCTCTGGACGAAGGATGCGGCCACATCCCTGGGGCAAGCGGCCTGTGTCTGCCCGGCTGACGTACCGGGGCGTACGGTGCCGGAGAGACACGTGGTGACCGGGGACGGAGTGGAAAGATGGAGGGGACGGGGCCAGTAAGCGCAGGGCCAGCATCTGGACTCCCTCCGGACACTGACAGCTACTGGAGGAAGTGACGGCGGCATCTGATTTTGATCGAGTGCCAGCTGCCTTCATGGCACGTTCTCTGTGTCCTCGCGCTTCCCGAACTCCCGCCTGAGATATGGGCTGCTTACGTGCCCACCTGACAGGTGAGGGAACGCGGGCTTGGAGGGGCTTCAGCCAACGGGCCGTTAGGCGGCAGAGCTGGGCTGAAATCCCAGTCTGTGGGACCCGGTCCTGCCTGTGACTAGTCGAGGGCGGGGGAGGGCAGGGAGGGGCTGGTGGTGGGGTGAGGCGGGCTCGGAAGCTGGGCTCGGCTTCTCGGGATCGGCCTGGCAGGGATGTGTGTTTCTACTTGCGCAGCCTGGGCGCCGTGGGGACACGGGACCTGGTGCGGGGCAGGCACTGAGCATTCGCTGAACGGCCCTCACCTCGCGCCTTTTCGAGGCTCCTCCTCCGTGTGCTGGGACCACAGCTGGGGGGGGGGGGGGTGAGCGAGGGTCCCCCGGAGCTGGGTGCACGGTGGGTGTTTGGTGAACGTCGGGCAACAGAGTGAACGAGCGACCACGTGACACTCCAAGTGACCCGGGAGCGTTGCTTCTGGCCAGCCGTGGCCCGCCACCTTTTCCTGTCCAGCTGATACTTGCTCAGGAAGGCAAACCCACCCCCACAACCAGCGAGGCAGGTTCTCTTGGGGGTCTAAGCCCACCGCGGGGGGTGGGGTGCACTCTGGGCTCCGCGTGCCCGCCCCCACAGGAGAGGGACGCAGAACAGCTGTGTCCAGCGTTGTCCAGAGAGGAACAACCAGAGGTCTCTGCGGCCCCAGTGCAAGAGAGGAGACGCGGGTCCAGGGGAAACTGGCTGCGGAGGTGGGCGGTTGGCCGAGGTTGCTGGCGGAGTGACCCAGAAAAGGGGTCGTTAGCGACTGACCCGTGCCCTCCCACCCCGAGTCGTATGTTGAAGCCCTAACCCCCAACTGTATCTGGGAGGGGGGAGCCGTTAGGGGGTAATTCCGGTTCGGTGAGGTCAGCAGCGTGGGGCCCTGGTCTGATTAGATCAGCGTCCTTGTGAGAAGAGGAAGAGACACAGAAGAGCCCCGTCTCTGTCTCCAAGCACACATGGAGGAGAGGGTACCACGAGGAGGCGGCTGTCTGCAAGCCACGAAGACAGGCGTCACCAGAAACCAACCTGCCCTCGCCTCGGTCCCCAGGGCCTCCAGCCTCCAGAGCTGTGGGGGTTGGAGCGTCTGCGGTTTAGGGTCAGGTCTGCGCAGCCCCGCAGGCTGAGGCATGCGCAGAGGGGAGGGCTGGGCTTGGCGCCCAGGGGGTGCTGGGGACGCACGTAATTCCAGTTACGGGTGCAGCTGGGAGTACGGCAAGCGATTTCGTCGCCAGACCGAGGGCGCGGCCCGTGTCACACTCAGAGGCCTGGACGTGAGCGGTGGCGCCGGCGGCCGCGGACGTGGGCTTCCAGGCGGCCACGGCTGGCACGTGATCCCTCGAGTACGCGCCCGCCTCTGCCGCGAAGCTGGGTGGGCGCGCGAATGGGCCCTGGGGGCGTCTGCTTCCCTCCCTGTCCCCAGCTCCCTGGAGCTCCTGGCTGTATCCTGAGCATTAAAGCAGCAGTGGGGGGGGTGGGGAGGGCAGAGGAAAGACCACCCTGCCCCCGCAGGAAGACCACAGCAACAGCTGCGAGTGTAGACAGAAGTCACACGCTCACACACGCGTGTGCCACATGTGTGCACACGTGTACCCACAACCCCATGAGAAAACCATCAAGGCACCAAGAAGGAAACACGCAGGTTCTGTTGAGTGTCATGCGTGAGCAGGCCCGGCGATGACACGCCCAAGAGGGGACACGGGTACTCAGGTCCCCGCAGGCCAGGCGGCCACAGGACACACTCACACACTCACGCAGAGGCAGGGACAACAGACCCTCCGAACCACGTCCGCAGGCCCCTCCCAGGGGAGCTTCACACACGTCCCGAGCCCTTTGGACTTGCTCGGCCCCTCCAGGGGACACCTTTGGAGGAATCATACTCATGCTGCTGGCTGGGTGTTCAGAGTGCACTGAAATTAAGGCCACCGTTGCACAAATGGGTGGGAGGCGCGCGAGGGCTGGGGGTTTCTCTGGATGCCACGCTGTGTGTCCACGCTTGTCCATATGTGGAGGAATGCATGTCCGTCCATGTGTCCTCCTCCTGAGACCAGGGACAGGGCACGAAGCTAGGGCAGGCCATCTGTGGGTGGGGTCCTCACATTTCTGTTCCAGAAAAGCTGTGGGCACGTGGGGCGTGGCTTTGCCGTCCATCATGCAGAACTTGGAACATTCCAGGCAGAACCTTCCAGAAATCAGGAGTGGAAGAGCACAGGCCGTGAACCAAGCCTGTGAGCGAGGCAGAAAGGCTGTTGGAAAGATGCCCACTGTCCTCTGCTGTGGGCAGGTAGGACCTCTGCAGCCAGATACACCTGGACTCCAGCCCCTGGCACAGAGCAGCTGTGTGGCCTGGGGACTTCCTATCACCTCCAAAGTCAAAGTCTCTCTGCCTGTGGAATGAGCAGGGCCTCGCCGAGTCGGGGGGCCACCCGGCACTGTAATGAGAACCCTCCTGATGTCCTGGGCACGGGAGGGCTGGGCGCTGGCACGTGGCCGCGTTGGGATGGCCCCACTGCCCTTCGGGTGTTGTGTTGGCATTCACGGCCCTACACGGCCAGCACGTCCTACCCCGTGAACGGCACCGGGGGATCTTGCTGGGGTTCACACCCGATGGTGCATGGATTTAACCCCGCGGTCCTCAAGGGCTTATAACACATCAAGAGGTGCTAAGATCAGTAAGTGGCCTTGAGGGTGCTATTTTTGTTTAAGTGGGTGTGTGCATGGTCTTTCCCTTGGCCAAGCTCTCCTGGTACTGGCACCGGGTGCTCAGAGACCCCGGCGGAGGGGCAGCCCTCGGGGACACAAACCGCCATTAGGCTGAAAACAGACGCGTCAACATAGGCACAACCCATTAATGTGATCATTGTCGAGCTGCTCGGCGGACTTTGCTGAGACAAATATATCTGGAAAGAAAACACTGGCGGGAGGGCGGGCGTGCGGACGACAGGAGAATGACATTAATTCAGAGGCTGCTGTATTGGGCTGAAGTTTTATTTGCTTCTGGAGATAGGTGCTGACCAAATGGTCTGCAGCTTATTACTGACCCGGGCAGCTCTGGGGAGGGCTGGGGAGACACAGGCACGGGTCTGGGGCACAGCGGGCGGGGGCGGTGGTGGGGCTTTCCTGTTGACTGAAAACACAGCCGTGAGACAAGAGAGGGGGGGGGGGTGGCGGTGCCGAGAGAGAGAGCCTGGCTGTGTTGGCTGAATAAAGTACAGGAAAACTTCCATGTCAAAACGTTTTCCCCCTAAGGGACTCGCTGATGCATTTCCTTTTTAGAAAAGGGTTCTTTTCTGCTCTCGGGAGCTTAATTTCATTCGGAATGAAAAATGACAAGAGTGAATTGGACCAGTGGCTTGGACCCAGCCTGAGCTGCTGGCTCGATGCACTTCATGTTTATTTAGCTGAAAGCCGGGCTGTGAAGCAGTTGTCTGCACCAGAGCAGAGGAAAGGGGACTGTGTGTGTGTGTTGGGGGGGGGGGTGCACTGGAGGCAGAGACCCTCTCTGCTGGGATGCATGCCGCACACTCTCTGGGGGGAGGCTGCCTGGACCAGGCGGCAGGCTTCCCCGGGGACCTCGGTGGGAACCGTCGCCCGCCTGCCCCAGGCCCAGCCGTCCGCCGTCCGGGCTGCAAGGGCGGGTCCAAGTGTGCGGGGGCCAGGCTGCCCTTGTTTCTGGCCCTGCGGGGGCTGGGACAGGGGACCTCGAGAAGCCACCTGCCGCTCGCCGGCACCAGCCTCCTTAAGTCAAAGCCACCCAGCCGATGGCTGTTTTATTTTCGCTGTGGGAGCAACAGCCCCCGCCCCACGCAATCCAAGCGCCTCTGGGGCAGGCGTGGAAAGTTTCCGTTCTCGGGAAAGGAACCGAGGCGGGGTGGGAGGAAAACCCTGCCAAAGTCATCGGTGCCTGGCCACGTGGGTGGGGAGCAGCCACCGATAGCAGTGTTTGCTTTCCTCTCCTGGTTTTGTTTTCAGAGCTTCTATGATAAATGGAATAGAGGAACGTTTCCCTGTTCCCACGGTTCACGTGTGGATGCCGTCTGGGTTAGGAAACACGCCAGATCCAGGTGACTGGTTGTAGGTGCTGGAATTGGCCGGGAGTCCGTGGAGACCCGGCATGGGGGCGCACTTCTGCCCCCACGGTCGCCGGGAGCCCCTGCGCGCATCAGGGTCCCCACGGCAATGGCATCCGATGTCAGGCCGGTCGTGGCCTTGGGTATCAATCCGGCTCCTAGAACTGAATGTTTCAAAACAGAAGTATTTCCGTTTTAAGAGATCGTATTGTTCCCTTCACTTGTGTGCTTAGAGGTGGCCGTGCGTTCGAAAGCCGGGTGACTTTTGTCTACACGTTTCCGTGGGCAGGTGCCTAATGTGAACAGTCCTGTGTCCAACACAGCGCTGCCCTGGAGAACCGCGCATAAGGTCTGAGAGCAGTCTGGGGCTTAGAAAATATTGGGTAAAGAAAGTCTGGCTTATGACATTTAACACCTTTCTGGAATGTCTTACTACCCCCCAATCCATAATCCAAATGTCTTGCTCCAAAAACAGCAGCCATCGTCACAAGAGTGACGATCAAGTCTGGCGATCAAGTCAGGAACCCCTGTGGGAGGGGATGGCTTATAGGGTCCACAAGGAGATGGCTGGAAACGGGCTCGCCGGTAAACGCAGGCCTCCTCACTCAGCGCCGCCCTACAGGACAAGGGGTCACGTAGGGACCCGAGAGGTGGCAGGCCGGGGGCCCTCGAGCCTCTTTCACCCTGGGTGCTCCTAAGGAGAGAAGCGGTTGCAGAGAGAGCCCAAGCTTTGCAGACGGTCTTGGATTTGAAACCCTGCCCGGGTAGTTCTGTCCGTGCGACGCCAGTGACACGGTCTCGCTCCCTGAGTCTCAGCGTTCCCGTTACGAGACGGAAGAGGCACCGGCTGCCCCTCGGGGGTGGCAGAGGGCCCAGGAGGTGCTAGCAGGGCACCTGTCGCCAGGTGGGCACTGGGCAGAGAGATCCGGCCAACCCTGCTCCGGGGCCTGAACTCCCTCCCCCCTCCACGTGGCGAATCTGGTGCCCCGCCTTTCTGACCCAGCCAAGTGGATAACCAGGGCATAGCAAAGGTGCCCACAGAACTCCCAGTGCCCTCTCCTGGCCCACGCGGACAGCTACTGTGCTAGTTCACAAAAACGCATCCCAGAAGATCCCAGGAGGCTTCATCTTCATTTCTGATTGTCTTCCATTAGCAGGGGCTCCACACACTCCAGCAGAAAATTGTTTCTGCCCCAGAGCCACTCCACCAAGTAGGTAACGACGTGTAAACAAATATTTAAATGTGTCAGAGAAGCTGATTCTAAAGGAACCGCGCTGTGAGTCCTTGTGGTTTCCCGGAGACTCATAGGCGAGGCCCCTAAACACGCGTTCCGCTCCTCTGTCTGCTTTGGTGAGGCCGCACTTTTGTGCTTGGGGTTCTGTTCAGGTGGGCACGTCTGTCCTACATGGAAGATCGACGGGCCAGCCGGACGCCCTCCTGGAGGCCAGGTGCTGATGAAAAGCTGGCAGCCATTGCCGATAAAGGGCCCGGTCTCACCTCTCTGCTTGAGGGGACCCTCCTGGTTGGCTCCTGTGCCTTAGCGGTCACTTGGAACTTTCTAGAACGTCCCACCTCTTGGGAGCCTGGCAGCCCCTGGCTCCACAGCTGCATGGCTTAGACACAGCTGAGTGGGGCCCTGACCCCCTCTCGCACCCACATTTCCCGTGGCCCCCAGCCGCCAGCTGCGATCCTGCCCAGAAAGAGACAGCTGGCCTCCTGCTGCCCCGTGTCAATACCCAGCTCGCCTCTCCTTCTGCAGCGTGTTCCCAACGGTGGGCAAAGCCCGTGGAGCAGACTGAGCTGCAAGGGAGGCGCTTAACGCCCTGCTCCCGACACTCATTAGCTGCGCAGTGAGTCTGCACATCCCTGGGCTGGTTTCCTCCCGATACGTGATAGAGCTTAATACGTCGCCACTTCCTGCCTCGCCTGCCGCCCCGAGGGAGCCACATCCTCACGGCCTTTCGCTAACTCCCTGCCGGGGGAATCCGCGGCCTTCTGGTCCTCTCCCTGGGCACTGAGGAAAGGAAAGGGTGCCGATGTGAAGAGGACGAGGACGCCCACCGGCTGACTGGCTCCACCTGGGGGTCGGCGTGCCTGGCACAGAGGGCCCCCTGAGCACACGCTGTCTGGCTCATTGCCCTGCAGATACCGGCGGGGAGCCCGGTCAGGTCACAGGCATCATGGAAACAGCGTCCCGGCCAGTCCTGAAGGCACACATCTGTCCTCTGCCTCGGACGCAGAGCCTGAGAAAGCGTGTGATGCGGGCCTGGGGACGGGCTTCCCACTCCGTCACGCGGGCCCCGCCGTGGGGACAACAGATGTACACGAATGAGGACATCGTTGCTGGGAGACCTCTGATGGTCCATTCGGTAGAGCGAGGGCTGCGTTCCATCAAGTGGACAATAGGCCTCCGGACCCCGGTGCACTGGTGTGCCCGGGACCCCCACACTAAAGCTGAGGGGTCCCTGCCTTTTGGCTCCCAGGATGGAGAACTGACAGGAGACCCTTCTAGCTGGAGAGCAAGGAGCTCCCCTCACCTCTAGCCGAACCGAATTTCCCAACCTGCAGGAGACCCTGAACGTGCAGTGTCTGTGCAAAGAGAGAAGGAAATTGAGTTTCAAGCGATTTATTTTTCCTCTCGATTAGGTTTGCATTGAGTGGGGGAGGGGAGGGAGAGACGGAGAGGGGCTGGGTCAGCAGGGGGGCCCGGGACACCCTCTGTGTCTTCAGCTCCGTGTTCTCCCTCTCTGCTCCCCCCGGTGGGGGGGGGAGCCCTGTGACATGCTCGGCAAAATCCACAGGGTGGGACCCTCAGCCGGGCCCCGGGCAGGGCCAGGCCCGCCACCGATGGGAGACTGGTTCAACGGCAGGCACCTGGGCCCCGCCGGGCAGCCAGGGTCCTGCTCTGCCCTGGGATTCAGATTCTCAGGTGGGCTCTGTGCTGGCAGCCGGCGCCACGGGGGAGGCTGGCGTGGGGAAGCAAAAAAGAAAGAAGAGAACATCCTTCCCCCACGGTCAGACCCCACAGTGTTCGGGGAGGAGCAGATTCCCTCTGGGAAGCTTCCTGGTGTGCAGGGCCATGCTGACCACTGGGGTCTCCTTGGAGCTCTGAGCTTATGGCCGTGAGTGCTAACCTGTGTGCCCTTCCCCTGATGTCGGGGCACACAGCTGTGGGAGGTGACGATCCCACTGCACGCTGTGAGCGGGGCCCCAGAATTCTCCCTCAGACCGTGGCTTGCTGTGGGGACAGGAGAGACACCTCCACACCCCCCTTCCCACCACACACGCTGGTGTTGAGTGCGCTTGGAGGAGAACGGTCCCGCACGCACGCGCACAGCAGCAGATATGAACACAACGGCCCGGAAGGCGGGAACAGCCCACACGTCCCTCCGCAGGTAAGTGGATGAACGAAACCCGGTGTATCCTCACGGTGCGATATTACTCGGCACGGAAACAGGAACAAAGCACAGCCTAGATGGGCCTTGGGAACCCGGCTGCGTGAAAGGCCACCACCTATGCTAGGATTCCATTTTTGGGGAATGTCCCAAACCCTTAAATCCACAGGGATGGGTCACAGACTGGTGGCCGGCAGGGGCTGGGGGAGGGGAAAGCTGGGGGTGGCTGCCGCTGGGAATGGGGCACCCTGTCGGGGCGAAGGACAGAGCTACTAAATGCCACTGAAACGTTCACTTGGAAACGACTAACTTTAGGTTTTGTGAATTTCACTTCAATAAACTTTCGAAAAATCGGGTTGAAACAAGGACTACCCTGGAGAGATTAGGGAAATAACATGGGGGTGTAGAGGAGGGGTGGGCCTGTGGCAGCCGCTCTGCCCGCTTCCGGCCCTTCTGCGTGTTTCTGTCTGGCCCTGGGGAGGGACGGGGGACCTGTGTGTTCTTTTGCCTCTGATGGCTTCTCCTCACCCCTGCCCACAGGATTTCAGCAATTGGGGTTTGCATGCACGTGCTGACTACACTCAGTGACATCCCTGTCTTACGGAATCAGGAGGCTCTGCACGCGTCTGCAAACACCTGAGCTTTCTGGGGTGGGTGGGCGTTCTCCGCCGCAGTGAGCTGAGCAACCAGGGCAGGAGGATTTCAGGGCAAGCAGGAGCAAGACGAAGGTAACGACCCTGCGCCCATGGCACCTCACCCCTGCCTGCATCTGGGAGGGGATGGAGGGATGGGTGTGCGCAGGGGCAGCAAGGCCAGAACAGGGAGGAGCTGTATGCTACCGTGACGTCAGCGTCATAGCAAACCTGTTCGGAATGCTCGGCTCGGAACTGGGTCTGGACGCAGCGTCCTCGGATCCCATGTTGCCAGATCACTGGTGTTTCCTGGGGATCTTGAGATTCAGTCTGGTTTCTGTTAAGCCCTGTGCTGCCCCGGGCCGTCCGCCAGGCTAAGCTGCCGAAGGCTGCAGGAGGTGGGGTGGCGCGGACGGAGAGATGGGCTAGGCCCGCAGTGGGAACGTTCGGACACTCCACCGCTGAACACGCGTTCATTCCAAGGCACGTTCAAGTCCTCCCTGCTGGGCCCCGCGAGGCACCAGGGCGAGTGTCTGTGCCGGGACCCCAGACGGATGTGTCCACCCGTCTACTCAAGCTCCCGCCTGCAAGCATCCCACACTCAACACGTCTAAAAGCACGTCCCTGAGCGCCAACCTGCCCCACCTGCCGCTTCTCTGTTTCCCCGTGTGACTTCTGGTGGGGTTGTCTGAGACTTGTGCCTTTCTCTCACACCCCGCACCCGACCCATCAGCGTGTACTCAGGGGTCCACCTTTAAACAGATCTCGAATTCCACCCTTCGTCCCCTCTCCTGGGACCACCGCAGGCCGAGCAAAACCTTCCTTCCCGGTCAGGCTGCTTCTGATCTGGCCCACGACGCACCGCCTACTCGGAACCAGGCAGCAGGCGTAACGGAAGGCATGGCGGGGCAGCCTTTCTGGAAAACCCTCCCCTGACTCCCACCACACTCAACGCAAAGGCAGAGCCCTCAGGAGGCCCTGCCCCATCTGGCCCAGCCCCTCCCTCATTCTGGAGTCCTTGCTGTTCCACCTTTGGGTCGTTGTTCAAATGTCACTGTCTTGGGGAGGCCTGCTCACCTCCTTACTTCCTCTGCCTTCCTCTGCCCCTGCCTTCCTCCCGCCTGGCATATGACTTTCTTCCCTACAGCCTGTCCGCTGTCTGTGCCACGGGAGCTCCTGAACCCTCAGCACCTAGAATGGGGCCTGACAGGTGTTGGAGGCCACTAAGCACTCATGGTGGAGAGGAAAAGATACCCCCAGGACTCCGAAGAGGGCTGATAGAGAAACAGATGCCCGGAAAGCACGGAGAGGCCACGGGGGCAGGAGACACACCCCTGTCTGCCAGTCAAAGAGAGTCCTCCCAGCCCGTCTTCCCCTCTCCAGACCCAACTTCCCAAAAGTGTGGCTCCAGAACCACTGTCCTCCACCCCTCTCCCCCAGAGGCCCTGCAGCCTGGCTTCCGGCCCCCTCCCCATCCTAGTCATGCTGCCGTCCCGAGACTCCCCAGCTGCAAAATGAGACACGCGGGTCTCTGCCCTCACTTACAGCGCCTCCCCCATCGCGGAGCACTCCCTCGTTCCTGAGGCTCTGCGCCTGCGTCTGTCCCCCACCCGCCCTGCAGCCCACGGCTCCTTGCTCCTTTGGCTTTCCCGGGCCTGGCATTCCCTTGGCTGACCTTCCCAGTCTGCGGCTACACGCCCCTGGCGTATTTTATTCGCCCCATGCTTCAGCTCCCCTAATGTATGATGACCCCCAAATCGACGTATCTGACCCTACACCTTCCCTGATCCGAGTTCATCAGAGGAGAACGGAAGAGCCGGTGTGTTCCACACACAAGGAACACCTGACAGAAGGCACGAGCCCTGAGAGAGAAGGAAGCGGCTTGTGCTGGAAACGGAGCCGGCGGGTGTGGGCGCAGTGGAAGCCGCACGGTGATCTGGACAAGCAGCGGGGCGAAGGCGGGGGGCAGGCGGGGGAGGGTGCGGCCCACATGGGAACCAGGTTAAATCAATCCTGGGCAGCTCCTATCGCTTTCCCATCTGGGAGATAACGCAG
This sequence comes from Lynx canadensis, assembly GCF_007474595.2. NCBI lineage: Eukaryota > Metazoa > Chordata > Mammalia > Carnivora > Felidae > Lynx > Lynx canadensis. The sequence continues at coordinate 57,618,928 of NC_044316.2, forward strand.
CCAGGACGTGTAAAGTCTCCAGCCTTGTACCGCCCGTCGTGCGCCCAGAGAAACCCCGTCTGTGGCATAGAAAGGGACTTCTCCCAGCCCCTGTGGTCTCAAGCCCAAACTGATGGCTTTCGGTGTGTGCGGACAGTCATTCCTGAGCCCTTGTTGGCCCGAGGCTTTGTCCCATCAAGGCTGAGAAGCTGACGGCAAGGCATGGAGAGGCGTGTAGAATGTTCTTGAGGACCAGGCCTTGTGTCTCCCATAGAGGTGGCCGGTGAGGCGGGGACCAGTTCTGCTGACCACTGGGCACTGAGACGCAGTGGCCCTGCTGGGCTTCACCAGCTAGTGGGCAAGCTGACCACAGCAGCCCCTGCCTGTGCTCTTGGCCACCCAGAGTTGAGTCCCCCCCTGCCAGAGCACCTGTCTTTTCTGTTCCCTGCCTTCTCCCTTCCCAGGGAAGCGACCGTGACCCCCGGCACAGCTTCCTGGCTCAGGGGAACAGGCCTCCAGGGTCTCCTCTTTTGGACTCATCTTTAAATCTGCCTCCCAGCTCTTAGCCTCTGGTTCAGAGCTTCCCCCAGAAAGTGGTGTATTTTATCTTTATGTGTCAGGATTTATATAAAAAGGGGATAGTTCAACTCTAAATGTAATGAGTTGGAAGGACAGCTCTCTGGTGACTTTCTCTAGTGAACACAGCATCAATAACATTGATTGCTAAAAATAACTAATAACCTTGGTCTGGGGGTGGCCAGGGACCGCTCTAACCCTGCCTCTGCACAGCATGTGAGGGAAGCAGGCTAGTGCCTGTAAGGACAGGTGGGTCCCACACATGCTGGCTGTTGTGGTGCTCATCCTGGACACCGTCAAGGGACAGGTCCCGAGCACAAGCGGCCAGCAAACGGAATCTAAGATTGACGCAAATGACCCTCGCTGAGGGCCTTCTGAGGCCAGGCCCAAGAGAAATAGTTGATGTCTAGGAGTAAGGTTTGCCCAAAAGCGGAGAAGCTAGAGTTTTCGACAAGGTGGATGGACCAGCACGGATTATGTGCACGTCATCTCACTTCCGGAGGCTTCTCCTCTGGGTTTGGTGACGGGTGGATGGAAAGGCTCCACCATACATGCAAAATCGATTTCCCCATGCCCTCAGCTCTGGCCACTGTGCCCTTGACAAGGCTGGCCACCTTCTTCCAGAAACGGCCGGTGCGTCTGGATGGGGATCTATGTTGGGGCGAGGCAGGCTCTTTGGCTGCCGGATCAGCTCAGGGCTTCCTGCGTTTCTGGAGGGATTCACGTGCCTAAGCTCTCCTCAAGCTCCTCCCCCCCTCCGGGGACTGCAGGCGATGAGAAGCCAAGTGTCTGGGAGGTGGTGAGGCCCAGGAGAGTGAAGGACCGTGATGCTATGCCAGCCTGCATGTAAGGAAAGGGGCTCTTAAGCTGGCCCCAAACGAGTGCAAGTTAATAGAGAAGAAATAATGTGTTCTAAATTAATAGCATGAATGTCAGCTCTGATGGCCGGGTAGTAAAGCACACAGTCACTGGAGTTCCTTTGTGAGGCTGTTTTCTGTTTTGTGTGTGCCCTGGGCATAGGGAAAGAGCCGCGGCTCCCTGTACAGTGACACGTTTTGCATTCTGGGACAACTTCATCGGCTGAGTTGGAGTGTGGGAGATAAGAAACTTGCTGTGGGGTTGCATTCGGTTAGCTGGCCCCGCGTGGATTTGTAATCAAATACTGGAGGTATCTGCAGTGCTCTGCCTGGGGTGTGGGAATTTACTGAATTGCCTCGCAAAAGCTCCTGCTCGGGGACGCTCCTCCTCCTCCAGGCAGGAGGAGTGGGGCTGAGGGCACAGCCCAGAGCCCTGTATCGTTGGCACAGCCCCTCGAACCTAATAGCCCCACACTGCATCAGTGACAGGACCTGCAGAGCCTCTATGGCTCACGGCCTGGGCAGGCAGGACCCAACACCGGGCTTTCTCTGAAGTCTCCCTCCTCTGATCTCTGTTCTCAGGGACCCGCAGCAGTGTGGGAGAGTCCCCGGACTCATGGATCACAGTAGGAACCCAGCCCTTTCCCCCTGGCCACTCCCAGAGCCTTTCTGGATGGCCGCATGTGGTTCCTCTGTGTTCAGTAGGAAGAAAGCGGACAGCCTTTGCAGGCTGGCTGGGGGAAATTGGGACAGCGTGTGACTTAGAAAGTCTGATGTGAAAACTTTACCAAAGAGCAATGCCCAGCCCCACTCCTGGGCTGGAGACGTGGCTTGGACCATAGCTAGCTCCCACAACCTAATGAGATATGCTGTAACTTAGAACCCCCACAGCCAGGCACTGGAGCCCCACCACCAAGTTTGGATCCCTCATTCTGAGGCTTGCGTCGGTGACCGATTTTTTGGGGATTGCTCTGTGTTGTTATGAACCCGCCAATAGTCGTGCCAAGGTGCTAAGGGGGGAGGGGTTGTCTAAAAGCTGGAGGAAGCCATGAGTTCCAAGGACACCAGGGCACACACCGGAGGACAGGACCTAAGGAGCTTCTACAGGTGTGACAGAGGGGAGGGAGGGAGATCGGCGCGTACCCTTCACAGAGCCAGAGAGTACTCGTTATGCTCTATTTTGACTGTCCGTGCCCCACTGCACAAAAGCAACAGAGGACGCAGAGGCTGTCACCAGCCCCTGGCACGGCCCCAGCACATAGAAGGTGCTAAAAAAACAGCAGTTGAAGGAAGGAATTAAAACGTTAGTCTGTAATGATAACATATTTATGCTGACACGTAGGCTTGGCACTGTAGACACTCTCTCTCTCTCTCTCTCTCTCTCTCTCTCTCTCTCTCATCACGTACTGCCCCTGTTCGATGCCGCGGAGGGTAACGCTGGGCTGCTCTTGCTGGATAATGAGAGAACAGCAGTATGCCAAATGCTTCGAACAGATCCTTTTGCCTTCTTTCTTCTGCTTGGTCCTGCCACCAGAGACCTCTGACTATACTGTATTCTGATTCCGCCAACGTGAAGCTGCATTTGGGGGCGGGGGAATCACCCGTTCCCTTTCTATTTAGGAAAGTAAGAAGCAAACAGACTTCATTTTGGAATCCGTCCTTTCTTGTGGGAGTTGGAATAAAAGACCATTCCTCCCCGAGGCCTTGCTTTGGCTTTGTGGGGTTTTATATCTACTCCCTCCCCACCCTCCTGACCAAAGGAGGCCTCTGAAGCGCCTGCTTGGCTGGAACATCAGAGATGGAGGTCTCAGAAGCCTCTTCTCTTTTACACGGCTGTTATTATTAATGCCTTACATTTACACTATATTCCACAGTTTTTCAAAGCCACTTAAAGATATTGTCTCATTTGATCCTTCCAACAGTCTTAAGGTTGGCGGGGAAGATCTCATCTCTCTGTTTTACAGGTGAGCAAACTGAGAATGTGGGGAGGTAGTGACCTGTCCAAGGTCACACGGGAGCCAGCAGGAATTTCCCCAGCTTCTTGTCTGCTGCTCTCACCGTGTCGATGTGTCTTTCGTTAATCTGCTGCTTTGGGAGGCGGTGCCAAACAAGTGAAGATCTGCCCTGTGTCAATGGTGTGGTCCCCAAATGAGATGAGACACACAGGAAGGGCTTTCAGGGATTCCCCCTGGTTAGCAGTTCAGTGCCAGCAGATGTTATGGGGTGGGGAAATGAAACAGGGCCGAGAGAGAACCCTCAGCCGGCATGGGGTTGGGTAGACCCTGGGAAGCAATGACACAGACTCACATGTGGTCACCCAACCAGCTACCGGGACAGGTAAATGTTGATACTTCAGGCCACTAGGCTCTCCAACTGTGGCCACATGGCTGCCCTCATACGGTTGGGAACACAGGGCAAACTGAGCCAGCTTTGTACTGGCCTTCAATAAATGGCTGCTTTTTCTTAACAGCTTCTCCGCCTTTGAAACCCCTTGGCAGAGTCCTGGACCAGAGGGCAGTCTCTCAGATTAGATTGGGCACACCTATTATCAAGTCCTAGCACCAAGTATCTGCGCCCTACTGTAGCTGGTGCCTTTGCTTCTCAGGGAAACAGGGAAAGACAGAGGTGCTGTGGGAGGGCATGGGGTTCAGCACCATGGACAGTGGCCGGCAGGTGCCTTGAGCTACCAAACACCTCCCAAGTTCCTGGGAGTTAAAATTTATTAGAAATGGTGACAGGGCCTCTCTGCGCTCCTTGCCTAGAAACACATGGCACTCATCTGTCACCTGGAGACAGCAGCTAGTGCTTGTGTAGGCTCGTGCCACGGCTGATCTGCCTTCATCAAATTCGAAACATGATTGCTTGTCACTTGTTTTAATTCATTTCCCCACCAAACCTGAATTTGAATAACTTCCCAGATTTTCTTCATCAGGAGGAAGAGATTTCTTCCCCGGAGGTGGATATGAAGAGCTCAGTGCCCAGTTCAAACAGCCTGACCTTCTACCGAGACAAAGACGTGCAGAAGCTTTGCTCACAGCCCAGTTCACCTTTCCGATGGTGCCTGGTCCACGTCAGAGGCTCCATGAGAGAGGATGACCACCATGGGGTGTGCTCAGACTTGGGGATCCTCTCAGAGGCTCCGGTTTTATCTGGCACCAGTGGCTAGGGCCAATGAGACGTGCAGGATGCAGATAAATTCTGCCGGGTGTGTGCTCACTAAAATCCACCATGCTAGAAATGCATTTGGAGCAATCCTGCCTGCCCACAGCAGATTTTCCAGATCCTGGCAACTGGAGCATGTTAAGGACGAGATACAGCTGCCAGGTCTGATTTCTTAAATCAATATTCGTTTTGTGGGGAGGGCAGGAGGAAAAAAAATTAATGCATAACCTGGCAACGGGAGGGAGGAAGGGAGGGAAGGAGGGGTGCCTGCTGCCTTGGCCTCTCTGTGCATTTTGGGTGGGAGCCAATTCCTTTCCAGCAAGTGACTTCCAGCTCAGGAAAGGGGGAGGGGCTTCCCACCGGCAGCCCTGGATAAGCACTGCCTGACCCCAAGCTCCAAACTGTGGGGTCTGAGCATGAGCCAGGCAAGGTGCTGACTGAAGGAGCAGAAGTTGTTGGTCTATGTTTTGTGTTATTTCTTTTTCCCTGAGTTTCAGCCGCTCATTCTTGCCACTTCACACTCAGTTTCTTGCCCTGTCGTCTCCTCCCAGACTCCTCATTGCATAATATGCCGAGTGCCTCCCACAGGGACCCGTGGGCCAAGCAGCTGTCGGGGCACAGTTCAGGGGCCGATGTGGCGCCCTGTGTCCTGGCCAAGTGTGCTGGAGAGAGTGTGAAGATGGCCGGCATGTCTACGTGTGGCCTGTGTGACAGCACTTTCTGGGGGTGCCGGGGAGTATGGAGTGCAGGGGCATCTTAGGGAGTGTCCTCTGTCTGTAGCAGGGCGGTGGGAAAGTGCAGCTCTTCCTAAATTAAGACTTCAGGACGTTTTACGTACTAGACAAACCAGTATCATTCCTAGTGCTGATGGCCATCTCCGTTCTTCCCCTTTTCAATTACAGCTTGTGGGGGGCTAGGGTGGGGGGGCAGTCGAGAAGGGGCTGTAGGAGGGCAGAGGCAGACACGAGGCGAATTAGAGAGACTTTTGTTGCACTTAATATCAATTCATTTCGCAGACTGCTGACACAGCCAGATTCCACAGCTCAGAATTTATGGGGGCTCAGTGTGCAGACGTGCGGACTCAGAAAGAAAATACAAAAGAACTTTTAAAAAATGACCAGCTATCAGCAAAAAAAATTTTTTTAAATTTTACCTCCCCCCCCACACACACACCCAACAACAACAAAAAAAGAGCTACCAATGTCACACACACACTCACACACACAATCCGATTTGGATTTTCGTATTGGTTCAGGGCGCTTAATCTCATTATGTAATAATCACATCATTTGCCAGAATCAAGCCGTGTTTCATTACTTTATGGGCAGACTTTATATTAGATACACGTGCAAAAATGATAATGAGAATGTCAGGAAAAGGAATACGCTGAAGAAAGGGTACAGCTCTTGACCTGGAGGACAGTGGTCCTCCCTGCGTCCCTTACCTAGGGGGCTGGGCTCCCAGGAAGGCACCTGACAGAAGAGTCCGTGCCCAGACTGGGTGGTGTTCTTCCACAGCCACCTGCTATGGCCCTCTTCCCCCTCCCTCCTCCTCCCCCCGCCTCTCCCCCCTCCTCCCCCTGCTCCCCTCCTCCGTCTTTCCCTACTTCTCCCCCTCCCCTCCACTCCTCCCTCTCCTGCCCTCCCCCACTGGCTGTGGTTCTTTCCTGATCTTGGCTAGTGGCTCTATTTGTTCATTTTCTTAAAGTGCCCTCTGAGGCCTGCTGCCTTCCTCATCTGGCGCTCCGCAGGACTAGGATCACACCAGAGAGGAATGACGATGGCCCCCAGCAGACCTCTGACACTCTGGACTGCCTCTCAGAGATTTTAGCTGTCACGCTTTCCATAGCCCCTGCGGAATCCAGCCCCCCACGGTCCAGGTGACCTTCAGGTGAAGGCCTGGGAGCTGACCAGTTGGAGATGAAGGAGAACCTCAGGGCCGGGATGGTCCTCCCTTGCACCAGCAGGTGGAACCCTGGGCCATGTGACTTCCTGGGGGCAACCCCATGGTATCAGTGGGACCCTTCCCAATCATCTCCAGCAACTCTGGGGGTCTTTGGGAGCAGGTGGGGCTGTGGCCTCCACGAGGAATGCAGTGATGGCGGATAAACACATGGAGACCGGAAGAGCTGTCACCCGGCACTGTGGCTGCAGAGCAGGGTGGCCACAGGACACGATGGGGTGTCCTTTTCAGGATGTGGGGGGCCAGCCCTGAGTCATGTTTTAGTCACAACAGACATGCCCCGTGCAGAGACTCCAGGGACCACAGAAGCTGACAGGGTACCTCAGTAGCCCTGCCTGCCCCACCCCAACTGCTCCTTAGAAACTGTTCTGAAGTTGAGTAGAAAAGCCCGTTTGTCTGTTCTGCTGTATGGGAATGGTCAAACTGAAAACAAACAAACCCAATGAGCATACGAATTACAAAACAAAGCACGAGCCTGGGAAGATATAACGGGTGTTAGTGCCTCCTTCCGGAAGCTTCTCCCAGTGGAGAGCTCACCACCAGGCAGACACAAAATGCATCTGGGTTAGGGCACTTGACTCAGCAGTGTTACAGCAAACCAACAGTGGAGGGAAGGTGCGGGAGGCATACTAAGGCAGCCTGGGACACTGGAAACGTCTTCTGGGGGCAGGAAGAGAGGCTGAGGATTAGCGTCTCAGGCAGTGCACCACTGAGTGGCACCATACAGCCAAGGAGCCACGGCTACATTCCGCTGGCGGTTTCCTGGGTGCCAAAACTGTGCCAGGGACTGTGAATGTGTGTGTGAGGGGTGGGGAGGGGGGCAAGGGTGAGATTGAACAAATCTCTGCTTCCAGGAGCCCCTGTCCTGCTGGAGAAGACAGGCTGGCACTACTCTGTGGCTGGTGAGCCCAGGGCCAAATGAGGCCCGAACAGCAGGGATGCGAACGGGGGTGTGCCAAGCTGGCTTCACGGAGGTGATGTCCTGGTGGAATATCAGAGGACAAAGAGCTCTGCAGGGAGACAAGGGCTCTCTGCACAAGGGAACAGTGTGGGCAAAGGCACAGAGCACAAGGCAAAGTTTCAGTTGACAGACGGCCTTGAGAAGGTTCTCTCATCACCCGGTCAGCCCTTTGCGGAACCGGGCACACACCGCCGGGCAGATCAGGAGGAATAGAGACTGCCCGTCCTGTCTCTGCCCCACAGTCACGCACCCTGAGTGTGGGCTGTGGGGAACGGGCCGGGGGCTGATGTGGACGGTGGTGGAGGTCTTCTGTGCGGGCGACAACCAACCCCATCAGAGGCCACACGGTGTTGACCTTGATGGCAGGGGAGACAGAAGTAAACAGACTGTCTTGGTGCTGTGGATCGATCAGAGGCGGGGCGGCTGCACTTGAACACCAGCATCCTGCTGATGGCAAGGCTCGCAGGCAGGAGGACAAAGGTCTGGAACTGGAGAGGCTTGTTCAGATTCAGCAGGGTTGAAACTCTCCCCAGCAGCGGATGCAGCTGGACGTGGGGAGACAGGGTGGGCATGGGAAGTGAACTAACGGATAAAAGGCCACGTGCAGGACCGAGGACACAGGAGGACTTGGAGGGGAGCGTCATTCCTAAAGCAAACCCGGGGGACAGGGCCCAGCTCACCCAGGCACGATGCTGGGCAGCTCTGTCACAGGCTGAACTGGGTCCCCCAAATTCACATGTCGAAGCCCTAACCCCCCCAGCACTGTGTGGGATGTGCCTGTATCTGGGAATGGGTCTTTCAAGAAGTGGTTAAGTTAAAATGAGGTCACAAGGGTGGGCCTGCATCCAGTGTGACTGGTGTGTTTATAAGAAGAGATTAGGACACAGACGTGCACAGAGGGATGATCATGTGAAGACACAGAGAGAAGACGGCCGTCTGCGAGCCCCAGAAGAAGGCTCCAGAGAAACCACCCCTGCGGCCTCCCTGACCTTGGACGTCCAGCCTCTGGGACTGTGAGGAAATATGGTGTTGCTGAAGCCGTCCAGGCTGACGCTTGGTGACAGCAGCCCGAGTTCACGAACACAGGCCCTGCCAGCTCAGTGTTCCTCCAGGAGCACCAGGAATCCAGTAGGGATGGGGCAAATCGAAAAGAAAAGCCGGTGACATCACTCCAGAACAGAAGACCCGATCCTGCTAAAAGGCAGCTCTGATTTCTAACAAAAATATCCCTCCTTTCTTAAAAGTGAGATAAAAACTTTTACACCTTCGGGGCGGGGTGGGGGTGGGGGATCCCGAAAGAGGGGAGAATCCACATGTGGGTAAAATGGGCCTAAAACATGAATAACGGGAGCAATCCACCAGATGCTCGGTCAGTGCCCCGGGTCAGCGCCCCGCGTCTCCGCCAGAACCGGTGAAGGAAGCACTTTGGGCGAAAGCTACATTGTTGTTGTGACGCCGCTGTCACTGATCTGCCTGTTGTGACCGACTCCTCGAGGTGTCTTAGTCTCCAGGCCCGCGTTTCAGGCTCGGAAGGAAACACCAGAAACCCCCTGTGACTCAGCGCCAGGGAGCTTGGTGACTGAAGTGGGGACTGATCTTGCTTTGTGTTTCCAGAAGAGATTAATGGGTCTCAGGAGAGAACGGCCTGACATTTCAGCGTTTCCTTCCCAGAAAGTCCCACCTTTGTGGCCGCACAGCATTTACAGGCAGAATCCCACACAGGGGACTCAGGGTTGTCAGGATGAAACACGGCCCCCGATTCCAGCATTTACTTGGGGAAGACAAGCCTCTCTTCTCTGCTGCCCTGGGCTCCAGACACCCTGTGGGCCTCTGGACCACCCCTTCCTCGTCCCGCCCACCCCCCAGGCTGAGCACTCAGGCCCCAGGGAGCGACCCTGGGAGTCAGGCCAGGAGACACCTCCTTCAGAGGGGAGCCTGGGGGAGCCCCCAGGGGCTCTGTGGGTCCCTGCTCACCCATCCCCCACTATCTCAAGACAAGGCTGTAGCAGCATGTGTACCCCGCTCAGTCATTCTGGACCTCTGCCTCTCTGCATCGTCTGTCGGGACGTGGAAGCTAGCTGGGTGGGCAGTTAATAGGAGGCGAAGTCTCCCGGGTGCCACGGGCCCACGAGCCTCATCCAAAGTCAGCGGGAGAATCGCCTCCCACTGGGCATATTTATTTTCCAGACAGAGAGCTGCAAAGATGTGCCCCGAACAGACTGACACAGGGGCTCCCTGACGGGGTTTCAGTCCTGCAGTCTCAAGGCCTGTCTTCTGCAGGTGGGTGGGTGGCGGGGATGTGAGGCGGGGAACAGGAGAGCCTCCCAGGTAAGTGAGTTTCCAAATCCGTTCGGTTTCCATCATGTCAAGACAGATGAATAAAAAGGCACACCTACATACAGCAGCGTGGCTCATGGCACCAAGAGGCAGGAGCCACCTGGCGTCCATGATGGAGGGCGGGCGAACACGAGGCGGGTCCATCCGTAAGTATCACTGGGCCATCAACAGCAAGGAATTCCTGACACCCGCCACAGCATGGAGGCAGCCGGAGGACATGATGCTGAGTGACGTCAGCCAGATACAGAAGGACAAGCACCGTAGGGTTCTACATGTGTGAGGTCCCTGGGGTCTCAAATCCAGAGACAGACAGCAGGACGGTGGGCGCCGGGGGAGTGGGAGGGAGAGTTAGAGTCTAATGGGGACAGAGTTTCAGTTTTATAAGATGGAAAGAGTTCCAACACGGTTAGGACGCTAAACTGTGTTCTGTGTATTTTACCATGATTAAAAATAAAATTTCAAGAGGCATACGTACACGGAGCTCTCACCACACGCTGGGCACTGTCCCAGCTCCTTCACATACAATTAATATTTCCTCCATCCTGTTGAGAGCCTTTCGAGAAGAATGTTATTGTCCCGATTTACAGATAAGGAGCTCAGATGTTACAGGTTAAGTAACTGCCTGAGATCGCTAATAAGACACAGGGCCAGGGTTCAAACCATCAGGTACCCCATAAATACGTCCTGAAAGAATGAGTGAATGAATGAATGATGTCCAATCCCAGACTCCATACATCGTTGAAGTTGCCCAGCTTTTCTCAAGTTGTTGGTTTTAGGGGAGGGAGGGGGAGGGCTGGTGGTAGGTAGGGCACTTTTCAAAACAAAGTAACTAAACATTAATAAAAATACACCTGAGTGGGGGGGTGCCTGGGGGGCTCAGTCGGTTAAGCATCTGACTTTGGCTCAGGTCATGATCTCACTGCTCGTGAGTTCGAGCCCCGCGTCGGATTCTGTGTCTCCCTCTCTTTCTCTGCCCCTCCCCCAATTGCACTCTCTCTCTCTCTCACAAATAAGCGTTAAAAGAAAAATTTTTTTTTAAATACACCTGAGTGAGGGGTCTTTTCAGGGTGATGAGAATGTCTGGGAGCCAGACAGGGGAGGTGGCTGTACATCGTGGCTGTGCCAAGTGCCACTGAATTGTTCACTTTAGCTGGTAATCTTACGTCCTATGAATTTCAAGTCAGTAAGTTATTTTAAAAATATAGACATTAAGTGGGTGCGTGTGTATATATATATATATTTATATTTATGTTTATGTTTATATACACGATTAAATATAAACGCAAGTATAATTTAGGTATTCTGAAATTGAACACAAATATACCAGAAATGTGTTTACGGACTGTTGGGTGTACGGTCATATGAACACGCACTAATGCTTTGCCCGTGGGCACCGTTCTCCCGTGGGTGGGCCTTTGCTCTTCTGTGGGTGCAGACGGCTTATCAGGGAAAAGACGCGTTTAGGGGAACTTACAGCCCCGCTTCCCAGATGGCAACACCACCATACGCGCCCCCCCGTGGACGCTGGCTTGCAGGCTGGGATGTGGGGTTTTCAGATCTGGTTTTACTCAAAGTCCCCTGAAGTCTCTACTCCTCTGAGATGTCTCTGTCTCGTTAAATAATAAGTCACACGGCCTGGGGGCCCTGACCTGCCTCACCTCATGAATGCTGACTTCCCTTTATCTTTTAGAGAGAGATGACAGTTTATTCCCCGGGAACGGTTGCCAGGGGCAGACCACCTGATAACGATGTGATTAACGATGAATTAAATTATCATCACCTTTCAGCCCATCACGGGACAGGCTTCCAGACGTGGTGTGTGTACGCATGCAGGCACGCATGTGTGTATGTGCGTGCGTGGGTGCGGGTGTGCGCGTGCTGGTTTGTGCACACGCCCACGCGCGCTCTGCGGACCCGGGAAAGGCCTTCATGAAGGAAGGGGTGGGAGCGTGAGGCCACGGGGGCCACCCTCCACGCAGCTGGATGTGGACCGGGATCCCACACACGGGGGCACGTCTGGATGCCCCGGGGGAGCCCATTCATCAAAGAAGCTCTTGGAGGATATGTCTGCAGACTCCTTTGGAATGTGAATAATCGTCTCCTGATTCCTATTTGGGAAATTAATCTTCTGGTTTCTTGAGGTGTGCCAGAGAATTCTGGAAGCGGGGTCAGAGGCTAATGCCTGTCAGAGTAGTCGGAAGCATACCTGGGGGGTTGGGTAAGTGAAGGATGACACCTCTGTGTAATGCAGCAGTGTGCATGCATTAAAAGCGAGGTGACAATCCACCTAGAAGTACGCTCCTGAAGATGCTGTTAGGCTGAAACAGCCAGAAGAAACCCGGGTTACCAAACAACGGACAGACTGTGATCCCATTTCTGTAATTTCTGGCAGTCGGATTATACGTTCGCTTTCTCGTCCGTACTTTTCTACGGCGAACATGCCTTGTTTATGTACTAACGAAAAGGTACCATGAGCTCATTTTTATTTAAAAAGAAAAGCATCGATCCTAAGGACGGCCTTGAGACCCCCCCTAGCCCCAGAAGAGGAAGACAAACCAAAGAGCCGCCCTTCCGGATTCATCTCTGCGATTGCCCTTCCCCGAAGGTGCCGCTGGCACCTGAGGTCTGGAATCATGTTGTGGGGGCAGGAGCTCGGTCCACCCGTCCCTGTCTGTGGGAGAAGCAAAGCCCTCAGCTCTTTCCTTTGGCTCCTCTGTCACGCCCTCTCCCAGGACAGGTCACGCCCGCACCGCTTGGACACTTTGCACTTAGGAAGCCAGGGGCCAGCCTGATGACGGCACCGAAGGTACATACCTCCACCTGCCCGGCCCCGACAGGCAGGTCAGGCGGACCAGGGGCATGAGACCACTGATCCCTGGAAGAGTCACCTTCAGTGCAATGACAGCTGAAACAGGGACACCACCCCTCGAGGGTCCTGAGGAGGATGCGGGAGAACAGCCTTCACTACCAGCTGCGAGCCTTGGGGGAAGCCCTGGGCCTCTCAGAGCCCAGTCTCCTGCTTGGCCCAAAAAGGAAGGAGCTGGACAAGATGGTCCCCGGGGCCCTCCCGGCTCGGACGTCCCATGGCATTCTAAGGGTGTGACATAATGTGACACAGTATGACTTACTACTTTGACACCAACAGGGCCAGAGCATCACCTTCTTCCTATTTTCCTTATATTTCAGGTTAGGGAGGAATTTTTAAGACAGAAAGTCTGCTTGGAGCCCCCGCCCCCCCCCCCACCCCATCTCATGCACACGTGTGCACACAGGCAAATACCGCAGCTCGACCTCACGAAGGCGTCCAGTGTAGACTCTGAACCAAGGACACAGGCAAGCCCCAGTGATGACACCCTCACTCAGCCTCCTGGGGCCCGGGGCGCCCGGCCCAGAGGCCCCACTCTCTGTTCTGCACGAACCTCTTGCCCAAGGAGGTGAGTTGGCCACGGCTGCTTCAAGGTGGTCCACGGGCAAACCACTTCTGTGCTTCACACACTGAGCAAGGGTCAGAAGCCCCAGAAGGTGTGAATTCCAGTCGCAGCCCCTCCTTTCCTGCCCCCCGGGGCCTCATCTGCAGTGGGGATGTGTGAGGGGCTCAACCACAGCAGTGGATGTCAACACCCTGCGGACTTGGGGGCCTCTTGTTGGAGCAAGGGGCCATCCCCTCCCCACCGGAGTCCTTCCTGTGGACCAGCGCGTCCCAGAGAGCAAGGAGCCTTGCTGTGGTGTCCACCACTGGCTGGACCACCGACGTGCTCCGGTCTTCATTCATTATCTTCCCTTTCCACCTGCCCCAAGTCCCCCCAAAGCAGAAACGGACAAGAGGCCCTAAAAACGTCCACCGAATGACCCGAGATGCCAGAGACGCTGAGCTGTCGCGACAGGGTTCGCTCTCGGGTTCCGCGAACACGTACGTTCCCAGTGCCCCCAAGTCCTAACGAAAGGCACAGTCCTGTCCCCCTGTCCGCCTGCCTCAGACAGAACGCAATGAAAGCGGGCTCAGTGGCCGCCCCTCCAGCCTGCCCTGCACTGAGCAGAGGGAAGAAGCGTTTGGAAAATCTGCCCCGTCAGCTCCTTCCGCCTCTTCCCTGGCCGGTCTCTCCCTCCCACTCAGCCAGTGTGTGGGCCAGGGAGGCGGCAGGGCGGGCGTGCGGCTCTGAGCTAAATAAACTCCTGAAAGGGCAGGGAGCCTCCACTGGGCCGTTTTTCAGACTCGAATTCCACCGAGTGCAACTTAAAAAGGCCTTTCCACCTGTTCAGCCTGAAATCCCTCTCTGCCCTGGGCAAACAGCTGCCCTCCAAGGAGGAGACGTGACCGGCAGGTGTGAGCCCAGCTGGCCATCCAGCTGTCAGGTGGACCCCGGCGTCCGGCCCAGGCAGCGGCAGGAGGCTGCCCGTCCCCAGGTGGGAGCCTTGGCTGCCGCCAAGGAGCGGGGTGGCAGTGACCTCCCACCCGCAGGAGGACGAATCCTAGGAGTGTCTCCTAAGTACCAGGCTGAGAATGAACAAGACAGGGACAGAACCATTCCCTGGCCCGAGGGCACTCCGCAGTGTCAGATGAGGACTCCCTCGCCCAGGGGCAGCCTGTGCGTCTGTGCAGAGTGCCGGCCGCAGACACTTTGAAATTCGGCTGGGAGCTGACCCTGGGCACATCTGTCTTTAGGGAGCTTCCCCGTCCCCTCTCTGCTCTGTTCCCTGGGATGCCACTCTGTTTTCACAGGTGTTTCCAACTCAGGCTAAACTATCCTTGCTGCAGACCCGGGGAGTGGGGGAGAAGGCGAGGAGAGACTCGTCTTGTTCAGTGACCACCCCAAGGGCCACTCCCCCCTTCTCTTCCATGCTGTAGGTGCACAAGGTCACCAGCGAAAACCAACAGAGAAATGGTAGCGGTGGGAAGGGGGAGGCAGGAGAGCCAAGATGCACCCCCATCTCCTTAGCCACCAGATGCACCCAGGTCACATCTGAACCCCTACCTCCGCCCCACCTGGGTGGCGGCCTTGCCCACCTGTGCCTCAACCATCCCAGCTCCCTGGAAACCCAGAGCACTGCTCCAACGCCGGTCCTCACACCTGCCAACCAGGCATCGGACCACTGGTCGGAGGAGGAGAGGCTGGGTAAAGGGAACCTTGGGCCCCTCTGGGCCCCATCAGCCACCAGTCTTGGAGAGTCTGGGCGAGAGTTTGGCCCCAGGCCCTCTTAAGGGAGTTTTCTTTTATATTTATTAACCCACTTTCTCTCTTGGCACTCGGAGCAGCGAGGAAGCCTCAGCCAAGGCTATTAATAGGTGGAGGCCATCCCTGGGGAGGAGAGTGAGCTCATACCTATGGCACAGGTGCCAAGCATAATAAAGGTTTCTGAGTCTGTCTAAATATAGGCTGCGGCCACGTTGGGGAGCAGAGGGCAGGCCTCGGGGAGCTGAGCACAGTCTTCCCTGTCGCCCCCCACCCCTGCTCCCTGGGCAGAGCTTCTCGAAACCTGTGCCAGCGCCCGGCCCTGCCGGGAAAAGACCCTGGCTGTCACACGGTGCCCCCACTCCAGGTCAGACCTGGTGGGAGACGCCAAGGAAGGGATTTGCAAAATGGCATGCAATATAAATGACTCCTGTAAACAGAGAGTTTAATAAAAAGGCAGTGAGGGAATTTATGGGCAACCCAAGGATGATTAAAATTATTTATCTACTTACCTCCCTTGCTGGCTGATCAGTCTATTAATTATCTATTATGCACTCGCTGATTTGCATTTTAGTAACGGGACTGAGTAAGGGCAGGTAGGAAACACAGAAGGGTTCAGGAACCAAGCGGCGGGGGGAGGGGCGGACCCTCCTCTCTACCAACCACGGCTCCCCCAGCTGACGCCACGTTGACACATTGCCGAAGTGCCACGCTGCCGCCCACAGAGACAGCCACTCCCAGCCCCTGGGCCCCCGAGAAGCCCCGATCCAGGAACCTGGATCCAGGAACCAGCTCCGGGTGGAGCAGAAAATTCGACGTGAGGGGATGCGCACCTGTTTGCCGACGGAGAGCTCCTGGGACAGGTTCCCAGCCGAGGGGGTCTGCAGACCAGCTCAAGGGAAATGCTGGCAGAATCTTCCTCTGGCCGTTCTGACTTAACGCTGCATTTAGAAAAGAAAACACGAGAACAAAACCATTTTCAATCTCTGAATATCTGGAGTGCATCAGACACACGCTCTCCCGCGCTCTTGATTAAAAATATCACAGGACAGAGTGTCATGGGAACGGCATCGTTTCAACGCTGCAACCAAGGAGCATCGGGCTGGGAGAAGTTATAACAAAGCGTCCCTGCTCGCCACCTCGAGGCTCCCAGCCACTCACAGCCCTAATGCTCTCTTGCAGTGAGACGCACAATTATCAGACAGGCTCTGGGACCCGTGGGGAAGGGGGCCCACAGCCCATGGGGTCTGGCTGTAAGGTACAGACCTTGCAGTTTATCTAGACCTTCACCCTCGCTCATCAAAACCTGCTGGCTCACCACAACCAGCCAATTCCTTGAAACAAATCTCTTTTCTTTATCTATCTATCTATCTATCTATCTATCTATCTATCTATCTACATCATGTATATCGTATAGGTATAGGTAGATATAGATATAGGTGTACATGATATAGATATAGATATAGATAAGATAAGTAGATTGATAGAAAGATGGATGGAGGGGGGAAGGGAGAGATGAATAAATGGACGGATGGATGGATGGACAGACAGATGGCTGGATGGACGGACAGATGGATGGGTGGATGGATGGACAGACAGGTGGCTGGCTGGCTGGATGCATGGATGGATGGACAGACGGACGGACAGACGGATGCATGGATGGATGGGTGGACAGACGGATGGGTGGATGGATGGACAGATGGATGGCTGGATGGATAGATGAATGGATGGACGGACAGATGGATGGCTGGATGGATAGATGAATGGACGGACGGACAGACGGATGGACGGACGGACAGACGGATAGACGGACAGATGGATGGCTGGCTGGCTGGCTGCATGGATGGACGGACAGACGGACGGACGGATGGATGGATGGATGGATGGATGGATGGCTGGATAGACAGATGGATTGGTGGATGGATGGACGGACAGATGGATGGCTGGATGGATAGATGGATGGATGGACGGACAGACAGATGGACGGACGGATGGATGGACAGACGGATGGGTGGATGGATGGATGGCTGGACGGACAGATGGATGGCTGGATGGCTGCATGGACGGACAGATGGATGGGTGGATGGATGGATGGATGGATGGACAGATAGATAAACAGCTCCCATTGGTCCTGTTTCTCGGGAGAACCACAGCTGATTCAACGGCTCTGGGGTCTTTCCAGCTTGCACTTCCAGAGGAGTTGGGCCCCTCGATGGCGTGGAAAGGGCAGAGGAGGCAGCAAGGGGCCAGCCATCCCTTGGGGGCAAGGAATGCAGGGTCACGAGCCCAGGAACGCACTGACCCTGAGTCTCTTGTGAGCTGATGTCCCAGCCCCGGCACCAGCTTCCTCTTGAGTCTCACAATCTGCCCCCCCCCCGGCCCCCTGCCAGAGCGGGGCTCCCTGGCATTTGCAGGACAGTTGTCTCCACGCCCTGTCCGCTGTGCCCCACCCAGTGCTGCCCCCCTCCCCCCCAGCAGTGCTTCTCAGTCCCGATGATGTATCAATAACCACAAAGCAAAATGCCACAGTTACCAGCACCACTGTACTGTGACGAATTGCTTTCGGAATCGATTGGTAGGGTCGTGTGTGTGCAGCGAGGTGGGGCCGCGTCCCAGAAGCTGAAGCAGCCCCTGGGAATTAGGCACACCAGGAAAAGTCCCAGGAGACAGAGAAGGAGGGAGAACGCAAGGGAGACAGGAACAGAGGTGATCTTTAAGAAGAGGGACTGGGGATTCTCAGTGACACAGAGAACAAGCATCTTGAGTCTAGGCTGGGCGGAGAAGACACCACAGGGCATGGCCTGAGGACCTCTGATGGGGACAGGGCGCAGCGGGCAGAGGGTGGACAGCCAGACCCACCTGGAGGGTGGATGGCAGCTGGCTCTTGGGTGACAGGACCCTTCTCGGGATGGGGGCATGCCACCCGTCCCAAGTAGCATGTCAGGCTCAGGCCAGCAAACCCTCCTGCTCATGAACTTGAGATTTTATTGGGTTAACAAACTGCGTGGTTGCCGTGGTCCAGTCCTCCTCGAGCCCGAGCACACACTCCTCCCTGGGGAGGAGGCAGCAGGAGAGACAGGACCGGGGGCTTAGGGCAATGAGGGCACCCGGAACCTTCTTATGGCTATGTGACCCTTCCAGTAACTCTACAGGGAAACAACCACACACTGGCCTGGACCTGAGCCCAGGGAATCTGGCATGAGACGCCTTGTGATGGCACCCTGTCCTGGCTCTTGCTACGGTGGGCCTCTGGGTGACTGGGTTTCCCCATCTGCACTATGAGCTCCCTCACAGCTAAGACCCTTATGCACAGCCCTGGGAAACCCTCCAAAGCCCACTGGGGCAGGCTCATGGAAGAGGGTAGGGTGGGCAGCTCCAGGGGCCGATTCAGCAGCGCCAGAGAGGGGACGGGGGGCCCTGCACTTCCAAAGCACGAGTTTGGGGACAGAGCAACGGCGAGGTGGTGCACGGGCTGCCACGCATCACTCGCTCACTTTGTCTTCACGTCCTGGGCCCGTTCACCTCTCTCTTCCTGGCTGGGGTCCTCGCCCCAGACGCCCTGGGTATGGGAGGAGCAGAGAGGCCTGGCCTGGCTTGGGAGGGTCCAGCAACACCTTCGGGGCAGGGAGGGCATGGCCGGCCTCTCTTTGCCCCTGGAGATGCCACGTGGAGTGTGGATTTGGCCTGAGTGTGGCTGCCTGTATGCTTACACCACTGGCCGGGTGCCTGTGCCTCCTGTGGGAAATCCCTGGGGGCCTGTGGCTGCAGCACCTCCCCCAGGTCTCCAGCCCTGCAGACGCCCCCAGCTCAGGGGACGCCCCTGCCCGTTCTCCCATCTCCAGCAACAGAGGGCTCTGATGGCCAGAGAGCCTCCGAGGGCAGCAAAGGCTCAGGCCCTGAACACAGCTGCTCAGCCTGTCACCATGGAGGCCGCGGGTCAGGGTCGCTCGTGAAGTGGGGTCCAGGCAGTGGGGGCCCAAACGCTGGTGAACGGTTTTCTTTCTCCCTCCCTCCTTCCCTCCTCTCTTTCTCTCTCTTTTTTACAAGTATATGGGTTTCGCTTCTTGCCCTAAACCTCTCCAAGATACAGACTGCTCAAGTCCAGCTCGCCGACACACGGAGGAAAGACGGACGGGCACTGGGGACTCAGACGCGGCAAGGTGCTGTCTTTCAGTGCCTGAGTGGACACGCGCAGACACACTGGCAATCCCAGGGCCGCTGAGGACAGCACGGCAGCACAGGTAGGTCCAGACACGTCGGAGAGCTGGGACCAGGGCCCGGAACTTTCTGAGACCCAGCCACTCACTGCCCAGGTGCACACACATCTCCTGGACACATGGAGACAGGCTCCGGGCCCCGCTGGGTGGCGCTGCCCCCAGTGGAGTGCTGACAACCAAGTATCCATCAAGGAAAGGGCAGATAAAGACAGAGTGGCCGATTCCTAAGGCAGGTGTCCACACAGCAGGTAAAGGGAATGGGTCGGAAACACCAACGTCCGCGGGAAGGAGCCATGAAAACACCATGCGGAATGAGTGCAGCAGTTTCCAGAAGGATGTCATGTATGTGCACTTTAAAAAGACATAGAAAACATTATATTTAGTGTTCACGGTCATGTGTGTGTAAATGTTTTCTCCAAAGGACAAAAATAGCGGACACTGAATCTATTCCTGGGTGCGAGTGTTTGGGGGGCACGGGGTGAGGCTGGGAGCGGGCAGAGGGGATCGAACCTGTCTACACTGCTTCCTTTATTTTTATTTTTTTAATTTACTTTTTTAACTCAAGTTAGTTAACATACAGTGTAGTATTGGTCTCAGGAGTAGAATCCAGTCACTTACAAACAACACCCAGTGCTCATCCCAACAGGTGCCCTCCTTAATGCCCATCCCCCTTTTAACCCCTCCCCCCACCCAACTCCCCTCCAGCAGCCCTCAGTTTGTTCTCTGTATTTAAGAGTCTCTTACGGTGTGCCTCCCTCTCTGTCTTTATCTTATTTTAAAAGACGATGTAGGGGTGCCTGCGTGGCTCAGTCTGTTAAGCGTCAGACTCTTGATTTCGGCTCAGGTCGTGATTTCATGGTTCATGGGATTGAGCCCCGAGTCTGGCTCGCTCCACACTGACAGCTCAGAACCTGCTTGGAATTCTCTCTCTCTCTCTCTCTCTCTCTCTCTCTCTCTCTCTCTCTCAAAAATAAATAAACAAACCTAAAAAAAAAAGACAATGCAATATAGCTACATGTTAACTTGTTAATTGAGGGTGGAGGAACACAGTTATTATATTTTGCCTTAATTATCACAATTCTCCAAATTTTCTTTGGATGAGGGTGCTTGGATCGTGAGCCCCTTGAGGGAGTGAGAGATACTGATGCCACATGAGTGGCACGCGGCTGGGAGGGCAGCCCTCATGCACTCCGACTCCACAGACTCGCCGGTGGCCGGGAGGGCCAGACTGATAGACGGAAGGCACCAGATTTTCCTTGCCACCCTCCCTCCATTTAACAGACGATGAGCTAGTCTAGAATTGCTCCCTCAACTGTCCGCGAACGTTTTCCTAACAACCAGCCTGAGCCGACAGAAGTCTCGTGCACTGCAAAGGGAGGGCCAGGGTGTGGGGAGGGAACCATGTGCTGGAACATTCTAGACTCTGGACCACCGGTGCTTCCTCTGCTCAACAAATGCAAGGAAAAGTCACGATGCCCTGGGGCCCGGGGTGACGGTCTTCTGAGCAAAGCTTCCTATCTCTGGCAAGCGGACGCCTTCAGGCAGACAAGGAAACCCGAGCATTAAGTGAGAATGCGTAGACGAGTTATTAGCCCACCTTTCCCTTCCCCCAATTGAGGGGACCGTGGTTTTGCCACCGGCGGCTGACTCCTAGGTGCCTCCTGGCAGGTCCATGGGTGTGCAGGAGATACTCGTTCCTGGAATGTCAGAAACTCATTCAAGGCGCTCTCCCCCCAGAAGCACCATCTGCCATCTACTGGGCAGCACTTTCCCATGTACGCGGGTCCTGTGTGGCTGGTGCACCTTCTCGAGCGTGCCGCGGAGGGCAGATGTGTGCCCAGCTCGAGTGCACCGCGGAGGGCAGATGTGTGCCTGGCTCTTGCTCTGATCTCACACGGTTCCACGTTCGGTGTTACAAGCTAATAAAAGCTGCATGATCAAATTCCAGGTCATTACTCAAGGAAAGGGACCCCTCTGTGGCCGACAGCGACAGTTTCAAACCAATTAAAATAAGCCTGGCGTTTCTGCGGGCTGCTGCGCGCCCGCCACCCCGGCGGTCTCTGAGGGCCCATGGCGCGCGATGAGCAAGACGCACGAAATGTTAATGGAGACGTTAAATGCTACACCAAGGGGATTCTGGTAAATAAGGCCCCTCGGAAGAGGCCAGTGGGAGACGTCTCCCGAGCTAACCCTGGAGGGAAACCTCAGCACAAATGAGATTGGACCAAAAACAGTGCTCTCTACGAGGGATTGGGTCTGCCAGCAGAGCTCGGAGGGTCTTTGGGGGAGGAAAGCGGTTCCATTTCCTACTGGTCTCCCTCTGCCGCCGGCACCAGCATCATCGGCCAGGACCCACAGCACCCGCCGAGTGGGACGGGAGGACCGGGGTATACTTGGCCGCGTAAACACTGGAGGGGGCTGAGGGTGCTGCTGAGTGGGCGAGGGGAGGGGCGGCTTAGCAGTGCCTGAGGGTCGGGGCGCTGGGGCGGAGAATGTGCACGGGGTTCATGGCAGTGTGGCGGGTCTGCAGGGGTCTAGCAGCTGCCCTGAGCTCTGCTGGGTCCTGTTTCGGGAAGATCCAATGTCACCCGTGAAACGAACGGACAAGGTTTCGAGAGAACGCTGCACCGTGCCCAGGTCAGCGAGTAGCCGTCGCTCTGTGAGCAGCAGGCTCTCTCCAGGGCTGTGTAGGTCCGTGCGGGCTCGGGGTCAACCCCCTACCTGTGGGCAGCTCCACTGGGCCAAGGCTGTGGCTGTCCCCTTCGCTCCCAGCCAGGACTGCCTGCGGCTCAGAGTTGTGCCTGACGCCATGGAAGGATCTCCACAAGGAGGAGGGGAAAGAAGGCACCAGGCCACACGGAAGTCGGGAGTCGGGAGTCAGGCGTGGAGGGCTGGGCCTCACAGCCTGGGGCTCTTCCTCACACGGTCCCTGCCCCCAAGGCCACCGTGGCCACAGTCCCCATAAGCACACCTGCTTCTGTCAATCAAACTTTACAACCGAAAAAAAAAACCTTGTTCCAGCCAGGCTTGCCAGGTTTAGCAAACAGAATTACCGGATGCCCGGCTGAATTTGCAATTTCAGATAAACAGCAAATAATGTTTTACATCTTTCGGTATAAGTATGGACCATGCAACATTTGGGATGTACTTGTGCTACTTAGATGTACTTATGCATGGTTTATCTCAAGGTAGAATTTAGGCAGGGGCCCTGTATTTTTAGTCGGCAACCCTAGCTGTCTGATTGCTCAGCCTTAACACGAAATGCACACACACACACACACACACACACACACAGGCACACCCTTCAAAGAAAGGAAGGGAGCTAACACTTTATGAGGACCGACTGGGGGTCTGGCGCTCTGTCCCCTCCTTGAACCCCTCTGCTCCCCCCCACTCCTACTGCAGCCCCCAGCCTGCAGACAGAAAGACTGGGGCTCCGGGCTGTCACTTGTCAAAGGCCGCGTGGTCAGCATGCAGCCTGGCTGAAATGCAGACCCAGGTCATTTGAGTTCCAAAGTCTGCACTCTTTCCACCAAACCAGACCCAATGCATCAAATCTCAGATGCTTATTTCCAAACGAAATGGCCGGAAGGAAGTTGTTATTGATTCTGCAGTCAGGTCAGTGGACGGCATTTGAAGCGTTGGCCCAGGCCCATGCCAACTTGAGAACAAGGACGCTGACACATTGGTGGTCGGGGCCCGGCCAGGCTGGGGTGGGAGTGAGCACGTCTGGCTGCGGTTCAGACGGTGGGCGGTTCGGATCCACCCCGAGTGATCTGTTGGCGATCAAGTCCTGAGCAAGTATGAAAAATGGATCGGGGTGTGCGGCCGGGCGTCCTCGAAAAGAGGATTTTTCTCCCCTGGACGCCTAGAAGGGGACAGTATCTGTGCCGTCTGGGGGTTGAGAAGGTAGACCCGAGACTGTCTGAAAACTGGCAAGGTATCCTTGACCGCTGACTGCCCCTTCTTAACTAGCTGCTTTCCAGACAATCAGTAGGTGGTGTGGACACTTGCCGTGTGGTTAGAAGTGCGATCTTAAAAAAAAAAAAAAAAAAAAAAAAGGAAAAAAGAAAAGATCCCAATCTTTGAGGAGACCAAGGCGAGTCACAGGGTGACATCTCGTTATCTCTGTGGGCCGCTGTCTCGGCAGGGAAAGAGACTGGATCTGACGGACAAATCCTTTATTTACATGGCAGACAGTCCTCACGACAGATGCTAACTTGTGTGTCTTTACTGGCTGGTCTCATGGTGTTTCTAGGAACAGAAGTTAAGCTTGCCACTGTGTCCTTTCTAGAAGTTTCTTGTTTCCCTCCTCTTTCACGAACGATAGTCTCACGGAATGGAAAAACTCGTAGCCCACCATTAGCCTTCGTGCCATGAACCACTTGCTGGCTGTTGGCAAAGTTTGTGAGTGGACGGGACCTTCCGAGCGCTGTCGGCCGGGGCCCTTGCAAGGGCTGTGGCGAATTCCTCTTGCCAGTGAGGGTCTGGATGACCCGGGCTGTACCTGCTGACCCAGTGGCCACGTGGAGGCCGCCTGGGATCCAGGAAGCCACCGCAGAACGGACGAGGCTCGAGTGGATCACCCAAAACTCCAACGGAGGACAGCACCCATCAACTGTCAGAATCCGGAAAACAAAACCGCGGAGTGCAAACCAGATGGCGGGTATGTGTGTGGGGGGGGTGGGGAGGGGTCTGCTAAAGCCACACAACAGCAAACGCCCCCTTATTTCCACATCCACCACCTTTACCTCTTGGCTTCCTCGATGATGCCTGCTCACGTCGTGATGTTTTCATTATCTGCCTGATGGGGTTTTATTGGAATAATTTGTGCCAAGGGTTGCATTTTGAAATTCCCCGTGTAAGGAGGGAAGGTGTGGGGGGAGGGGACGGAGAGGAGGTTGCAGGGGGAGGAGGCCGCCGCTGGATTTGGGCTCTTCTGCAGACAGCCCTGTAAGGAGCTAATTCAATTACAGTCAGGTTGTTGTTTTTAGGTGACCTACTTCCCAGATGGCTTTCCCTGCGTTTCTTTCCTGCCACAAAGTTTTGACATATTGGAGCCACGAAGGAAGAGAAGTCACATTGCGTCATCAAAAGAAAGGAGGGAACCTAGGGGCCCCGTGTCCTCCGCAGAAGGGGAAGGACAACAGGACAGGCTCTCCACCTCCAGTCCAGCTCCTCCTGCAAAACTCCAGCCAGCCCGGCTGAGCAGTGATTGCCCCAGAGCTCTGTGCCCAGTTTTGGAGCTCGCTGAAGGTCCTGAGAGTCCCCTCTAGAAAGAGAGAGAGAAAGAAAGAGAGCAGCCCAGGCTGGCTGGGGGTGTCCACTGCAAATGTGGCCTCTAGGGGGCGTGGCTGGGATTCCCTCGGCACAGAGTCCCTCCTGGTGCTGACTCTGGCCCCACGTCCAGGGCCTCACAGGACGAGGAGGGCGCTGCTGGCAGCCCAGCCCATCATGGGGGCAGCTGCCCCGGCCAGAAGCAGGGCCCTATGTGCCCCAGTGGTCCAGCAACTCCCAGCTCCTCCTGCTTGGAGAACACACTTGCGATGCTTGCTCAGTCCCTTCTCCTGCCTTCAGGCAGGACCCCTCTTGGTCCTCAGCTGTGACACTTGGTGCTATTTTAAATGCTTCCCAGCAAAGAGCTCTCCATGCCCCCCCCCCCCGCCTCTCTTGGCAAACCTTCCCCACGTTTAGCCAACCTCGCTGCCAAGAAAAGTCCTTTCTCTGATCTACCCCAGATCCTTCACGATGAGCCCTGAGGTCATTCCCCACATCCTGCCCTCGGTGGGTTTGGAGAACAGCTGCCTTCCGCCCTTCGTTGAGTTGCCCACTAGAGGCTTTGACACAAAAATACTGTGCCTCTGCCTGCCTGTTCGGTGGGATGTGTCTTTCCTTCTAACCCTGGGGGCAGAACTGCCCTTTGCAGCACAAGAGCCTCTGAGGAGCCGCCCACTTCTCCTACCACAGTGTGGCTCCAGCCGCTGCCGAGACGGATTCTTCAAGCTCCCCAGGAGCCACCTTCTCGGCACCTTCAGAGAATTTGGCGCATTCTGCCAAGAGCTGCCCTGACAGCTACGGTGGCTCCTGCAGGTAGCTGGCGGTGCAGCTGGGGAAGGCCGTGTGTGGATGCGCTGGGGTCCCAGGAGAGGAAACCCCCACCGTCCAGCAGCACCCACGGCCGACGTCCGCGTGCCATGAAACGCTGCTCACGGATTTGACTAAGGGCCTTTGTTTTTCGGACGCAAACGGGCTGAAAGCTCAGGGCAGCTTAAAATCTTATTGTGCTCAGGAGGCCCTGGAACCCAGAGCACAGACCGTCCCCGTGGTCCTGGAATGGCGAATGCCCATCTACAAAGGTGCAGAGACCTTGGGGGCCCCACCCTGCATCCTTCCTGTGTGAAATGCCAAGTCCTCAATGTCAGGGAAAGAGAGCAAACAACAAGGTAGCTGGGACAGTCTCTCGCTAGGTCTCGGGGGAGGGGGCGGGGGGCACCCAGCAGGGCCCCTGAGCCACACCCTGGGCCCCTGCCTCCTCCAAACCCTGGCTCAACACACCCACTCGGCTGAGCGGGACACAAGCGTGCTTCGAGGCACCGGGCACTGTGTGTGGGCCTCTACTGCACATCTTGTCCTCAGAGGAGGAAAGCCAGAGGCGGAGGGAGAGAGGGAGCTGAGAAGGGAAGAACAGAACTCCTGAGTGCTTACCGAGCACAGAGATGGGGCTGAGCACTGTGAGCCTATATTCCATATTCTAATTCAGGAGCTAAAACTGACCTTCTGTGACTTGACCTCAGCTTCACATGCGTGTCTCTGGTTATTTGAAAGAAAGGCAAAAAGCAACCCAGAAAAATGTTGGGGTAAAGAAACACGTGGGTTCAGATAGAGAGATACAAGGGAGGAATCCGAGCTGTGCTTGGGAAGCAGGGATGGATACAGGGGCAGAAGCAGGGCACGCCAACCACAGAAGGGAGGGAGGGCGGGTCTGCGGGGCATCCCGGCGGCGGAGCGAAGGCGGGGAGGTTATGGTCTCACCGAGACCGTAATGCTGAAGGGCTGGGAAGAACGTGCCAAGCCATTAAACGAGATGGCCCAGGCAGCGTGCCCAGGCAAGGTTCCCAGCACGGAGCCCTTAATAAAAGTTAGTTTGCCTCCTTTCTCTTGCCCACGCAGAGCATATCCGGCTGGGGGCGGTGGGGGGAAAAGCTAAGGGCCTGGCTTCTAAGAGGACCTCGTCTCCCCCCAGAGATGAAGCACGCGTCACACAGCACCCTAAGGCGGCGGCCGCTGAGCGTGACGCCCCAGGGTCGGGGTGGAGAAAAGATGCGCGCGGGTACCCGGCCGCCCACACAGGTGTTCCTGAGCAGGGTCCAAGGTGCGCGAAGCCCCCAGCTGCACCTGTGTGCACACACGTGCACCTTCTGGGGACGGAATATCCAGAGCTGTCTGGGGTCCTCAAAGGGGGTTTCCAAAGTCCCTCGCCTGGAAGCCCCCTTCCCAGCTCTAGTGCCAACTGTATACACAGCTCACCTGCAAAGCCTTCGCAGAGGCAACGGGATCGGCTGGCACTGGGCTGTGGACGCCGGCCCCGCGCTCACCGGGTCACCGGGGTCCATCTACGCTGGATGGACGTAGGGTGCAGGCTGGAGGAAGGGAGGTGAGGGGCTGGCAGCCAGGCAGGCCCGAACCCCTTCCCCGGAAGTGGGGCTCAGGCCCCTAACCCTCAGGCACACCCCAATCCCCTTGTCACCGGGATTAGAAACAACACGTGTGGAGGGCACACAGCACAGGTATGCGACAGCAGAGGATGTGCCGTTGTTTTCCGTGACATCCAGACCTCGGGAAGAGAAACACCGGGCCAGGACATCCCAAAGCAGCTCCGTGGGTGCAGAGAGTCGATTTCCAGGAACCAGCGTGTCTCTGTGTTTGCGTTGTCACTGCTGCCACAGATGGATACCCTCCCACGCTCGTCGTGGGCCCCAGGGCGGTTTTCCCTGGGATGGAGACTGGTTGCCAGATGTCAACGGGGTTGGGAATTGGGCCCTTAAGCGCCGCTTCCCTAATCTCGTATGCTGGTGACGGTGAGGGTGGCGCATTCTGCAGCCAGGAGGAGGGCCTGTGATGGCCGCTGCAAGGCCGCCAACAGACAGCGGGCACCTCGTGGCCGCACCTGCCTGCCCACCTGGGCCCTCCCCCGAAACCTCCCTGTCGTGGGCAGCTCAGCTCGCTCCTCACTGTCCTCCTGTGCTCGAGGCGGCCAGGATTGCAGGGGCGGCGGTGACCCTGCTCAGCGCTCTTCCACACCAGCCAGAGATGCCCGCTTGCTGAGAGCTGGCGAGGGAGGCGTGTTCCGCCCGTGGCCGGTGGTGCGTGGAGCGATGCGCCAACGCTGAGCCCGAAGCAAGCCTTCGCCTTCGTTCACGCGCAGATGCAAACTGAGAAGGAAAACCGATTGTTCAGACAGACGCTTTGCTGTCAAGCTGGCGAGGCGGGATGAGAACTCAGGATGGTGCATTTCCGGGCCGTTTGCACATCTTTAGGTGCCCCTTCTAGGAGGGGTTGAATCATTCAAGTGCATCTGTAAGGGGTGGGGGAGGGGGCAGCCCGGTGCTTGCCGGGACCTCGCAGTGGGGACACCGCTTGCTCGTTGCACAGCTCGCCCCTTCTGCACCTTCTGCCCGCGAGGTGTCGGTAGGTGGGTCGGGCCCGGGACCGGCGGGGGGTGGGCAGCCTTCCTGCCACCCTCTCAGGGCCCCTGCAGGCGGCTCGGAAGAAGCTGGCTTTGGGGCTCGTGTGCCCGTCACACCCAGGAGGCGTGTGACTTCCTCTGCTTCCAGAGTGATCCTGCCAGTGGCCCTGGAGCTGGCTGACATCTGGTAAATGAGTGGAGGGTATCGCTTTAGTTCCCAGGGAGACCCCAGGGGCCCCAGGAGGCCTCCGAGGCGAACTCCATTTCCAGGGGTTAGTGAGGCACCAGGCTTTCCCCTTGGCGGCTCCTCTTTCTTGGGGGAAGAGCATGTGGTTCGCCTCCGGTCTCCTTGGAGGCAGCCCCTCCAGTGGGGTGTAGGCAGCTGACTCCGGCAAGCACGTCTGTAGATGAACCTGCAGGCGTCTGCCTGTGACCCCTGGCTCTGCCGCTCTGAAAGCCTCACCCCCATCTGGAGTTGAGAGGAGCCTGATCCTGGTGGAGGGAGGGAGGCCCTGGGAGTGGGGGTGTGGAGAGCGGGAGCAGGCAGCCTTCCCGCTGCAGCACAGCTCTGAGGCACCACCTGGCAGAGTGAGGCCTGCACCTGTAGGCCGCAGCCCCTCGTCCACCGCTCTCCAAGCCAGCCTCACCTCCCCTGCCTCTGGACAGGGAGAGAAGAGCAGGGAGGGCCGGGAGGCCAGGAAACGCTGCCCACAGCCCAAGGTGGGGTCATGGCCCCAAGGACGGCCCTCTGGCCGTGTACACAGAGAGGACAGGCCAGAGACTGAAGGCTCCCTGGGCATCAAAGAAGGAAGGGCTGCAGAAACGCGGAGGTTGAATACGTCCAACTCGCAGGCTCCATGGCTCTTTGTACACAATGTCGAAGCCTTTCAGTAATGCTGAGGCCTGAGCCACCCCCTCCACCTCAGCAACAGCATCCCCCACCCCCCATTCTGGCTGTGTGCGAGCCCCAGCACAGGGGAGGAGCAGCTGGAGGAAGAAGCTGGGATGAACAAGAAATGGCCACAGGTGAGCTGTTCTCACTTGAGCCTCCCCTGGGAAGACAGAGTGACGGGCTCATCCCTGGGGATTCCACAGGTGGGTCTGGGCAGCCTGTTGGGTTGGGCCTTCCCGGACCGACGTGTGGTAGGAATCTGGGGCATGACTTGGGCCACCTCATCAGAAGATACAGCTTTAATTAACCTCAGAAGGACTTGTCCAGTGATGCCAGTAAGACTGCGGGGGCGCTTACTTATCCCTGAATGCCAGCTACCCAGCCACTTACACTCCCCCCAACCGAACGTCCCCTTGCCTTCACCCCTCCCCTCGCCCTTGGGATGGGGGCAAAGAACGGGTTCCTTAGAAAGGTCACTCAGGAGCCACCTGGGACGCTACCACCTGCTGTCCCTTGAAATTAAAATAAACATTTTTAAAAATCAATAAACAGAACAACAAAAATGTAAGTACAGCTGCAGCAGAGCCTCAGCCCCCCACCCCTGACTTCTTTGCCTCCCTGCTCTGAGCTCCAACCTCTCGGATATTTATTGTTCGTTCCCTCCTAAATCACTCCTGACGGCTGGACTGCTCACACTCCATCACAGGGACCGGCTGTGTGGAGTCACAGTTCCCTTTAGCTTGCAGAAAAAGGAGCCTCGTAGGAAAAACCCACCCGGGAGCTGTCCGGTGCTGAACTCCAGCATGATGGACGATTATGGACCATCTGCACTTTCGGAGGGGGATGTATTTATGAGTGGGAGAGACAGCTAGAAGAGTGTCCATTACTATAACTCACTGCCCTCTTCAGAGATATTCTAATCAGGCATCTTTTCTCCTCCCGAAAAGCCCAGGTTAAGAGCTGGCAGTGGGGGGGGGGGGGGAGATCAATTACGTATTTCTGGGGCGGGTGTTTGGAATTTTTTTTTTTTTTTTTTTTTTTTTTTTTTTCTTTTTTTTTTTTTGCCCAGAGCACATCCATCAAAGGTGTTGGGTGGGGTAGGATGTCAGGACGCCAGGGGTGGGGCAGCTGGTGGAGGTACCCTGGGCCCGGCGAAGCACGTTCCCACCAGCATTTCCTGGTGCCCCCGTCACACCACGGCTCCTGATTTCTTGCAACTCGTGTTGAGAAAGAAGATAGGAGGTGCCAGCTTCTCCCTCCCTTCTCAGCCTCTGCTAAGATCTAGTGGAGATTTACTGACAACCAGGAAGCAGAGGGATGCAGCGAAAATATCTGGATTTTTCCGGTAGGCTATGCAGTTTCGTATTCATGTGCACAGAGGAGAGGACACACCAGCCCCAGGGCAGGCACTGACTGAGCTGGATACCTTCTGCACACCGATTCACAATAATCTGATTCCTATTTTATGGGAGAGAGAACTAAGGCTCATGGAGGTGCACAGCAGAGCCAGGTTTTCAGCCCAGGTCCATCCAACCCTCACCAGCCCATTGCCGCAGGCCCAGACGATGATGCAGAACCCGTTCCTGCCAGAAACCGAGAGTCCTCTGCTTCTCTGGTGCCTCTCCTGCAGGATGCCTCCTCCTGGCACTCACCTAATCTGACCACTGTAATAGGGAAAAGCAGGTATTTTAACTCCCACTTTAAAGATGAAGAAACTAAGGCCTGGAGAGATTAAGTGGTTTTCTTAAGGCCACACAGTTAACCAGCAGTCCAGCTAGGACCAAGTCCGCGTCTCCTGGCTCTGTGTTCAGGATCTGCTTGCCTTCCCAGGGGGCAGCTCTGAGCATGGCCGCTCTAGAGAATTCCCCTCCATGGGGACCGGCCCTCTTTCAGGCTCTCCCTCTGTAATTCCTGATCTTCTCTCCCTAATTCCGCCCTTTCCTGGGTCCACACCCCTCCAGGATGTTGTCACCCAGCTCACTGTCAGAGCCCTTGAGGACTCACCCCTGCATACAAGCCCTAGGACTCTGATCAAAGATCCTGAAACTCAGGGAGAGACTCCCTCCTGCCAGGACCCTGCCATCCTCCAAGATGGCGAAGCCGGGAGCAGATGCCCAGGTCAGCGTTAGTGACCCAGCTGACGAGTGTCCTGAGTCAGGTCTTGACTGGAATAAGATCAGGTTGCAGCTGAGAACAGCAAAGGTTCAGCAGATTATTCTTTTGTTTGCTTTTAATCTTTGTTTGTTTGTTTTTCAACGACACTTCTACTTGTCTCACCCTGGGAGCTCACCTGTGGATTTTTCACCTGGAAGAGCGTTCTGTTCTTGTCACGTCCACTCTGCCCTAGTCACTCATTTGTTCCCTCACCCAGTCATCCATGTGGACTTTGAGGACAGGACCCTGCCCCACATGGGGCAGCAGCCAGGTCACACCTGAGCTGAGCTGGGTCTTCAGGGCAGGGAACGTAGTCAGGGGACGAAGGAGGGTGGGAGGGCTCTGCCTTGGCGACGCAAACACAGGGAGCGACCGTGGCATGCTAGCTCCACGTGTTTGGAGCAGGGAAGGGGAATGCGTGCTGGGTAGGGAATGAGGTCAGACTGGTGAGCAGGAGAGTTTGCTGGTGAGCGCCCCTTTCATATACAGCCTTCCCCTAGACCTGCTGTCCCAAAGAGTCAGCCACTCCACGGAGCTCTCCAGGCACAGGGTCAGCCCCATGCAGGCCACACCGTCCGTCACAGCAGATCTGACAGAGGGTCTGCCTCCGGACCAGTGTGACCAGGGGTATGGCCTCTGGCTGAGCCATGCAGTTCTATAGCTGCTAGCCCATGTGGTCTGTGAGCACTTGAAAGGTGGCCAGTGCACCTGAGGAACGAGGTGATTAATTATATTTCATTTTCATTGTAATTCGTTGAAGTTTAAAGGGCCACTGTTTTCAAAAGCCCAGTTCTGGATGGTGAGCTGCCCAGAACAGCCTCAGGGCCTCACACTGCCTGACCCCATTAGGTACAGGCTGAGGCTAGGTGTTAGTTAACAGGACCCTCAAGTTCTAGAGCTTTGAAACCTGAGCAAACTGCTGGTACCCCAGCCACGGAAGCAGGTGTATCCCTCTGCAGCCTGAGACATCTGGCTTCCCTGTGAAAACAGCACGGACTTGATGAATGGCCAGTGCCTGCACTTTGAGAAATTAAATTCTCGGCTTGGACGGAGCAGCATGGGGATAACTGTGGCTGGCCAGGGATGAGGACAGGGCACCTGGAGGGAGCTAGGCAGAAGAGGGCTCAGGTTCCCGGCCCTGGCGGCTGCCACATGTGGGACGCGGAGTGGGAGGAGTGGGGGAGAGCAGGGTGGGCAGAGAGCTGAATCAGCAGGTGCCCCTGGCGTTGGCTGCAGGAGAGCAGGGGGGAGGTCAAGAACATGAGTGCAGGGAAGGAACCACACAGCAGAGAGGGAGCAGGGGAGCTGGGCAGGGGAAAGAGCTTGCCCACGCCCACCTATTATACCCCAGACCCTGGCCCCCAAGGCACCATCGCTACAGGGAGAAGGTCTCTCTCCAGGGCACATTCACACCAGCTCTGACCTTCCCACAGAGCTCTCCCCACTTCAGACGCAGGAGAATTTATGGACCCCCATTATTTGTGGCCCAACTCTGCTCCCCATGGAAACCGATTCTCCTCCTGCTTCATTACTACCATTATCTTCATTAATGCTTGATATAATGTCGTGTCCATTACGGCCGTCCCAGGGGCTCCTTATAAAGGGCCATTTCCCCAAACCTGCCCTCCACCCCAGCCAAACTCCCGCAGGCAGTCCTGTTCTCCTGCAGGGAGGGGGGAGGTGAGGGCCTCATTCTCCATGCCTTTTCTCACACTGTAAAAATTACTGCCGACGATATTATATGGTCACGCCATAAACTCAAATCACCTCTGAGAACTTCCTTCGTTACCACCTCACTATATAAGCCAGCAGTTATTCCAAACCTGATGTCCTCTCCTCCTTCCCCTTGCAAGAAGGTTTGCAGGCCCCATGGGGGCTCTAAAGAACATCCTGTGGCCTGTGCCCCGTTCTCTCTCACAAAGCCCAGCAAGCCTGGCTGGCCCCACGGCCTCCCTGGGGTGCATCTTTGGGAAACAGGGAATCAGAACAAACGCTCAGGAGCCCCCGTCCGCTTCTGGTCTAGAGTTGCCCCCTTGCTGGAAGGCTCTGTCTATGGCTTCCCACCTCCTGTGCCTTTTCACTCGGGCCCCTCCTTTGGAGAAGCGGCAAGCATGGTTCCAGGGGATTCTGGCTCCTTCTCGGGCCTTTGGACCCTTCAGCCCTGACCTCTCGTCCTGACTTCCAGAGTGGAAAAGATTGCTCACGCCAGCAGTGTCTCTGGTCACACACCCAAGCCAGAGCCTGAAGACCACCTCACCCACCTGTGACCACCTCGGGGGGAGGGGGCTGTGACTGTCCTCTCCGTCTGCAGCTAATGAGCAAGGTTTTCCCTGAAAAAAAGTGGGCCACCAGATGCCAGAACTGTGCGTGTGCACGGGTGTGCATGACCGTATGCACACCTGATCATAAGCAGGCATGTGTGGGTGTGTTCACACGTGTGCATGTGTGTGCAAGCGGGTGCGTGTTCACTGCTCCCCATCTGAGGTCAACCCCATCGGGAGATGGATGCCTTCTCTCTCTCCCGTCCCCTTGGTCCCCAACAGAGGGGCCAGCAGCGGACCCTCATTAGGGGAAAGTAGAGATCAGGGTGTCACTCCAGTTGTGCTGCTGGGCGCCCCTTGCCCTGGATGGTTCTGCAATTACAGGACCACCTGGAAGTGACCTCGGCTGTGCCCAGTTTCCCCTGCACGGATCCTGACTGTCCTGGTGCAGTGACACAGTGCACCACGGTTTCCTCTGAACTCTGCAGAAGCTTGAATTGTTTCCATGGATTCTTTAGACAGACAGGGACGTCCAGCTTTTGGATGCACTTCCTCGTTCCTGTTACGCAGGATTTCAGGGCGGAGGAAGGCTCCTGGGAGATGTCCCCCGTCCCTCTCCCCGCCCCCGACTCCAGCCAGCTCCTATTCCCAGTCCCAGGGGGGCGTGGCCACCGTGCGGGTTTTTGGTCACGAAGTCACATGGTAGGCGTTCGCCTGGGGGGGTCTTCCCTGGGCCTGAAGATCCCGCGCCCCCGCCTACTGGGGCCCCTGACCTCTGGGACAGTCGCTGGTCACTTTGTTCCGTTCAGACTCAAGCTGCCTCTTGGGTTCCCGTGTTACTTCAATGTAGGGTTTTGGGGGTTTTTTCATGAGTGTGTGTCTTGGCTCATTAAAAACCCTGCACGCTTATATATATATATATATATATATATATATATATATATATTTAAAGTTTTGAAAGAGTTTCAAGGTTACATGTAGCCCCCAGCCCCCAAGCCTCTACTTCCAACTGTCTTCTGAGCACGTCCCTCGGTGGCCTCCCGCCCCGTCCCAGCGGACTCAGCATGTGCAAAAAGCAACGCGTGCCCTCTGCTGTTAGTGACGTCACCCTCTCCAGGTTTCACGACTGGAAGCCTTGCTGTCATGCTCGTCTCTTACTGGCATCTTCACGGTCTCTCAAGCCCACCGTCCTCCTCTCGGCTGGACCTTGGAGGTCCCCGCGGTGGCCCGGCTGGCTTCTCTGTCCTCTGTCACTCAGGCCCCTGCCTGTGCTGTCTGTCCGTCACCCAGCACCCCCGAGTCCTTCGTGCCCCAGAGCCCCTGGGGGCTTTGCCGCTTCCAGACAGAGGCATCGTTCTTGGGGTGGCCTTCAAGGTGCGCCCCAAGCTGGCCCTGCAGGCCCAATACAGGTGTCTCCCTGGTCCCAGAGACTGTCCCTTTCCCGCGATCCCGGAGAAGCTCCTTGAGGCACCACCACGCACCCACTCAGCGTTATTACGGGACCTTTTCACAAACTGCAGGGTCTGGTCCCCAAAGCGAGTGGAAGCTCCCGGAAGGCAGGCAGGGTGTCACGTTCTTTTTGAACGGGCACTGTGCCACACCACTGTTCGTATGACACCCGCCCCCCCCCCCCGCCCGTCGACACGCTGGAGTGAGACCCCACACCTCTCAGCCAAAGTCCCTCTCCCTTGGGGGCTTCGCAAGGAAGATCACAGAATCCCGTGTCACCTCATTCTTCCCAGTGGCCGTGGAAGCCAGGAGGGTCCAGGCACATTGGTGCGAAGAGCCCCTCCCAGCCTGGCCCGGTCGCCTCCGCAGCGACACCCAGCCCACGACTGCCAGTCACTCTGCCCCATCTCGGACAACTCTGTTTTCAGTTCTACGTCCGGTCTGAGCAATCACACGCCCAGACAGGGCTGTGGGTTTGATGAGACACCCCTTCCCACCCCCCGCTCACAGGCAGCTCCGGAAGCTTCTGGCCCCCGGTGCGCGGGGGGCAAGGGGACAACAGTCATCTGGGGCCCATCCCCCCGAGCCACCTCCTCATTCTCATCCGCTACTGTCTGGGTTTGGGTTCTGTCTCCAAACTGGAAATCAGTCCAGCCATTCGGGACTGAAATTTGAGCCCGAGGAGGGGGAGGAGGAGACATTTGTAGCTCTTATTTTTTTGTGCTGCTGAGCAAGGCAGGATCAGGCTGAACACAGCTGTCAGGGAGGTGCTTTGTGATAAATCAATACCCTGCCCGGGTGGGGAGGGGGGGGAGGGAGGAAGTACGGAGCCCCGTACTGGGGCTGGGGAAAGAGGCCAGTCACAGGGCCCAACCTGCACACCAGAGTCGATAAGCTAAAATGGGGAGGGGGGCCGGGGGAAGGAATGAGGAAGGGGAGAGAGACAGAGACAGAGAGACAGGGGCAGAGAGATAGACCAAATCAGAGAGAAAGGAAAAAAGAGAGACAGAGAGAGAGCTAGAGAGAGACAGAGACAGAGACAGAAAAAGAGGGACAGGGACAGAGATAGATAAAGACAGCGAGCCAGAGCCAGAGAGATAGACCAAATCAGAGAAAAAGAGAGACAGAGAGACAAGAGACAGACAGAGACAGAAAGAAACAGAGAGAGAGAGAGAGCAAGAGAGAGACAGAAACAGAGAGAGACAGGGACAGAGATAGAGAGACAGAGACAAAGACAGGCAAAGCAGAGACACACAGCCAGAAACCAGAGACACAGGCCAGAGACAGAGAGACACAGAGAGACTGCAAACCCTCCCAGGGGAAAAATGACTCCCAGAAACCCCACCAGGACGTGGACAATCATCTAATGGCCTCAACAGGGTGGCGCCCATCATCAAGAGTTGGAAAGCACGTTTTCTGTCTTCCTAAAGTATTTTCATTTTCTAGGAAGTTGTCGCCCTGGTTCCTCTCATCCCGAAGCCCATGCCGGCCTCACCGGGTATCGTGAGCGGTGATAGCTTCGCTGTCTTTTGTTCCAGAGACACAGAACTGTTCAATTCTCATCCCTTAAATCAATACCTGGTGTCATGTCATCCAAAGCCATTATTTTTACACCAGAAAAAAGAGGAAAAAAACAGAGACCGAGCGCAGCATACAGGAAGGGAGCAGGGGGGCAAAAATCATCGCCTAGGAGGCTGCAGGCAGCAGTCCTGCTCGGGACCACCCAGCCTAAGCACCACCCAGCTGCCTCTGTCCTCTCCTGGTTCTGGGACAGAAGTGGCCGGTGGGTGGGTGGGGGTGGGGAACAGAACAAGAAGAAGAGAGATCCTTGTCACCAGAACATGCCATGAGCCCCGAAGGCGGGCTCTGATAGGAAACACGCTGTGGGTCTCCCCAGAGACCACACCATCCGTCCCTCTATCCCTCCTGGACTCCCCCCCTTCCCTCCCTGCCCCCTCTCTCTCCCCCGGCGTCCCTGGCTCTGCCTCCTCAACCTACAAGTGCACTCAGTCTCCACATCCTCCAGAGACCCCCTTCCTGGGACCTTCCCTCCCTCCCTGCCGCTCGGGTGTCTCCTCTCTTTCCTCCACCTCTAACTCCACACCCATCTCTGCTGGGAACTGGACCCCTGCTCCCCTTCCCCACTCCCCTTTGAAACTTCCCACGTCGCCGACGGTCTCCTCATGGGCGAGCCCACCTTCGGTCCTGCCCCGTCTCTCTCTGCTGTCGATCGTGCAGCCCTTGATTTGTCTTCCCACATGATCCCGCTTCTGCCCACCACCCTTCTCTAGGGCCTCCCTCCTTTCCCACATCTTCAACCTCTTCCAAAATCACAACTCTCCCCCCACCCCTGGATCTCCTTCCTCTCTCCTGAGATTCGTGCTGTCAGTTTCCCGGGAGACATTTCCACCTGGAGACATGCCCAAGGTGACCTCATCCACACTTAATTCTCCCCTTGCATTCCTGTCCCAGGCAATGGCATCACCAGCATCCGTGGCATCCAGACCACAAGCTCGTGTCACTTGAACCTCCACCTTCTCCCCCCTCCTCATGCACAGGGGTCACTGTGACTGCTGGTGCCACACCTCTCTGTTCTCTGTCTATCCAGGCATGCTCCCTGCTTCCGGCGTGGTGCCTGGCATCTTCGAAGGGCATATTCAGTGGTCAGATCCTGTACCCACTGCTTGAAAACCTCCAGGGCCTCCCCATTACATACAGATGGGCTTCTTAACCTTTGGGGTACCCTCAAGAGGCCTCTACCTAGCAAAAGCACATACGTGCACAGGCACTAAATGGTGCCATCATTTCTGGAGGCTCACGGACCAACAGGAACCCATCTGTTAACCCCACGGGTTTAAGAGCCCCGTGGGACTCACAGCTCTCCAGACAAGCTCCAAGCCCATCGCAATCTGGCCGCAACACATCTTTCCAGCCTTGATTTCCTCATCTGTAAAATGGGGGCAACAACGGACTTGCCTCCAAAGGTGGTTGTGAACTTATTAAAGATGCACGCGAGTAAACCACGCAGAGCTATGCCCCACATACAACGAGCGCCTTGTTTCTTACCAGCCCTCCCAGCCCACCCTATATAGACATACTAGTGTTCCTCCGACAAGCTGGCTCCTCTGACCCACTGAGCCTCGGACGTTTCCATCCACCTAGAATATTCTCTGTTGGTGAGCTCTCACTTGTCCTCTGAAAACTGGCTCCGATGTCACCTGGCCTCCAAGGCTGCTGGCGGGTCCCTCCTCAGGGCTCCCAGAGTTATTGGTGCCCTGCTGTGTGTGCTCTGGGTCCAGATGCCAGAGCGGAGGGCTGGGCAGGGGCAGCTCTCCTGGAGTGGATGGGGTCCTGGTGGATGGGGATGGCTGGGTCCAGATTCTCATCTTTCTGGTGCACACAGTAGGTGTTCAATACGTGTATGCTTCACTTACGAACAAAACAGATGAAGACCCGTTTGTGACCAAGGGGGAGGTGGTGAGGACAGACTCTGGGGGACCACTGCATGGGATTTCCCTCTTACCCTGATGGGGGCCTAGATATAAGCTATCGTGTATGTGTGTGTGTGTGTGTGTGTGTGTGTGTGTGTGTGTGTGTGTATGTGTGTTTTCAGATGCATGGTTTACTGCTGTTACTCACTTTAATATACGCCAGGCCCTGGGCCAAGCACTGTATTGTGTTATCTCATTTGGCCCTCACACCAACCCACAGGCAGATGCTATTATCACCGCTCTCGTCTTACAGCAGAGACGGAGGCTCCGAGAGGTTATACACCTGGTCAGATGGGACTCAGGACTCCATCAGTGCCTCGTCTCCAGGCTCAGCCTCACCCTGACACATGCACAGTCTCCTGTCCGCGGTCCTCAGCACAGAGCTCGGAGCCTCCCGGCTCTGGCTCCTGCTTCCTGCTCCCGTGTTACCTCCAGTGACACCAGGCAGGCACTGCCTCTGCCATCTCCTGACTGCTCACCTGTGCTCGTGCTCGTAGGACCTCGTCCTCACCTGGAACCCTCTCTTCCCATGGGAGCACACGCTTCTGCCCTCTCTTTGTCCAAGTCTCAGACTTGGACCCCCAAACTTCCCTGATTGCCACACACTCGGCAATCTTCCCATCCCCGACTTCCTGTTGCCTGCAGCACATACCTGGGACTTTGATTTTTCTGTCCTGTATTGGGATTTTCCAAAAATCCCACCCAGGTTCTCACTGTTATACTATCCAACTGGCTCTTACAGAAAAGACAAGACACACGATTTTTAACACCTGCTGATATACCTGTACCATATCATAGCGACACCTTCCTCCCCATCACCCTTATCTGTGAGTTCAGACAGCATCACATCATTCCTTCATTTTGTCCTATAACATCTTCTGTTCTTTTATTTTTATTTTTTTAAGTTTTTAAAAATGTTTATTCATTTTTGGGAGAGAGAGAGACAGACAGAACGTGAGCTGGGGAGGGGCAGAGAGAGAGGCAGACACAGAATCCGAAGGCAGGCTCCAGGCTCCGAGCTGTCGGCACAGAGCCCGATGCGGGGCTTGAACTCACGAGCCATGAGATTGTGACCTGAGCCGAAGTAGGACGCTCAACCAACTGAGCCACCCAGGCACCCCTAATGTTTACTTATTTTTGAGAGAGAGAGAGAGAGAGAGAGAGAGAGAGAGAGAGAGAGAGAGAACAAGCAGGGGAGGGGCTGAGAGAGAGGGAGACACAGAATCTGAAGCAGGCTCCAGGCTCTGAGCTGTCAGCACAGAGCCCAATGTGGGGATCAAACTCATGAACCACGAGATCATGACCTGAGCCGAAGTCAGAGGCTCAACCGACTGAACCACCCAGGCACCCCTCTTTCTGTTCTTTTGAATCCCAGTTTCCCAGATGGGACAACAGAGGTTCCAAAAACTGAAGCCCCCTCCCCATCCAGCAGCACATGGAGACAACAGCACAAAGCACCTCACACTCGGGTCTCCAGGCTCCCAAGGGTAGACTTTCTCCTCCAAAGATAAGACCCCTAGCCCTGTCCTCTCTCCTCCAAGTTGGCCCTTTGACTTTGCCTTTGCACATAGAAGAGTCTGGTCCTCAGGTGGATCCCATAGCTCCTTTCTCCCAGCCCAGCTGGGTCAGAAACTGGCTACCCGGAGAGGCAGCTCATTCACCAGGACCTCGACAGGAATGTGGCTCTCAACGAGGAGACACACATAATGAATAACAACAGAAAATTCTCTGGGGCTTTGGGGCTTTTATTGGTGGCTGATGGCCTTCAGGAGGCAATTAAAAAGGTGCAATAAAGAAGTGAAGAGCTCATATTTCAACAGTCCTGGCTCTCACACCACAGGAAAGTCCTGCATCATCCCAGCGCCTCCCAAGATCAGGCTCAGGGCTAGAACTTTTACAGGAAAGACTGCTTCCTTGGCAAAAACTGAGTAACAGCTGGGACACAGCTCCTAAGGAGCCTCCCTTCAGCGTCCCTGGTTATCTCCGGGATGCCTCCTTCCCCTTCCACGGCTCCAAGGCTCATGGTGCAGAATCCTGGACAGCCCAGCTGGAGCGGGGCGCACACACACAAGCGCACACTTCTTACCCACAGCCTACCTCTAAAAGAAAAGAAACCGGCAGTTGTGTATGCCTCCTTGCTACATTTCCACATCTCTTTCACGCGTTTGCTGGCCCGCCCCCCCAGAGACTTTGAGATGGAAGGAAGTGAGGTTCTACAGTGAGGGCAGCGAGGAGTAAGATGCTGGGTTTGTAGCTGTCCGTGGTGCTGCAGCGAGCAGAGACTATTTATTAGACAGGAAGAGTCCTGTGACACCTTCATTACTGGAGTTTGTGAAATTTCTCTCCTTCCGTGGAATTTCAGGGAGATTATGGTGAGGTAGAAGAAAGCACCCATGAAACGGCTTTTCCAGAGTTGCGTGTGGGTCCATCATAACTCACCCCCTCTAGCCCCACCCCCACTGTTACATCCCCACAAACTTTATTTATTAAACGTTTTTATTCATTTTTGAGAGACACAGCACAAGCAGGGGAGGGTCAGAGAGAGGGAGGCACAGAATCCGAAGCAGGCTCCAGGCTCTGAGCTGTCAGCACAGAGCCTGACGCGGGGCTTGAACTCACGAACCGCGAAATCATGACCTGAGCCACCCAGCGCCCCTCTAATGAGGAATTTCTAAAGCTAACACACACATTTCTAAAAGTTCTCTGATCGATCAATGACAGATGGGGAACGGACTTCTCCAATCTGAGCTTTCTGCACATGCCCTTTGATAATAGGACTCAGCACATGCCCTTTTTTTTTTTTAATTTTTTTAAAATGTTTTTTGAAGGAGAGAGACAGAAAGACAGAGCACCAGAGGGCGAGGGGAAGAGACAGAGACGGAGACACAGAATCTGAAGCAGGCTCCAGGCTCTGAACTGTCAGCACAGAGCCGGATGCGGGGCTGGGACTTACGAACCGTGAGATCATGACCTGAGCCAAAGTCAGACACTTAACCAACTGAGCCACCCAGGTGCCCTGAAACTTCATATATTTAAAAGGTGCTCTTCATCTGCACTGGTTTTCAGCCGACTATCTTCACTGGGGAAGTCTGAATATACCATGTACGAGTGGAATTCATGAGCATACTACACCATCCTTTCTGGTATTAAAATGGCTACACATGTCCCTAAGCATTTCAATACCATCAAAGGAAAAGGAGACTGAGGTGTGCTCGGCTTTACGTTTTGGAGGACACCTTTCTGCGTGACTGTAATTTTCCCCTTGAGCCCTGGATACAAATAAAGAGCCAGCTAATACTTGCTTTGCACTTTTTCTACTCTCCCTTTGCTTAACCCACAGGTATTTGCAAGGTTTTGGTTGTATAGCTTCTAGCACATTTGGAAAACCACTGGTCTAGGGCACCAACTCTCAAAGTGAGGTCCCTGGACCAATGCACCAGCACCACCTGGAAACTTGCTAGAATCACAGACCCTCCACAGCATCACCTGGAAGGTCGGTTAAACCCCAGACTGCTGGGCCAAGCCCACAGAGTTTCTGATTCAGTAGGTCTGCAGTGGGGTCTGAGAATTTGCATTAAAAATTTTTTTTTAACATTTTTATTTATTTTTGAGAGAGAGAGAGAGAATGAATGAGCGGAGGAGGGGCAGAGAGAGAGGGAGACACAGAATCTGAAGCAGGCTCCAGGCTCCGAGCTGTCAGCACAGAGCCCGACGCGGGGCCCAAACTCAGAAAACGCAAGATCATGACCTGAGCCGAAGTCGGACACCTAACTGACAGAGCCACCCAAGCGTCCCAAGAATTTGCATTTTAAACACATTTCCAGATGGTTCTGCCGCTGCCACTCTGGGCGCCATGCTGTAAGAAGCAGGGTCCTAGGGGCACCCAGCCTACAACAGCACAAGGGTGGGCCTGAAAGCTGGGGGCTGGATCCCGGTTTTGCCCAAATCCTGTGTGGCCTCAGACAATTCACTCAAGTGTCCTCCCTTCTTGAGTCAAATTTTTTCATGCATGAAGTAAGAAGATTGGATTGGGTGAGTGGGAGTGTCCTCTCCATCCCTGACCATTCTAGGCACTGCTGCAAGGGAGCAGTAGGGAGCACCGCAGCTGACAGCAAGAGTGCAGTAGAACCCGTCCCACCATCCCCCTTCCTTCCACGGGCTTTCGTACCTCCCCTCCCCGCCGATGCTATGCTTTTGAACACGCTAGAATCTACGCTGGGAGCCAAGCAGCGAGCGGCTGAACTCCACAGCCCCATCTCCCAGAAATTAAATCTTTTTTTTTTTTTTTTAATTTTTTTTTTCAACGTTTATTTATTTTTGGGACAGAGAGAGACAGAGCATGAACAGGCGAGGGGCAGAGAGAGAGGGAGACACAGAATCGGAAACAGGCTCCAGGCTCTGAGCCATCAGCCCAGAGCCTGACGCGGGGCTCGAACTCACGGAACGCGAGATCGTGACCTGGCTGAAGTCGGACGCTTAACCGACTGCGCCACCCAGGCGCCCTCCCAGAAATTAAATCTTACCTGTGTCCTTCCACATGGGGCTGGTCTCACTGGGCTGGAACCTAACCCACCCCCCACACCCTGAGGTTTAGAGTTGGTGTGACAATGGCACGTGCCCCCCTTCCCACCCCCCAGCTGGATGGGGCATGAGACTCCACGGCACGTCCCATCACATCTGAAAAGGGAACCAAGTGTTCAACAGGGATGTGACTCCTGGTGCTCCGGACACAGTCCCAGCACCCAGAAACCCGGAGACGTGAGTGCTTGTGGTTTTCCATGATGACCTGACATTATGTGATGAGTGAAAAAAAAAAAAAAACAGGAGAAAAAAAGACGAAAGCATCTGTAACAAACATGTGGATTCCGCTGATAACCATGCGAGTAGATTCCTCAGAGTCAGTGTGCCAGGGGAGGCTGGGGAAGGTGTATTTATAAACAACTGCAATATTTAAATGGAAAAAAAAAAAGTGCCCCAAACACCACAACTTCCTGTTCGAAAAGCTTTCCAAATGGCAAAGCCCTGGATTCAGCTCCGTGTCTACACTGCAGAGAAACAGCTACACCTGCAGTCAGGCTCCGGACTCAAACAAGCGTGATGATAGCCTCTTGATTTTGGCAATTGACTCCCCCAAGAGTCATTTAAAGAAACGATTAATGGTATCTCCATTTTTGTGGGAGAGCGTTCAGGCCAGCACAACGAGAAACACATGCATTGCACAGCTATGCGCGCGGGAACGCAGGCTTGTGCGGGCACGGGCACAGTTACACACACGGGGATTCAGGTGTGTGCTCATGTAAGTGTGAGTGCACGTGTGTGTGTACACAGAAATGCCCAAATAAAAGTTCCCCTATTTGCAATATTCTTTTGCAGTGTTTTTTTTTTTTTTTAACCTCTTTGTACCGTTAAGGATCAAACTCTCTCCGCGCCCTCTCGTTGTTAATAAATCTGTCTGCAAGTTCTGCCCTCCTCCTGTGTAGCTAATGTGACTAGGGGTACTTGCTCCTGTCATCCGGCGACTAGGGCAAAGTGGCAGGGTGGGGATCAGGGGCTGGGTATGGACGGAGCACCTCTGCCCTGGTCCTCCCTGGCAGTCCCGTGGGCCGCCTGGGCTGTGCAGATGGAGCATTAAGGATCCTTGTCTATGCGGGAAAAGTGGCCGCTGCGCCTCGGGGTGTGGGGGCCAGAGCCCAGGATGCAGCCTCTTCCTTGATCCCTCTTTGGGTTCCGGGCTCTTTGCATAATGGTCTTAATAGGACGAGGAGTGGAGGACCTGTCTGCTCTCATAAGCAATGCTCTCCTGAAAACCCCCAGCCAGGGCCACGGGAAAAACGATTTGCAGCCAGTGGCTCCTAATGTATGGAAATATCTGTATCAGTGCATGCAGGTGACATCCTAATACGAAAAGAGATGAAAGAAATGGGATTCATTTGGAAAATTTCGCCCTTGGCCTCTAGAGCTGGGGAGAGGGGGTCCTCAGTGCTCGGCCCCCTCCCTGCAGCCCGCTGAGCGGGTGGCTTTGCAAACCCGTCACCAGGTGTTAGAGGCAGAGAACCACGCACTTCCCTAACCTGATGTGCAGCTCGTGTTTAGGGCTCTTGCTTTATCAGTTTTCATTTCTTGTAATATCCATCGCACTGGTTTATTTATGGGGCCCTCGTTGGGAAGTTATTTTTCAGGCCTGGTGAATAAAACATTAGCCTTTGCGGCTTGTCAGGGTGAGTTGCAATTCCTCTGATGTCAACCTGACGAACTGCCTTTTCTTTTTCCCAACGACTGCACTTTTAGAGAAATTTATTTGTATTTTGTTGGGCATTTGTTTTTGTTTTTTTTTGTTTTTTTTTGTTTTTTTCTCCTTTCGGCTAGTGGATGTTGGTCAGAGTTGGACGCTCTTCTCTACTGATTAAACGCTGGAGCCTTCACTTGCTGGGCAAGGTAATACAGTGAGCAGGAGGGTGACATGAGCACTGATTTCTCCCCCAGCTAATCCCTGCCCGTGGCTTCCAGTGCGTCCACATCCGAGTGGGCTGACACCAG
This sequence comes from Lynx canadensis, assembly GCF_007474595.2. Classification (NCBI taxonomy): domain Eukaryota; kingdom Metazoa; phylum Chordata; class Mammalia; order Carnivora; family Felidae; genus Lynx; species Lynx canadensis. Next base: position 57,663,620 of record NC_044316.2, read on the forward strand.
CACGTGCTGGCCAACAGGACAAGGGATGTCAGTCTGTGCATAAAGCGTCAGAGGCTGACCAGAAGGAACCACAGGGGACGCTGACCTGGCTGTGTGTAAAGGCACTGGGAGGGACGGGTGTGCAGATTCCAAAATCCCCGAGAGGGGCGCAGAGAAGACAATCCGATACATTAAAAATAAATAAAAGCTAAATACGGCTTTAAGCAAACTCCAAATAAGAAAATCCACACTTACAAGCAAGGGAACTTAGGGACAAATGATTCTCTTTACAATAGGATTGCCATATTTCTCTAGTAATGCTTCTAAGTGCATTTAAAATGTAGATTACTTTATATGATGTTTCAAGTTTTATTAAAGAACAAATAGGAAAGACGGGAGGGAGGAAGGAAGAGAGAGAGAAGAGAAAAAATAAATAAAACAAAGAAGCTGGCAGGTGATACTGTATTTCACACTGAAGAATGCTGAGGGTTTTTTTTTTTTTTCCTCTGCTTTCTTTCTTTTCAGAAACCAAGGGGCTTAGAAGAACTTAGTCAATAAAAACCCCGCCAGGCATTTGGTGGTGATTCACTATGGCTTGTCCTTCAGCAGAGGCCTGGCCCGGCCATCTCTTAATTAAGTGGGACCCAGACTGTGGTCATCCCCGGTGACAGCACAGAAGTTCAGTGACTCTTTCAAAACCGGGGGAAGAAAATGTGACTTAGTTTCTTGGGCAAGATCCCACTAGAAGAAGGACGTCTGCCTCCCTCCCTGGGTTCCCCATGGGCCCCCGTGTCACTTGGGTTTGCTCCACACTGACCCCTAATAATAAAGGCTTCACGTGGTGGGAGGCATATTGTCTGCCAGACAGAGAACAAAGAATACGATCTCGTTAACCACCCCCCACAACCCCACGAGACAGGTACTAGCCGTCCATCTTACAGATGAGGAAGCTGAGGCTCAGGGAAGTTAAGGGTCAGCCTAAAGCCACAGAGAGAGGAGAGAGATTTGGACACACAGCCTGCATTCCTAGCTACTGTCGAGATGCCCCGCCACAATGTTGCTGCCCTGGGCAGGGCCATGGAATTAGACCTGCTCCTCCTGGACGCAGCCCATTTAGGTGGTGATGTGAAATGCCCCTGGCTGGTTAGTTTCTATGTAAAAAGAACACACTTAGAGAAATAGCAAGTCAAATCTCCAAGGGGTTTTTAAAATTTGGTTCAGAGAGCTACACAGGCCACTCCAGATGGTTCTGTGCTCGGGGTCCTGAGGCTAACAGCCCCTCCCCCAGACTTCCAAGGGTCAGGACCTAATGTAGATGTGCACATGCATTAAAAAAAAAATACCTTGAGTCTTGGGTATTTTCAGCTGGCTAGTTTGAGTCTGGATAAATGAAAGGATCCCTGAGCTCCCCGGGGGCATCCTTAGATGGGTGCATCCTTAGACGGATCCCCCATTCTTTGGAACGCACTCCAGTGATTCCCATCTCAAAGCACCAACACCCACAAGGAGGACCAAACATCTCTGTCAACTCCCCTTCCCTGCCAGAGCTGCTGCCCTCTCTCTATTCTCCTTCCCAGCCGAGTGTCTCTACAGCTCGTCTACTCTCCTTTTCCTGACTCACTTTCGATGCTGGACCTCAGATCTGTATTGCAGCTGCCTTCCCTCACCATTATCATCATAGCACATACTCTGTGTGACTTCAATTCCTTTACATTTATCAAGGTTTATTTCATCACCAAGGACAGGGTCTATCTTGGTGAATGTTCCCATTTGAAAAGAATGTATATTCTTTTGTTGTCAAGACTCAGTGTTCTACAAATGGCTATTGGATTTTGTTGGTTGATGGTTGGTTCTTCCATCATAGTTTCTTTTGTGTATTACGAAGCTTTGTTGTTTGGTGCACATACTTTTAGGACTGCTGTGCCGGTGTGTCATAGCTACCTTTCTATCATTATGCAGCGTGGGATTTTTATTTGCTTTTTGTTTTGTCTCTGTTAATTTGCTTTATTCTGAAGCCGACTTTATAGTAACAATTGCCAATAAAAATATTGCTATTCCTATTTTTTAGTTAATGCTTGCTTCCTTTCCCTTTGGTTTACTTTCAACTGTTTGACGTGAGTTTCTTGCAGACTGCATATAGTTGGGTCATTTTTTTTTAAATCTATTTTGCCAAACTGTCTTTTAAAAATTCCCACTGCTTTTCACTTTATAAAAATAACATGATGCCGAAAGTAATATTTTGGGACTTCGTGTTTTCTTTTTAAAACTTGGATTCATCCATACAGTTGCACGCTGCTGGAGTTCAGCTGTCTTGATTTCTGTACAATATTTCATTGAGGAAAACAGGTATGAATGTTCACTCTCTCACTGATGGGCTTTGTGGTTGTGTCCAGGTTTCTGCTGTTAGAACAGTAATACCACTCTCACCGCTCAGCACGTGCAAGAGTTTCTCTTACTACAGATGGGGGAGTACAACCGCAGGGTCAGACGGGATGTGAATGCTCAAATTCAGGACCTAATATCAAACCTTCTTTCTTCCAAAGGAAGTGCATAAACTTAGGCTCTCCCACAAGGAATAGGAAGCCTGATGACCCTCGTCCTTTCTGACACCTGAACTTGTCAGGCTTTTTGATTTTTGCCACTCAAATGGAGGTTAAATGCTACGCATTATGGCCTTGATTTGCATTTCCCAGCTCATCAATGGGGATGAACATCTCTTTGGGCTTATTAGTCATGTGTTTCCTTTAGTATGAAATTTCTGCCTGCCTTCTACCCTTTTCTCTGTTGGGATGCTTTCTACTTCTTGATTTGTAGGATTTCTCTCAATGTTCTTGATACTAATCTTTCATCAGTTACGTATATTGCTAATATTTTCTTCCAGTTTTTAAACAGCTTTCAGAAAACTATTTGATATATTGATTTTAAAAATGCTCTTAACTTTTCATTATTTTTAACATACTCAAATCATTTTTTTAATACTCACTTTTTGTGTTTTGCTTAAGAATTTTTTCCCCAACCCAAGATCCACCTATATTTTCCTCTGAGAGATTGCTGACATTTAACTCCTTCATCCAAAATACACTATGTTGATTTTCAAAATATGGTGTGAGGTAGGGATCCGGTGTCATACTGTTTATATGGGTGACAACACTATTTTTTTTTCCAGATCACTTTGTTAAGCAGCCCTTCCTTTCACCAGTGATTTGAAATGCTACTTTATTATAAACCAAAGTTCCCTACATGCTTGAATCTATTTCTGGGAATTCTGGAAACCAGTCAATTGGTCAATCCTTGTGATAACACCATACAGTCATAACTGTTATAGTTTCATAATGAGCCTGGATATGCAGTAGGAAATACCTTCTCTGTGCCCTTCTCTTTAGTAGGGTCCTGGCTATTCGTGGTCCCTACTCTTCTGTATCATCATCTTGCCAAGTTCCCTGGTAAGCTCTGTTTGGACATTGACCAGAATTGCATTGAGTACAGTCAATGTGGATCAATATAAGGAAAATGGTATGTTAATGATATAAAATCTTCCTATTTATTAGAGCTTCTTTACTTGCACTTCATAAATGTTTGTAAGTGTGCCTAATCAAGTCTTAAACATTAGAAAAGAGTATTCCTATGTATTTGACATTTTATGATACTTGTATAAATGGGCTCTCCTTGTTATGTTTTCTAGTGTTTTGCTACTGCTCTACAGAACGTAACTAATTTTTGTATATCAATATTATATCACCCAGCTTTCTAAACTCCAATTTTTAAAAGATTTTCTGTAGATTCTTTGGGATTGACTATGTAAATGATGACATCATCTGAAGATAACACATTTTCCTTCCCTTCCAGTCCTAACATCTAGTTTCTTTTTCTTCCTCTCTAGGGCAACGTAAAATGGGAAATCTTACTATGCCTTCACATTCGAATGGCAATCTGGCTGCATATAAAACTCTACGTTCTGACTTCTTTTGCCTTCTGTACTTCGAAAATACCACGTCTTGCATCTAGTGTTGCTGTTGAAAATCCCAAAGTCCACACGATTCTCGTTCTTTGTGATCTTTTCCTCTCTGGGAACTTTTCAAACTTACCCTTTATCTCTATTATTTTTAAATTGCATTGTAAGTATGTAGGTTTGATTTTTTTTTTTTACCCCCTTATTTCTCCTCTTTGGTACTCCAAGACCTTTTCAATCGGGGGCCCCTTGTCCTTTTTTTTTAATCCCAAAGATTTTCCTTCCAACATTTTCTTCAAAAATATCCTCCCCTATGTTTTAATTTTTCTCTCTTTATAGGATTTTCTATCACTCAGCTGTTAGTACCTTACCTTCTTTCCTCCTTGTGTTCTAGCCTTTCTCTGGCACTTTCTTTTCCCTTCCTTCTCTTTCCTGGTCCTCCAATTCATGAATTCACTCCTCAGCTGTATTTATTCTAGTATTTTATCCCTTGCCTTGTGCTTTTTATCTCAATGGATGTATTCTAATACCTAATACTTCTGCTGGATTCTTTTCTGCGTTTTCTTGTTCTCATCTCACGTTGGCTCACAACATTCCTCTCATTTAGTTATGTTTATTAAGCTGATTTTTAAAATCAGTCTCTCTGTTCCAATATTCCTGCATCTGGTGGAATCTGGAATAATCTGTAACCCACTTTGTTGCTTTTTTTTTTTTTTTTTAATGCTTATGCATCTCAAATGTCTTGCTCTTTTGCCTGTGAGCTCATTTCCCTCTGGTAGAAATCTGCTGCTCGGCCTTGCAAGGCGTCTGGAGGAAGGCCAGCCCGTGGAGCCCACGTGAATTCAGGGGTGGTGGGTGGACGCGCTCTCGGTGTGAAGGCTCTGGAATATCATATTCAATCACCCTTCACCCCACCGAACTCCCCCACCTGGACCACAGCTTCACCTTCCCCCTCCAGGGAGAGGCAGCATTAAGAGGGGAACCCCCCCCCACCCCGTCTTACACTAGTGTGATCTCCTAGTAGTCTGCAACTGCTGAGTTCAGGTGGTCCACACCTGCTTTGTCTGGCTGCCCATAAGCACGAGGCTCTCTGCTGCTCTGCAGAGAGAACACTTCTGCAGAGTCACAGGTGTGGCCAGTCTGTCCCAAGGCGATGGTGGCAGGAGCCAAGATAAGTCAGAACAGACCTCCACAGTCTGCTTCATGTTCTCCCACAGCTGTGCCTGGCCACCCCCTGCCCCATGCCAGTCACTGCCCCACACACACCGACCAAACCCCGTCTCTCCTTCTACCCCTCATCTCCTTTGTTTCTTTCTATTGTTCCCTGGGGATGACTGTGGCACAGGGGGCCCGGAGGTGTTGCTAGTTGAGCATCAGCACCAACCCAACACTTCAAATGTTACATGCCCAAAGCAGAACCCATGACCTCCCCGCTCCGAGAACTTCTGCTTTTCCCTGGGCGTCTTTCACCCGGGTAACAGGCGTCCCCAGGCACCTGGTTGGTCACGTCACTGGAATGGAAGGCTAGCCTTGCCACTCCCCGCCCTCTCCCCCCGCATCCAATTCACCAGCGAGTCCGGTACTTTCCATCTCTTGGTTTCATTGTCACCCCAGCACTGGAGACGTGGGCCTCCCTTGCCCTGACCACTGCAGGTTCCCTGAGCTGCATCGCTGCCTCCCCCTTGCCACCTCAGTGGGTGCTTGAACAGCCAAAGCAGCTAGGCTGATCTTCCAACACGCAGTCCCAGCCTTGCCGCCCCCTGCTCAGCCCCTCACACCTTCCACTGCGCCGTGGGCTGCACGGCCAGACATGGTCCTGCCACGCTCTCTCTCCTCCCACTCTGCCCACCACCCGGCCTTCTGGGGTCTTAGTGCCTCCAACTGCCTTGGGGCCATGAAGCTACTACTTCCTGTCCCTGTCACCCTCCTCCTCCCTGACTTCCCCCAACTCCTACCCACCCTTCGGGTCTCTGCCGAAATTTCCCTTTCTCAGAGAGGCCCCCCCAATGTAGGCACGCCCCATGACACCCCCGAGTGCCCCCACGCCTCTCCTTGGCTGTGTTTACCTCTGTTTGGTGTGTCTATTTGTGGGACAGTTTGTCCGATGTCTGTCCATCCCACCAGGCCAAGCCCCCTCCTGAAGACAGCCCCTGATCAGTGTCTCTCCTGCTCTACCCTCAGTGCTCAGCACGGCCCTGACTCAGGGTGTGCTGCGTAAATCAGCAACATCCACCTCCATCAGGGCCTTGGGGAAGCTGAGGCCCCCAGGATGGAGGGGCTGCCCCGCGGGCCCACATTCGCTGCCTGGTGCCCCCCTGCTCCAGGCCCAGCCGCAGGCATTTCCTGTCCTGGAGGCTCCAGCCCTTGCTCCCTGCCCCACTCCACTCGGGGTAGAGAAGCCGTGGCCCCAGCTTGCGGATGGGCCAATGGAGGCACAGGCATGGGGGAGGGGAGAGAGGGGATTACGTCCCCCGTGGGGCACTGCTGGGCCCTGCATCCTCCCTGCCCCAGCCCCACTGGGCAGCCCCTCCTGACAGGCAGTGCTGACAGGTTCCAGGCTCTGGAACCCCCCAGCTGTCTCCCCAGTCCCGGGGTGTCCGTGGTCCTGCTGACCCTCATCTCTGGACCGTCCGGCTTGGCTGTCTGACTCTTCCCTATCTGTGTAACTGGTTCTCCGGATGAAACCGTGTCTCTGAAACGCCTCCAGTGTTCTCCCTTTGGCTGGGTGGACCCTGGCTGACACCTCCCACAACAGGGCTAACGGTTCTGAGATTAAAAGGCTCTTTCATGGGGCCCCTGGGTGGCTCAGTCAGTTGAGCATCTGACGCTTGGTTTCAGCTCATGATCTCACCGTTTATGAGTTTGAGCCCCTCGCCCGGCTCTGTGCTAACAGTGCGGTTCCCGCTTGGAATTCTGTCTTTCCCTCTCTCTCTGTTCCTCTCCTGCTTGTGCTCTCTCTCTCTCTCTCTCTCTCAAAATAAATAAACTTAAAAAAAAAAAAAAGGCTCTCTCACTTAACAGGTATTTATTGATAGGGTGACCGTCTTGTCCTGGTTTGACCAGCACTATCCTGATTTTAAAGTTTTTTTTTTTTCAACGTTTTTTATTTATTTTTGGGACAGAGAGAGACAGAGCATGAACGGGGGAGGGGCAGAGAGAGAGGGAGACACAGAATCGGAAACAGGCTCCAGGCTCCGAGCCATCAGCCCAGAGCCTGACGCGGGGCTCGAACTCACGGACAGCAAGATCGTGACCTGGCTGAAGTCGGATGCTTAACCGACTGCGCCACCCAGGCGCCCCAAGACTATCCTGATTTTAGCACTGAAAGTCCTCATCCTGGAAACCCCTCTGTTCTGGGCAAACCTGTATGGCCTGTCCCACCATGCTGGCCCTAAGGGACACGTGTGTGCTCACTGCCCCGGGGGTTTTCTCCAGGCAGGGAGCTCCCTCCTGGGGGAGCCGCTATCAAGGCCGGGCCAGACCAGGGGTCAAGGCAGGCTGCCCTGAGGTGTGGCATGGCAGAGTGGGGGCATCGGAGCACTGGCCGTGAAGAAAGAAGCTCCCTCTGCACTTGGTTATGGCCACGTGTGCGTCTCCCGCCAGTCCTCACCCCGCCTGTGCCTGTTTTCCCCTTTTCTGAACTCCTCTCCCCCTCCCCCTCCCCCTCCCGCCTCGGCAGCCTCTAAGTAGTTTTTGTATTGTCTCTAGTGGTTTGCCTGTTCAAACATTTCACGTAAATGGAATTATACAATATGTGACCTTTTGTGTTAGCTGTTTCACTTAATACAATGTTTTTAAGGTTCGGGCAGGACGGACGTATCAGAGCTTCATGTTTTATGGCCAAATGATCCCTCCTTGTATGGACACACCACGTCTTATCTATCCACTCAGCTACTGACGGACACGGGTTGGTTCCACCTTCCAGCTACTGTGGATAATGTTGCCGGGAGCGTTTCGGTACAGGGATCTGTCCAAGTCCCTGTTTTCAATTTTCTGGAGTTGGTCTATGCCTACAAGTGGAATTGCTGGGTCAGATGGTAATTCCACGTCTAGCTTTTTGAGGAAGCATCAAACTGTTTTCCACGGCAGCTGCACCATTTTGCATTCCCACCCGTGACATCCAAGGATTGTGGTCACCCTAGCGGGTATGACGTGGTGTCTCAGGGTGTCTGTCTTTAAATAGACTTCGTTGTTTGAGCTGTTTTAAGTTCGCAGCAAGACTGGGAGGAAGGTACAGAGAGTTTTCCGTGCACCCCCTGCCCCCACTCACACACAGCCTCCCTTGCTGTCCACATCCCCCCGGAAGGCACATTCGTTTAACCTGCAAACCTCCACACACACGTCGCCATCACCCAGAGCCCATAGTTTACAACAGGGTCATCTTGGTGCTGTATGTTCTGTGGGCTTGGACACACAGATGAGGACACGTGTCCGTCATTACGGTATCACACGGAGGGTTTCACTGCCCTAAATACACTCCGGGCTTCTCGTCCATCGATCCTTCCTCCCCCAAGCCCCCGGCAGCCACTGGTCCCGTTCTGTCTCCGTAACTCTGCCTTTTCACTCATGGCGTTTGGAAGTTTCCCTTAGAGGGAATCTCACAGACGTGTTCCCGACAGCCTCAGGCAGAGGGGCCAGAGGAGAGAGCCTGCTGAGAAGGGGTCTGCAGAAGAGCACGGAAATAAAGGCGGAAAAGCAGCCAGCTGGCCGAACCAGCATGAGGGACACCCGTCGCTTCTGCTCTCGGGGCCGGTCAGGAGAGGGGGGCCTCCGTCCTGGACAGTTCTCTCCAGAACGTGCAGACGCTCAGGCAGAGGAGCCCCGCCCCTGCCCCCCACAGCGGGGTTAATTTCCACATTGCGCCGTTAATCATTATTGTAATTATTTTTAGTTCCGTAAGACTGCAAGTAGCTTAACACGCACTGCATTTTTGCAAGGTATCCTTGATCCTTCGAAAGGATATAATTAGCTTGTTTAATAGAGAGCTGCATTGGGCTTGCTGTCACCCTAATGGCTTGCTCCCCTCCCCCGCCGCAGGATTATTAATGGGTGTTATTGCTAACAGCCCGCCCCTCTGATGAGGGCTCTTCCCGGCTGGCCTCGTCTCTTCATGTCCCCAAACGGGGTCATTCACTCCGTCACATGCTTTCACACGGTCTGAAACAGGATGCTGCGATGGACAGAGCGGGTCTTTCAGGTGGAAACGCGCAGGGCTATGACTCAGAAACGGCAGGGCGCGGCAGGGCAACGTAACCCAGGACTCACAAGGAAGGGCAGAAGTTAGACTCTGAACTTGGGTGGGCAGTTCTCCTGAACGCACGGAGCGAGCACTTCCTGGAGGTGTGTTGTTTGCAAAGCAGGTGGAGTTCTGTGCAGCCCCCGGGCACGAGTCCCACCGATGTCACCAGACAAGCACCTCCTCTCTGCCTGGGCTGACCACACCCCTGTCCCTAGGCTGGAACAGAAGCCAGGAGGCGTGGCGACCGCAGGGGCGGTGGGGCCCTTCTGCAGCTCAGTAGGGACCGCTGCCTGGGAAGCAGCAGCCCCCGGACCGCCGATTCCAACGAGCTGCAGTGGGAAGTCAGAAGCGGAATATTTCCCGAGTCCCTTGATGAACTTTTTTTTTTTTTTAACTTATATTTCTTGTAAGTGCAAGGAAAATTCCAGCTCTGCTCAGCATCTGACAAGAGGCAGAACACAATTATGTAACGTGTGACTTGGGTAACTTCCCATAGCCTGACATCCTGGCCCGTCCCCAGCTCCAAGCAGCACCGAGTCTTTACGAACTCCTCCCTCCTACACCAAACTGCAGCAGAACCCTGGGGGTACGGCTCTGGGGCATCCACCCCAACTGAGGTCTAAACTCCAGCCTCCTTGGTTCTTGACTCTCGGAAGGCAAGTGAGGGAGACACCCGCCCCATCTGCCACCGGGATGACCCGCCTGTTCCTGGGGGCTCGTGTTCTCCCGGGAACAGCGATGCTCCCGGGAACAGCGATGCCCACAGGCCCACACCTGGGCGGGAGACTGGGGAGCGTGGCCGAGGGTGCCTCTCCGGCAGGATCCGTGTTTCTCACTCTAAATAGGAAAGTTTCCATAACTTTAACGCCACCATAAAAAGACATAGTAGAGTGGTGGGTTTAAATAACTGTTCGGAAACAGCAATTCGTTTCCTGACGTGTAAACAAAGAAATGAAGGTTGCAGAAGAGACGGAGGGGAGAACTGGTGGGAAGATTTCTCTTCCCAGCTAGACGGTGTTGAAAGGGTACGGCCGAGTCCATTTGAGCCGGGCCACCCAGGCTCCAGCTGCACTTGATGAAGGAGTGCGGGAAAAGCTGAGGGCCGAGTACAGGCTAACGGCACACTCCCACCCCAGGTAGAATATGTGTGATGTTCCCAGACATTCCTGGCTACCCAAGAACAAAGGAACAGGGCTTAAGTGCTTGCCATGGTGAGGTGGGAAACTAAGGCAAATGAAAAACTAAATTCCCTTACTGCCTGCAGCCCATGGATGAGTCCTTGAAACGAGCAGAGTGACCTCCCTCTAGGAGCTCGGCTGCCTCAATGGTGACACTCTGCTGGGGGCAAAAGGGAATCTTGGCTTAACATTATCCCAACCTCAAGGACCCTGTAAGTCAACTTCCTTTATCTCAACGGCCCCAAGATGTATACTGGCAATCCCACTCCAAGCTTATGGCTCCCATATACATCTAATGTATATGGGATGTACATGTGGGATGTACATACGAGTCAGTCTCATGACTGAGGTTTTATTAAATGGTGATAAATGTCATTTTCCTAGCAACAGCTAGCCCCTCAAGGTCCTGGAAGCCTTGCTTCCAAAACACCTTAGAGACTTACTCTGTCCCTGACCCCCTCCCAACCCGAGGGGATACAATGAGCGACCCATTGGAACCCCAGTGCAGTTCCTTCCTGCCCATGGGTCCTGTCCCCGTGCTTTAACAAAATCATCTTTTTGCCCCAAAGACAACTTCAAGAATTCTTTCTTGGCCATCGGCTCCAGACCACCCCACCATCACCCCAAACCTTCATCACGCTGACATGGGACCCCCTCGGCCACTTGTCTCTGGCTTATGAAGCTATTTTCTCAAGTGTCCACCTGGGCAGGCCTGTCAATTGCACGTCCGGAGCAGGCGCGCCCCCGTGACAGCCCCAGCTGGGCCCTGGGCCCCGGGCCCCAGACACTTCCGCACCTCCCCAGGGGCCGTGGCCACTGCTCTAGCACGCGGGTGTGCACATTTCCTGAGAGGAGAGGGCGAGCAGGCTATAAACACAAGCAGTGGGGCAGGGTGTGTGCATGCGTTTGCACGTACGTGCCTTCGGACAAAAAAAGGGTCACTTGCAAACTGACCAAAATGAAGCAGAACACTCACCAGGGTGCAAAAAGCTTGATTCAGATATTTAAAAACCCACAAGAGATGACTGCCTTCCCTGTACTGAATTTAAAAAGAATTAAAAGGGGGGGGAGGGGAGAATGAAGCACTTTGGTGAATTTTTTAAAAGAGAAAAATATTTTCTTAACTAGATAGTTTTATTTTAACTTGCTGTTTTCTGATTCCATAAAAGTGTTTATCAACTGATTTCATGAAAAAAAATTTTTTTTAATGTTTATTCATTTTTGAGAGAGAAAGACAGAGCACGAGCAGAGGAGGGGCAGAGAGAGAGGGAGACACAGAATCGGAAGCAGGCTCCAGGCTCTGAGCCGTCAGCACAGAGCCCAACGCGGGCTCGAACCCATGAACCACGAGATCATGACCTGAGCCGAAGTCAGAGGCTCAACCGACTGAGCCACCCAGGTGCCCCTCAACTGATTTCATTTCAAAGGTCGTTGAATCGAGGGTTTTTCCTTCTGCATTTTAGTAATTTCCACTTGGCAGATTCCAAACAAGCTGTTTTGTTTTGTTTCTTGTTTTGTTTTGTTTTGTTTTGTTTTGTTTTTAATCTGGGATGTCAGAACAGACAAGGAGGGGAAGTTCTGACTCCACTGGGAAGGTCCACTGTTTGGAAGACTGTTCCTCACACCCATTTACCTAGCCCTTCCCTCCCAACCCCAAATCCTCAGAATCCTCAAAATCCTACTTCTTCCCTGGAACTGGCTTTGATCCCTGTAGTCTACACGGCTGGCTCCCTTTTCTGAGTCCCAAGCCCACGTACAGCTTCCACCACGGAGCTGTTGGCCTGCACGGAGTAGATGGGAAACAGTCGGCTGGAGCTACGAGCGGTTTGGCACAGAGCAGACCCCCGCCCCCCACCCCCCACGCCTGCCGAGAACACCGCACACCTTGCCCAGACAGGGACAGAGCCCCACAGGACACTCTCGGAAATGGGTCTGTCTCTTTCGGGCCGGCACCAGGCTGGGTACATCACCTATTCCTTCCTCGCAGCAACTTGACTCGGAGAGTGAGAAAATCATTTGGGGGACAGGTGGACTTGAAGGCACCCCGAATCTACCTCTTAAAGATGATCCCAAGATGCTCAGGGCAAGGGGCGAGGGCTCGCTTGGCTGACTGCCAGCACCCCCCCTCTACGGGCCAGATTTGGCAAGTAAAAATGCAGGATGTCCAAGTAAATGTGAATTTCAGGTAAACAACAAATAACTCTTAGTGTAAGTATGTCCCAAATGTAACAGGGGACATACCCACGCTAAAAATTATTCACTGTTTATCTGAGATTCGAACTAAGTCATCTGGCGACTTACCTTCCCCACGCCCTGCCCCCCGAATTCTAAACAGCATATCTTGTCGGAGGTGAGGAGTTAGCCCTGACAGGACGGGGCTCGCACCTGACCACAACCCCCCGCATCGCTGCCTGCCGCCCTCCGCATACAGGCAGGCCAACCGGATTTGAACGGCCTGGCTGACACTTCTCGACAGACAGGGGAAGCCCACCTCTCCGTCCCGACCAAGGCGGGCCTGGCAAGACGGGGCTCGGGCAGGGCTGGTGTTGCCAGGTGCACCCATCAACTACCTCCAGCTCTTCAGGCTCCTTTGTATTTCTTTATTTTTTTCATACTGGCAGCCAGTGTCCTGATGACTGGGTGTCTCACCTTTTGTCATCCTTCCCGATCTCCAATGCACCTTAATAAAGCATTTAAAACACGCCAAGCTGTGGGTTCTACTCCTGAAGCCAAGACTCACTTAGCTTATGTTAACTAACTTGAATTTAAATTAAAAAAAAAAAAAAAGAGAGATAGATAGATAGATAGATAGATAGACAGACAGACAGATAGATAGATACTGGGGAAAAACCATATGAGCTAAAGGAGCACAACATTGAAGGGTATCGATAATCTCAAAGGGGCGTTTGGGTAGACACACTGTCAAAGCCGTAAGAACTTCCCAGATATTAAAACAAGCCAACAAAGGCAAATCGTGGGTGACAGCAGTGAGCTTGGAGGCTGAGAAAATGTCCAGGAGGCCGCCTTGTCCCGTAGGGGACGCTGTGCCCGGCTGGGTCAGAATGTAACCCAGCCACCGAATCAGGTACAACGGGCACTTCCCGTCCAGCGCTGTCCAGTGCCAAGCCTGGGGCTCCCAGGGGTCAGGTTCCGCAAGGGTGTCCCCGCCGGCCAGGGACGTCCGCATGGCCAGTTCTCCTGATTCCGCGTCCTTCCCTGGACTAAAATTCACGCAGCCAGCTTCAGAGACCAAGCAGAATAAGCTCTCACCCCTGCCAGTTGAGGGATTCCTGGCCTGGACTCAAAAGCCCTATGACAAAATCAAACCATTACAAAACAGCAAGGAAGAAGCCAGGAGATTTCCCTCCACCATCTGTTAATTTATAGGGTTACTGGTGTCAGCAATTTAGGAGAAGTTAAATTATATCACACTCTACCGCCCACCCACCCCCCCCCCCCCAGAACTCTGCTGTAGAAACTCAGAAATGTAATCACAAATTTTAATTGAGAAAAATTGCTCTGGATCAAATTCCTTGATTTTTTTTTTTTTAAAGAACCAGATTAAATTATGTGTGGGGGGGGGAGGGGAGTGACAATATGAGTTTTAAATTTTTTTTTTTTTTCAACGTTTATTTATTTTTTTTGGGACAGAGAGAGACAGAGCATGAACGGGGGAGGGGCAGAGAGAGAGGGAGACACAGAATGGGAAACAGGCTCCAGGCTCTGAGCCATCAGCCCAGAGCCCGACGCGGGGCTCGAACTCACGGACCGCGAGATCGTGACCTGGCTGAAGTCGGACGCTTAACCGACTGCGCCACCCAGGCGCCCCACAATATGAGTTTTAAATTAGTTGTGATAAAATGGAGATGTGACCGTAAGCCAATCTGCATATTGTGTATCGGGACTAATTGCTGGGAGCAGACAGCCCCCTTCCAGCCGACACAGGAGAATGTCAGCTTTTGACGGGAGGAGTCCATTTCTCATCGAAGGAAAGGAAATGAGTTATACAGGTCAGAAAAGACCGTCAGGGGTGCCTGGGGGGCTCCGTTGGTTAAGCATCCGACTCTTGGTTTCGACTCGGGTCACGATCTCACGGTTCGTGGGTCTGAGCCCCGTATCGGGCTCTGCGCTGACAGCCTAGAGCCTGCTTGGGATTTCTCTCTCCGTCTCTCTCTGCCCCTCTCTGGCACGCTCCCTCTCTCTCAAAAAGTAAATATATAAACGTAATTTAAAAGAAAAGAAAAGAAGAGACCCTCATTTGGCCCCTCAGGTTTGCAAGAGGGTGACTGGGAGCTTTCCCCCCCCACCGGACCCACCATCCAGACGCTACCCTGGGACAGCACCTCTGCCCTCCTTCCCCCCCGTGGCCTGCTCTCTGTGGGTCTGTGCACTGACCCACCCCCCCCCCCCCGGCAAAGTTGCCCATGACGCTAATTGGAGGCTCGGCCAACAAATGGCTCACTGAGCTCCCACCCGTGACTTTCCCCTCTGCCTTCTGTGTGCAGAGATCCCCACATCCGTTTGGATCAAATATCCCTAAGGTAATTAGAAGATATCTCCTTGGAAGGCCCCTCGCGTAATGCAGTCAGGAGGATGTCCCGAGCTCCCCTGGACCCTGTTCTGCCCTGGGTGTCCGCGTGGCCCCCTGGGCCACAGCTTGGAGGCACCCAGAAGCTCACCGACCAGGCACAGAGCCGCTGGGGCACCTGTGAGGGACGCACCTGCCCCTTCCCCACTCTGTCCCCTCGCTGTCTCACTGGCCCTGGGCCTACGGCCGCGTGCACGCTGGCAGGCAGAACCGGGTGCGCTGATTTATTTATTCGGAGGAGCAGAGGAAGTTGAGGAGTTGCTGGGTCTTGCCGTTCCATCTTGATTTAGTCATTTTTATATGGCTCACAAGGCATATGCAGATTTCTGTTTCTTTATTTGTTCATTAAAACTTCAATAAAAACGTTATAAAAATGTCTTATTTTGGTAGTTAATTGCCATTTCCATTTTAATATGCAAGCAGTGTTGGCTCTCCTCCGAGATTCCCCGAACCTCTCTGTAAATAATGCAGCTGCCTTGGACGAATGTTCCCTGCCTACTGCGTCTCTACCCAGTCACGAGAGCACCAGCGCGGCCGGGAACGCGTCACTCCCTCTGAGAGGACCCGCGTGGCTTCTCCGCGGACAGTCCGGTGGCGGCGAGGCGGGGAGCCAACGGAGTTCGAATCCTGCCACAGGCTGGGGTCATCGAGCGGGGGCGGGGCGCCCTGGAGAACTTTCCTTGGTTTCGCAGAGGCAACATGAGCCTCTCCCTCCGCATTTTTCTGAAGCCAGGATCGTCAGCTCTTCACCCGTGTGAATGAGGCGCTCCGGGCCTTGGCCGGGATCCCCAGCCCCGAGTTTGATGAGGACGGTGGGGAAGGTGGCGTCTTTGAGAGCTCGAGGCGCAGGGAGAGGATGGCCGCCAGGGGACGGGAGGGGAGGGCATGGGGAGCCACCTGCGCCGGGCCTGGAGCTGGGCTGCGGGGCCGCTGCCAGGCCGCGCTGAGCGCCGAAGCTCGCCAGCTGGAGCCGTGTGGACGCTGATGGGGGGGGGGGGGGGGGGGGGGCCTTTTATGTCCTGCAGGCGGAGGTGCCCAGAGGCCTCTTTACGAGGCTTGAAATACCTGATGCTCCTGGAAAGCGAGAGCCAGCCTGCTGCAGGGCGGCCCCTCGCGACCTTTGAGTCCAGGGAAGGAGATGCCGAGGATTTCGCCACCTGCCGAGGCCACCAGCTGGCTGATGTCTGCTGTCCCAGCGTGTGGGAAAGTGCCCCGAGCCCTGCTTCATGTCGGAGCAGCTCGGAGGAGGCGCCTCTGAGCTGACAGGGGAGCATCAGAGAGCCCTCCGTTCCTGCCGGAGATGCGGACAGTCGTGGCGCTGAGACCGCACAGCAGCGCAGTCGAGAACCGCGTGTAGTTACAAGTGCGGAGGAGGGGACTCACCCGGGCCTCGGGTGGGCTGGGAGGGCCGTGCAAAGTCACGTGTCATCAACTCTGGCCCCCAGACGTGGCCTCTGGTCCTCTGAGAGGGGCCGAGGGACCGGGCGCTGAGAAGGGTTCCTGTGATAGCCAGGAAGCTGTGGTCCGTCCTCTGGGAAGTGGAGGGCTCTCCCAGCACTGGCTGCTCTGCCCGCCTTGGCCACCCCCCCCCCCCACTGACTTCCAGCCTCTTCTGTTCCCCACCTTCCTGGCATCTGACGGGGGCCCCACGGGCCTCTCCAGCCTGATGTGTCCAGAATAAGACTTTCTGTTTCCTCTGCCCTGCTCCTGCCCAGGCTCCCCCAGGGGTCCCCACAAATAGCACCTGCACTCACCCCGACGTTCAGGGAAAATCCAGGAGTCATGATCGTCCTGGGACTGTCAGGTATCCCAGAGGTGCCTTCAGAGCCCTTGGACACAGCCTCCTGCCCCTTCAGCCAACGCCCGCCCGCAGCCTGGGCCCTCACGAGGAGGGCGAATCAGCCCCTGTCACCCTTCAACACACCCCAGGGGCTCCTCCGGCCCCACCTCCTGCACACACACTCCGCTTGGGCTCCTCCCTCCGCCACCTCCCGGCCTTTGCCCTGGCTCTTTCCTCTGCCCTGTGCACGTGCCACTCCACTGCGTCCTCCAGGTGCCCCGAGACAGCCCGTCCCATCCCCGTAGGAAGTGGTCACAGCTGCCCCCCAGCCACCGTCCTCACAGACTCCCGGGACAGCACGCGGCCCCGAGATCATTCGCTCGTTCCTTTCAATAACCCTGCGCCTGGAGCGAGGGCTCTGTGGGGGTGGGCTGTGCCAGCCTTCCTTGCTCCGTCCCTCCTCGCCCTCCTCCTGGCACAAAGTCAGCCACGGTGCCCACTGGCGGTGGGACGAGTAAACCCAGGCTCTGGGCTCCCGTGCTGGTGGCTGATGGCTCAGGTAGGCCGGCGTGGAGGTGGGCATCCCGGGCCCAGGACATCCGACCTCTCGGGGTCTAGGGGAAGCACGGAGTGGAAAGCGAGACTATAAACATTAAAAAAAAAAAAAAAAGACAAAAACGAGATTCTGCCGGTCCAGGCGGCACCTGGCGGGCCTGGGGTCCTGGCCGAATTAAGTGGATTTAACGATGGGGGAGCCTTGTCTCTGGGTTTTCACTGAACCTCGATGAAGGCCATCTACCCCTAACGCCTTGATTTCCGCGCTGGACGATCACACACATGCAGTATTTCTGAGAAGGGGGCGGCGGGGGGGGGGGGAATCTTAGCTCCTTGTTCTTTTTAACTCCCTTAAAAAAAAAAAATCACTTTGGCTTTTTCCAGTATCATTCTGAACGAAACATTCACTCCAGCAGAACCAAGAGCGGCAGCTGTAACGCCGGGAGATCTAGCACCCCCTCCGATGTCGAGGAATGTGACACGCTCACTCCTAACCGAAAATCCACGGAGGAAAGGAAGTAGGAAGCTGTCTGGACATCAAACACCACGAAATGCAGAACTGCTAAAGAAGAAAACTCATCAGATGCCCGTGATAACGCTTTATTTTAATGGTACATTTAATTCATACTTAATTCCAGCGGTGCTCCGGCAGCGGCCCCCACGCGCACCAGATAAATGGATTACGGCAAGTGGGGAGACCAGAAGAACCCGCTGATGCCGGCTCCTGGCAGGTGAAAAATGTAACGGGATACATTTCCTACACATGAATCACCGGCACATTTGATAACACCTTCTGAAGAAATGAAACTGAAGGGATAGATCTTCCCCACGCTGGCAACGCAGATTAAATAGTTTGGCCTCACAGTCCACATTCTACACGTACAGCTGCTACCTGATTTAGAGTCCGCAAAACTGGGGGTGGGGGGTGAGGAGGGCACCCTAGCCCCTCGCGGAGGCAAGGAGGCTGGGCCCGGCCAGGAGCAGGCGTGCACCTGCGGGTGCCCAGTGACCACGGAGACCGGGCCCTCCCCGCGTACCACCCTCTCGCACCACAGAGGCCGTGAGCATCACACGCAGAGAAGCTGCCACAGCACAGCTCTGATGCGGACCGGCGTGACGCACGGCGGCGTCGGCCCGTAACCAGCCTGCGCTCCGAGCCACGACTGGCCCCCCGAGCTCGTCTCCCTGGTGGGTGGGCGGCCACCATCCTCGGCAAAGTGGACACGTCCCGTGTGACCGACGGCACCACCGGGCACCGGCTCCCCGAACTGTTAACATCTGCGGCTGTGGCTTTATATCCTCCCCAGGCTTTGTTTATTTATTTTAAAAGTATCTATTTAATTTTATTTATTTTTTTTTTTTTAATTTTTTTTTTTCAACGTCTATTTATTTTGGGACAGAGAGAGACAGAGCATGAACGGGGGAGGGGCAGAGAGAGAGGGAGACACAGAATCGGAAACAGGCTCCAGGCTCTGAGCCATCAGCCCAGAGCCTGACGCGGGGCTCGAACTCCCGGACCGCGAGATCGTGACCTGGCTGAAGTCGGACGCTTAACCGACTGCGCCACCCAGGCGCCCCATAAAAGTATCTATTTAATTTTAAAGGAACGGGGCGGGGGGGTGGGGTGCGTCTGCTCTGGGAGTGAGCTGTTATTTTATGGTGTGTGGTGCCAGGACCACATCTCAATCTATCAAAGTCAGTGTCCCCAGAGCCCGAGAAATCAAAGCATCATGAATAGAGTGCCACTTTCCAGCTCCAGCCGTCTGCCAGCGTGCGAGCCGGCCGCCTAACACACGAGGCTTTATTGATGCTCCCGTCACACGCAGTCGATGCCGGCCGCTGCAACAACCAGCCCGGCATCTGCTCAATTAGCGGAGGACAAATGGGGAAGGCGCCAGCACTGAGCGGAACATGGACGCAGAGCCGGAAGCTTCCGTCCACGGGCACCAGCCGGGACTGGGCCAGAGCCCGGGCTGTCCGCCCTGGTCCTTGCTGGTGGGTGCCTTCTCCTCGTCCCTCTCTCTCCCTCCACTCCCCTCTCCTCACTCCTCCTCCTCC
This sequence comes from Lynx canadensis, assembly GCF_007474595.2. NCBI lineage: Eukaryota > Metazoa > Chordata > Mammalia > Carnivora > Felidae > Lynx > Lynx canadensis. The sequence continues at coordinate 57,682,946 of NC_044316.2, forward strand.
CCCTACCCTCCGCTTCCTCTTCCTCCTCCCCCTCAGGTGCCCTGACCTCAGCCCAACGCTTGATTCTTGTCCAAAACACTAATCGTGTCGGCCAGATTCGCATTTGCTGGGCCAGATCAGCATTTACTGATCCCCAAACGTGAGCCCTGGCTGCAGGTGCTGGAAGGGCGATGAGCGAGAGAGTGGAGATGCACGGGAAATGGAAGGAAGCCCTCTCCCTGGCCCTGGAGCTCAGGCAGCAAAGGTAAGACGCATGCAGAGCGAGAAATTCCGAAACGTCCCTCCACAACCTGCCGCGGGATGCAGGGGAGGAGAGAACGGGGCCACCGGGCACGCTGTGTGAAGTCGGGCAAAGGGAAGACACGGCCAAGCAGGCGGCACAGGCAGGTCTTCGAGGGCACGGTGCCACGCAGGAGCTGCCCCAGAGGGCTCCCGGGACACGCTAGGAGCATGGAAACCCTTCAGCCATCCGTGCCGGTGCAGGCAGAGAGATGATCCCAGACAAGCAAGCAAGCAATCATCGCCCGGGGTGGACTGCTCCCTCCCGCCGCCATCTGAGGAGCCCCGGGCCCGCCTTTGTGTGCGTTCAGGGGAAGGGAATTAAATTCAGCCTAGGACAAACAGCGATGAAGGCACACGGGCTCCCAAAATTCTTACAGGAGATTCTCGGCACACGGGAAGGTCAGCTACAATGCCATCTGTGTTCATTTCCTCCTAACGAGATGAAGAGGTGTGGGGACAGTGTGGTGACACAGGTTCTCGTGGATGCTGTCACTCGCGGACTCTCTTCTCTGCAAGGGCTCCACATGCGTAGGGGTGGGGGGCTGTTCAGGACCCCTCTCCTCCTTCCCACACCCACCCTAATCCCTGGCAGGGCTGAGTCTCCTATAAGGAGGGGGAGCGCTGAAGCCGGAGGGGCCTCCAGCTCCCGGCCCCGGTGTCAGCGGCTCCACGGTGTCCGGGGTGGGGACCAGGGAGACGGCAAGCTCTGCGGTGGTTTGGCCCATCGGACAGCCCCGGACCCACCGGGGGAGGGTTCAGAGGGGTCCCGCTTACCAGGCACGTTGCCATGGAACGCGGCCCTGTCCCAGTCACCCTGCACGGCCACAGAGACAGCCCCTCTGAGCACCACCCCAAAACCCAGAGGTGTGTTTCGGGGGCACAGCCGAGGTCCTCTTGCCTTTAATAACTCTTTCCCGGGCAGCACGCCCACCACGGCCAGCGTGGGTTGGCTCTGTCCCCACTCGTGACTGTTGGGGACCAAGCGTGTCACACTGTGTTGTGGCTGTCCTGTGTCTCCCACCTCCCCACCTGAGAGGTTCCAGGTGTGCCCTGGCCCGGGGCTCCTTCTCTGGCCTGGGGCGAGAGTGCCTGACCCCAAGGACATAGCTTGGTCTGTAGCATCTGAGTGAGTCTTTGTCTCCTGGCCTCATCCCTCCTGTGCCCACTTCTGCTCCTAGAGGAAAGCTGTGTGAAAAGCGGATGCCTCCGTGTCAGTGCAAATGGCCTGTGGTCTGGGCGTGGACAACGACTGGGCCCTCCAGGACTGAGGGAGCCATCCCTTCAATTGGGTGGCATTTGCGGTCCCAGCAAAGAGAAGGGTCTTGATCCAGCGAGACGCTCTGATCCCTGGGGTCTCGCTGGCTGCACAGAGGAGGGGGCCGGGGGTAAATGCCCTTCCTGATGCTTCCTGCCCCTTGGTGACAGCGTGCGCTCTCTCATCACCCCACGATCTCCTGTCGGGGGCAACAGAGCGATCCCCAGGGAAGTAGCAGAGATGGGGCTCCTACATCTGAGGAGTGCAGTCTCCCAGACACGTTTCCCAAGGAAACCGAGCTCGCAAGATCACTCTGCCACCGCATGGTGTCTTCTGTCCCCCTAGGACGTCAGGACCCTGTGCTGGGGCCTTGCTCTCTGCTTACAGGATTAGCGCCTACGGCCTGGACACTGGCGGCCCGCGTGGACGGCCTGTCTACCGCTAACTCTCCTTCACCCGCACACTGTGACTCCCATGCACGCACATTCGCACACCCACAGACATGCGCTAACACACAGATGCACGCGCGCATACTCACACCTGCTTCTTCGGGAAAATCTTGAGGAAGTGACTCAGGCGCTCAGTTCACAGAACCTGGCGCTTTCTGCACAGAGACTGGCGGCTCCGGGGAAGGGGTGACAGGCACGCCGGGTGCTCCTGGTGCAGGTAATCCCGGCGGGAGGCCCTGGGCAGGGGTGGGGGTGGGGGGAAAGGGGAGCATGGGAGTGGGAGGGCTGCCGGGGCCAGCTGACACTTCCCCTCCCCCCTGTGTGAGGACAGTGATGGGGGAGTGCTTCTCTCTGCCCGGGTCACAGGGCACTGTGACAGTCCCTTCAACCCGGGGCATCCGAAGGGCCGTGAGTACCTTGTGGCTTCAAACCACATAGGAAGCTGCCCTCTGCCAGTCACCCAGGGGGACCTGGGGCTTCCCTCACACGTGCCCTTGTCCTGCCTCTGTCTTCCTGCTCCCTGCCAGGTGAGACGCTTGCAGACAAAGCTGACCTCTGTCTCTAAGCTCCAAGGTCCTCCTGAACCAGTCAGTTAAGTGCTTTGATTCCGGACGGCTTTCCCCGGCGTCACAGAGAGAGACGCCACATCGAAAGGAGGGAATGGGGACAGCAGGGCCTCTCCTCAGCCTCCTGGCGCCCGCCAGCCCTTGGGTCAAGGCTGCCACTGGAGCACGGGTGGGAGGCCGGCCCTGACAGAACCCCACGCCCCCTCCTCTTCCGGAAAATGTGGAAGCCACGAGTCACACACAACAGACCCCACAAAGCAGAGAGGCCAGAACGACGCTTGGAACACAGCCCCTCGCCCTCGTTCGGAGCAGCCTTTTGGGACTTCGCCTGAGAAGCAAGCTTCCGTGGCCTCAAACCAGCAAGATTTGGGGATTTCGCTGCCCCAGAGGAAAGGGTTTCCTCAATTCACGCAGAAGCGACGATAATGCACTCGAAGCTCTTAAGTGGCCCAGGAGATGCGTGGACCAACGAAAACCCACAGACCTGGCTCGGGGAACATTTTGCAGGACACTTGGCTTGGTGCCTGGCACGGGGCAGGTCCTCAACGGGCATCAGCGACAGCGCTCGATGGTGCCCCTCTGCGTGGCCAATCCCAAGTGGCCCCTCCAGACAGCGCTGCCCCCCCCCCCCCCCCCCCCCGTCCTGTTGCCTCTGTTTAACCGGTGCTCCAGGGCCAGGACTGGCTCAGGCTACTGTTCCCGGGGGGGCCTCCAGCACCCCACGGGCTCAGTCAGGGTGGACCGGCCCCGCCCAGCCGCCCGCAGGAGGGCTCCAGGACACCGGGCCACCTACGTTTTCTTGGGCACTGCCTTCCACTGACCGGGGCGGGGAAGGAATGGCGACGTCCTTCCCATGCTCTTGAGAAAAGGAAGTGCCGGGCGAGGGGCATCTGCTCACCCACAGGTGGGTGTGGGGTGCAGGGGACCAGACTGGAGACGAGCAGGACGGGCCACAGGTGCGGTGGGAACGGGTGCCACACTGAGTGTTCGTGCCTCACCCGCAAAATGGGGATGTTGAATCCCTAACCCACAAGGGGATGGTATCGGGGAGGGGGGCTTTGGGAGGGGCTTAGTCATGAGGGCGGGGCCAGGAACAGGGTCAGTGCCTGCAGGAAGGGGGCTCGGGGGAGACAGCTTGCCCAAAGCCACAGAATGAGAAACAGCAGGGTCGGCGGCTACCCTGCCCCACTCTGCTCTGAGCACCCTCAGAACGGTGTCGTCGGCCAAGTTTTCAGGAAGCGGGTCAGAGGAGGGGGGCGGGGCTCTGGTTCAAACCAATCCTCAGCTCAGGATGATGAGGCGGTTCTAGGTTTGAACTGCAGCCTGAGGGTGGTCCGGGCATTTCACAGCCTGAAAGGGGGCGCCCGTGTGAGTTCCTGAAGCTGGTGTCCCTTCCCCGCGGGCCCCCGGACCCCCCCCACCCCGCCACACACACACCAGCTCCGTGCCACGGAGAGTCACCTGTGTTCCTGATAACGTGACCTCCTGGGGAGCCTGAGACACAGCCCCCCACACTCCAGGCATTTGATACAGACACGTTTTCCCCGAGGAGACGACCGGGGACGCTGGAGGACAGTCGCTCCCGGGCAGTGGGTCAACAAGCCTTGACTTTCGGGGGTCGGGTGAGGGGCAGTGGGGGTGGACGGGCCCCGCCCAGGTGGGGAGGCAGAACTCACACACGCACACGCGCACCACACACTCGTACACATTCACGTCACACGCACGCTCCTACACACATGACACACACACACTTGCACGTCACTCATACGTCAAACACACTCATGTGCTCATACACACGTGGGGTACACTCACGCCACACTCATTCACACATCACACCTACACTCGCACGCACTCACGTGCTCGTGACGCTCGCACATCACACCCATACATACAACCGCACACTCGCACACACAGGCCCACACACACTGCTGTCTTGTCCTGGGTGAAGCAGGCAGGTGTACGAAAGGTCTCCCGCCATCTGGGCAAGTGGGCAAAGTGAACACGCGGTGCGGACGGGTGGGGCTCTCGGCCGAGGCCACCTGCCCGGAAGCCATAAAGGGCACGTGTGGCTCCCAGTTCGACGTAGGATCGTACGTCTGTCGGATGAAGGGTCACGCGACCCCTTAAGCCGCGCCAGGCAAGATGTCTGGTCCCGTGACAAAATGACGCTTCCGAGGGCGTCACAGTGGTTCCAAGCTGGACTCTGCGGCCAGACGCCTGGGTTTCAGCCCTGACCTCGGGCAAGTTCCTTGACCTCCCTGGGCCTCCGTTTCCTTGACCAGAAAAGGGGCAACAGTCGTGCTTCCTTCACAGTGTGTGTGAGGGGTGAGTGAGTTGTTCTGTGTAAACACTTGGAGCCACACCCAGCACGGACTGAGCCACAAAACGTGTTCACCCCGCTCGTTCCTGGCGATCCCTAGACCTGGAGTCCAAGTGCCCAGAGCTCACCCCCCCTCCCCCGCCTCAGGGCGAGGTTCCCCCCCAACAGCGCGCCCCGCTGGCCGCCACCCACGGGCCCCAGGGACTCCCGGGGAGCCTGCCGGATGGGACAAGCGGCTGCGCCCCCACATTTTATTTGGGGAGGAGAGCAAGACAGAGTTTCCGTTCCCGAGGCTGCCTCTGAGCCACCGCGGCAGCAGCGAGCCAGCGAGGAGGCCCGAATGGGACACAGGCAGCAGGGGCCGGCCAGGACCGGCGCCAGGACCGGCAGGACCCCCCGGCTCAGTCTGGGGACACGGCGGGAGCCCCGTCCCCGACATACACATAGAGCCAAGGGTGGAGCTGGGCTCCTTCCCAAAGTTCCGTAAGACCAGTAACGCTGAGGGTGAACAAACGGACCCGCCCGGGGCCTCGGCGGCCCTGCCCGCAGCGTGCTCGTCCAGTCTCCCTGAGGGGACGAGGGGAGGGGAGGGGAGGGGAGGAGGGGAGGGATGGAGGGGCCAGGGGGAAGGACACGACCCTCCTTGTGAGGACGTCCCCTTCAGCGGGTGGGGAGGGGGCAGCTCAGAGCAGGACCATGGCCTCCCTTCCCTCTGTTCCACTGCCTTCCTGTCCCTCCACCACAGGGACGGCCCCAGCACGCAGCGAAAGAGGCCGCCTTCCTCTCTGCACACCTGCCACAGGTCCACGTGGCCGGACCCCGCGGTGGGGGAGCTTTCTCGTGGCCTCACACGAGGGGAGGGCCCCATGTGTGGGCCCCGACTCCCCACACCCTCCTCTCTCCGGTCCAGCCCCGCCCCCAAACCTAAGCACCTGCTGCCCCCGCTCCTGCCCCCCAGGCTTCCGTGGCAGTGGCCGCCGTGCCTTCCAGCAGCCTGTGGGTCAGGTCACGTTTGGGGCATTTGGTGTTATTTTCCTCATAGTTTTCAAGAAACTACAGGGGGAAAAATAACCCTCGACCAGGCACAAAATATTCCCCCTCCTTCCAAAAAGTCATTTCCCTAAGGAGGCTAACTCCGTGGCATTGCTCAGACCTCCACCACCTGGCTGGCTTTGCTTGTGCGCGTAGGGATACGGGTACACGGGGACGTGCAGAGACACACAACACACACCCCAAGTCATGGCCTTTGCCTAGATATTATGTGGCAATGAAATACCCTGTCACTGTCACGGACAGTGGGGCCCAACAGAAAGAATGCCAGAAAACCCCGAACTGGCAAATCACTGCCTTTTCCCACATATGTCAAGACCCAAGCTGCGACCACCAAGGCCACCATGCACTGCGTGCCCGTACTGCCCGCACACACCCACTGTGCTCAGCCACGGCGTCTCCGAGCCATGGGACGTGCTCACCATGGCTCCCATGAGCCCATTTTACAGGTAAGGAAGCAGAGGCTCAGGGGTCCTGGTTGGGACGTTAAGAGGCAGAGCTGGGCTTGGAAGGTGGGACTGTCCCCTTCGTGTTCAGGCCTTTAACTGCACCAGGCTGAGGAGGAAGCTTCACAAACCGGACAGGAACTGGGGGACACGGGGGGCACCCAGCATCTGTGTGACTGCACTGACATGCAGGGGGTCTCAGAGCCCCTCGAGCTCCCCCTGCTTGTCCGTATGCTCCTGATCTCTGTGGGGGGTCTGCAGGAGAAGCCAGAGGCTTCCCCGCAGGTGACTTGTGTGAAGAAGGCTCTGGGGGCTCCCCCTTTCACCCTGAACCGCGCACCCTCTGCTGTCCAGAGCCCGGGGTCACTGCCCTGCCGGACAGAGGCTGCTGGGCTGTGATCTACAAATTCCGTGGCACTGGGCCGTGGCTGATCTCCAACGCCCCTGAGGGAGGGCAGGGCACTTCGCCATCAGGCCCAGGAGGTGTGCCGCCAGGACCCAAGAAAATGTTTCAATTTCTCTTAAAACTGGAAGAAATAAATGAACTTTTAGGTTGAGGATAACGTCCTACTATAGAATATTAACACATCGTCTTATACTAACAGCAGTCATAAAAGATAACTTTTAGTATTTTTTTATGGAAGAAGGAGCCTCTGAAGGCAGGCGTGTCTGGGGCCCACAAGTGTTCGTGTGGCCTCGTGAGCGCGGGGAGTGAGAGAGTCAGCCAGAGACCCCCTCGGACCCGCCCCAAGCCCGGAGCCCTGCAATGCAGCACGCCTCCCTTAGGGGCTCAGCTCCGTCACCACCCGGAGCACAAGACTCCATCCTGCTGGCCCGGGATGATACGGGCGGCTTGGGGCTGAGGAGGGTGAAGAAGGCTGGTTCCCTTCCAAAAGCGTTGCTAGCACAAGAGAATCAGGTGCAAGATGCAACGGGGAGACTTCACTCATAATCCATGAGTCGCACAGAGGCCTGCCCCGGACAATACCACATTTGCCAAGGCGTCGGATGCACCAGGACAGGGCCCACGGCCACGCCTTTGGGACCGTGTAGACTTGCACTGGTGTGCAAAGCAGGAAGCCTGGCTTCCTGCGCACTATCCGCCAGCGGGGAGGCAGGGACCCTAGGAAGAGAAGCCTCCCTTCTGCAGCCCCGTCCCCTCCACCAGCACCTCCCCGTCCAGACTCTGTGGTTGTGTTAATACAGCTTTTTCCATAATTACCCCAAGTTTCTCTGGGCCCGCGCCTAATAGATAACATTTGCTAATTACAACGTATTGATTCTTGTTGGAGATAACCCCGGATGGGAGGGGGAGGCTGGCCCTTCTCCCACAGCAGCTCCTGTCGACGGGGAGAGCCCTGACATCCTCACAGGCCACTGGCCTCTGCACCCTGCCCCCGGGCCAAAGGGCCTCAGACAGCACTCCAGACCTGGCCCTCCCAAGCCCCGGCTGGGGGAGCGGGTCCTGGAGGGCCCGACTTCTGCAACATCGACTTCAGGGATGCGGGAAGCATTTCACCGGCAGGTACCCCAAACCCACCTGTGCCGACCACCCTCGCTCCCGCAACCAGCATCCCCACGCAGTGACAGCCGCCCCACCCCCACCCCCATGGCACGCTTCCTGGGGACCGTGATGCATGTTCGTGGATTCACCTGTAGCCCCCTGGGTCCCGGTAGGGGGGTCTGTACCCTCCACTCACTGATGCCCTGACCAGCAGCACTGCACGGGGGACAAAACCCCACTTTCCAGAGCTGACCGGACGAGACTCCGTGAGGCACGGGCCTGGGAGAGCCAGCGTTCTACCTCTACACTTCTCTGTTTGTCTTGTCTTAAAATCCTGACAACTGACGGGGATTCGCCATCACACTTCCCTCCATTTTCTGGATTCTCTGCAAGGAGCTTGGGTGACTTTTCCAAGCAGACAGACCCCACTGTCGTTGTAATTGTGGATATGTGCCCCAGCCTGGGATGTGTGAACGAACACGGGGGCATGTGAGCAGGGACCTGGCTGGGGTGGCGGACAGGAGCCGGATGTCGGCTCCCGCTGCCCTGATGGGGGGCCTCGGGGGCTGGGGGCCGCTCGGCTCGGCCCCCTCAAATCCCAGAAGGAGCTGTCAGCCGCCGTCTGAGATAGAATCCCAGACCCCAGTGTAGCTCCCGGACACTTCCTGATTTCGGGCCACCAAGGAGCCATCCTGGCTCCTGTATGTGACCAAACCCCCTCACTGACCCACCTAAGAACGAAGGAATGGTGCTTTCGGCAAGCACGAGCCTGTGCAACATCTGGGACGTGCCTTGCAAGGGCCCACCCTCTCCTTCCTCTTGGCAAAGCCCCCTCCCTGCGCCCCCACGCGCCCCCAGCTCCGCCATTTCATTGCCTCCACCTGCTGAAGCCCCTCCCTCTCTTCCCAACCCCATCGCCACGGCTTCCGTCTTCGCCCCAAATCCTCGTATCTGTAGCCCCCCAGCCGGCCCCTCCCCCAGCCTGCTAGGCCCATCTCCAGCACACGGGGCAGATCTTACAGCAGAAGGATTTAATTGCATGTCAAAATTAAATCTCTTTAGATGAAGAACAATTCAACTACGGCTCTGCCTAATCAAATTAACAAAGTCTTTTTTGATTTTCAATTATCTTCTTCACGGGCACACTTTATCCAGGGCTCCCTTGATGGCGCTGACAGCTGTGCATTCACAATGAGGGCCCCTCACCTGGACTGCTGACCAAGGCCCCAAGCTGCCGCCCTCCCGGCCTGGGAGAGGTCTGCACACCCCCCCCCCGACCCCCCGTGATGTCCAGGGGCCGCTCTGAGCAGGGGCACTGAGGGCAGGTGCAGATGGGGATCCGTCCTTTGCACATAGGAGAGGACACAGGCATCCGGGGAAGGAGGCGGGAACTCGTGGGGCTGGGAATTTTCGACGCACTGCCCTGGCGACAGACTACGGTTCTCCAGCGACTTTCAGCAGAATCAGGACCCCCAGCCTTACCCACGTGCCCTCCAGACACCCCACGCCCCCCACACCTTCTGCACACCACTGACACTGTGCCTTGTGGGTCATTTCTCCAGGACCTACAGTCACTGCCAGCCACGTGTGCCTCTGCTCCTGGGCCAGTGCTGTCGTGTGGAGACACAACGATCGTGAGCCACGTGTGTAACCTGAACCCTTCTAGTGGTCATGTCAAAGAGGTAGAAAGAAACAGGTGGAATCAACGCTAATGATTTTTTTCCTTTAGCTCAGTGCGACCTGAACGTTATCATTTCAACACGGAACCCACATGAACTCTGTTGAGGAGGGGAAAGAGGCTTCCGTCCTTCCCCTCCTGCAGTCTTCATATTCAGCGTGCGGTCTGCGCTCACAACGCCCCTCGGCCCCACCCGCTGCACTCGGGGTGCCCCGAGGCCGCAGTGGCGTGCTGCCGTGCTGGGTGGTGCATGGTGGGCCGTGAGATCCTGGAGGGGGCAGGCGGGCACTGGTGTTCGGCGCTGTCACCGGTGGGTGCAGCGCTTTCTGAGTGCTCCGTGCGCGAGCAAACGAACCATCCTACACTCCGCTCGCGAGTGGGGGTGGGGTGGGGCTGGACTCTCCTTCTAAGGGAACTGTTCCCGTCCTCTTCCATGTTCCAGACTTGGGGGCGTCCCCCAGCCACTGGAAGTCCCCCAAGCAGGTCTCAGGGGGCTTCCTTTCCTGCCTCCAAACCTGCTCCTCCCTCCTGGGTCTCCGCGGCACTAACAGGAGGCTATTTGGACACGCAGAGGGGAAGGAACGAGAGTCCACAGGCGGGGCCCACCGAGCACCAAGAAAGTGAACCCAGAGACGACTTCGGCGTCAGATCATCAAATGGTCACTGACGCGTCTCCATGCACAGCCCGGTCCACTTCCGGTCACCATCCTCACCGGAAAAGTTGTCAAGTGACAACCGGGAAGGACCCAGAAAGATCCCTGTGCACACACAGGGACCCAACCAACACGAGCGCTTGCTGGGGTTGGTCTGGACACGCTCTGCCACCAGATTCGGTTTCTCTCAAGGCTCCTCTGCTGCCGGCAATGGTAAGAGCCAGCCGGTCGCGCCGAAGGAGCCGCATTTTGTGCAACAGGCGTTCAGATATTTGCTGCTGATGGGCGCCAGCTCTCCAGACGACAGCCTCTTCTGTCTGGCCTTTCGTATGCTCTGGAGACGGGGTGCTTTGGACCACACAGGGCTGGGGCTCAGACTTTCCTGTCTGTGTCTCACCAATCAAGTTACAGAACTGCCTGAATCTTAACCTGAGAATGGCCAAAAAAAAAAAAAAAAAAAAATTGCGCTTTCCCAAGGGCACACAAACTTGCATGATTTTGCTTGATCTCAGACTTGCTTGCTGGTGGATCTGAACCCCATGCAGCCACGAGCACCCTTTCTCCTCACCGACGACCTTTCCAAAGCGGCCCGAACCACAATCATGCCTGCATCCTGAGGCTTCCGGGCCAGCATCCTTGTAAACAGCTTCCAAAGCCCTTTGCCAGAAGTAGTCCTCGGCAATCCCTGCCATGTGCTCCTTGCAGTCCGATGCACAGGGGACATGGGTGGCTGCCACCCGGACGCAGGTTCCCCAGACATCTGCTGGCAGATGTCAGGTCAGAGGGAGCGGGGGTGGGGGGGGGCAGGCAGGGTCATTCTGAGCTCACAGAAAGGTGGATAGGCCAGGAAGGCTTTAAAGTGGCTGCTTTAAATTACCTTAGTGATTGGCTTTAACTTTGGGACCACATTTTGGGGACTGTGTGCTATGGGCACATTTTTTTTTTTTAATGTTTATCTATTTTTGAAAGAGATAGAGAGAAAGCAAGCAGGGGAAGGACAGAGAAAGGGAGACACAGAATCTGAAGCAGACTCCAGACTCTGAGCTGTCAGCACAGAGCCTAACTTGGGGCTCGAGCCCACAAACCTTGAGATCATGACCCGAGCCGAAGTTGGACACTTAATCAACTGAGCCACCCAGGTGCCCCTGTGTGGACACATATCTAAATCAGGTGATCTCTCTCGCAAACACACACACACACACACACACACACACACACACACACACAGCCAGAGTGTAGAATCAATACAGCAGTCTTCACGAGAGATGGGCTCCAGGATCTGATTACTATCCATCCTGAGACCACAACAGAGAATTTGATGGAAATGGCTGGGTTCAAGGAGTAGGAGACAGTGCAGAGTCACAGAGCCTCCCGAGGCCCGAGGCCCACAGATCCCCTCCTTCGCCTATCCCCTCCCTAAAGCCCCGCGTTGTGGGCTCTCAGCTTTCCCCCATGACAGCCAAGGCCAGAAGGGCTAACATCCCTGGCCACGTCCCCGCCCTCCCCAGGCGGTGGGGTGAGGAGCGGGGGGGGGGGGGGGGGGTGCCCTCCGCCTCCTGCCTTGGCCGGCAGCCATACACCAGTAGAAAGTAGTTAACTGTATCCAGCCTTCAGCACAGACTTGTTTGATCAAAGATTCAGACACTTTTTCTCCCCTTCCAGCACAAAACCGTGGGCTTTCTCGACAGAGAATTAATTACTGCTGATGAAATTTCACTGCTGAAGGAACACACTTCCCTGGAGGAATCCCACCCAGATGGCTGGCTCCTGCCCCAACTTGTGAAAAGTGCTCCTTGAGGAATCAGAGCATAGGATGGCCTGGGGGCTCCTGGAGACTTTCCGGGGCCGCCGGGAAAGGCCCGGAATACGTGGTTTTAGAGTCTGTGAGTGCCAAGGGACTTGGTCGGCCGTAGGGCCCTGGGGCTCAGCAGCACCTGCCCCTTGGTGCTCAGAGCAGCCCACGCCGGCTTGGAGAAGCCGCGGCAAGGCCAGTGGGGGCTCTCGTATCAGACACGCAGTCGCCCCTGCCCTGGGGGCCCCTGCGTAAGACGTGTAGCGTCAAGGCAGGATTCAGAAGACAGAGAAGGCCCCTTGCAAAGTGGTCGTGGCCAGAGGGCAGTGGCCAAACCCGGCCGACTGGAGGGGGGCTCTCCCCTTTTGGGGGCACTGGGGGCCGGGCTGGGCTGGGGGATTCCTGATCCCCTCGGTCACAGGGATCCCAGGTAGGGCGAGGGAAGAAGGAAGCGGGCTGCCCTGGGAGGCGGTGTTTCCAGGCGCTAACTGTGGGTCTGCTGAGCGGGACGTTCTTAGGGACAGGACGAGTCCGCTCACCAGACGCTTGTCCACACCGCCCTGTCTGACCCCAACAGCCTTGCCAGGAGGTCACGTCCTGGCAGGGCAAGCGTTCTTGTGGTCGTGCAGGGAGACTGATGAGAGACAGGAGTGGGTCCGTCTCCAGCACGACGGAGAGGTCGCCTTCTGCCCTGCCTGCTGGAGCAGGAATCTGAAGCCAGGGGTACCGCCAGCCCCTACTCAGGCCCAGCGTGGCCTGCCCACCAGTGGACCAAGGAAATCACATGACCAGGTGCCACAGGAGGGCCACAGATGGCCAGGGGCCAGAAGACCACAGCCTTATGTACCTGACAGCAGCTCAGCAGACAGGGCACCCAGCCAGGTCACCCCGCCGTACGGGTGCACTATGCCCACACCAGGCCAGCTGTCGTCGGCCACAGTGCGGTAGCATAAAGCTTGTCCCGGGGACTATTTCAAAGCAAGACAGGGGACCCATGTGCTGGCTGCTCTACCCAAATCCCCAGCGGAGGCTGTCCAAGGCTGCAGGGTGGCCCTCGGAGCCCCTCCGCCCTCGGATCACCTTCCAGGGCCCAGTTCAGAGGCCAGGGAGCCCTGTGCAGGCACAGTACTTCCCCAGTCCCTGCCAGGCCCTCACAAACCCCGAGAGTCACAGGAACGCCCAGGCCTTTTCAGCCCACCTGCCTCACACATCAGCAGCTTGTTCAGAGAAGCAAAGCACGTGTGGGAGGGAAGCCAGAAGAGGGCAGGGCCCAGAGGGGGAGCTCTCCAGGGGCACGGCAGGGCAGGCAGATCAAACACAAGCACCCAGCGCAGGGGCCGGGGGTGACTGGGACGCACAGGGTCTGGGGTCCACTGCCGGCCAGTTCCCAGTCAGGTGTGAGTCGTAAAGGTCAACGGAGGAAGAACATCGGTGCCTACGGGATCTCATGAAGGAGCCTGGAGCCATCTCGGGGAGGGCGCAGGACACAGACGCAGACAAGCCTCTAAGAAGACAGGGGGCCTTAGCCAGCCACTCCTGGCTGAGGTCAGCACTGCGGGCTGAGCCCGCCCCCAACACAGACACTTGTAAGCTTCCATCACACGCACGGCCCCTCCGCCCACCTGACACGCTCTGGGTGGGCGGTCCCCCTTCCAGGGACAGACCAGAGACGGCATGTGAGGGGTAGAAAGTCAGGGCTGGTGAGTGGCGAAGCTGGGACCCCCGCGCGGGTCCATCCGACACCAGAGCCCTCGCTGTGTCTCGAGATCTAAGTAACGGAGGGGAGCACATCTCAGCCCAGGCAGGGGCTCCAGAGGCCACCCGGCCCCACCCCCAGCCCCACAGCCCCACCTACAAGGCCACTGAAGGAGGGGGTGCAGAGGACTGTCCCACACACACCTGCTCACAACCCACGGACGCGCCAGGATCCCACGGTTTAGGGCAAGCGTCCACTTGGGGGAGAAAGAAGGGAAATCAGGACGGGAAGATTGATCCCTGAAGGCAGAAATTCTGCTTTTAGTTTTTTTTGCGATTTTTAAAACTATTTCCTCAACCCCCAGCAAGTGCCTCCAGGACCCAGGGGCTCAAAGGCTCCCCAAAGACAGTGGGTCCTGGGTCCCCAAGGCCCCCCTTGAGTTCCAGAAGTTTCTTAAGGGGGTCCCACTGTCCAAGCCAGAGCCAGTCACACCCAGGCTGATGCACACGGCTGTTCCTGGGCAACATTCGGTAATGAGCACTTGTTCACACAGAAGGAACAGCTTATTTGGGGGCTTTTTTTTTTCCAACGTTTATTTATTTTTGGGACAGAGAGAGACAGAGCATGAACGGGGGAGGGGCAGAGAGAGAGGGAGACACAGAATCGGAAACAGGCTCCAGGCTCTGAGCCATCAGCCCAGAGCCTGACGCGGGGCTCGAACTCACGGACCGCGAGATCGTGACCTGGCTGAAGTCGGACACCCAACCGACTGCGCCACCCAGGCGCCCCAGGGGGCTTTTTTTTTTTTAATTTTTTTAAATGTTTTATTTATTTTTTAAGAGAGAGACAGAGCATGAATGGGGCAGGGCAGAGAGAGAGGGAGACACAGAATCAGAGGCAGGCTCCAGGCTCTGAACTGTCAGCACGGAGCCTGACGCGGGGCCCAAACTCACAAACCGCGAGATCACGACCCGAGCCGAAGTCAGATGCTTACCGACTGAGCCACCCAGGCACCCCTTATTTTGGGGCTTTTAAAAAATATTTTTAAGTTTATTTATTTATTCTGAGTGGGGAGGGGCATTGAGAGAGGCAGAAACAGAATCCCAAGCAGGCTCTACACTGTCAGCTCAGAGCCCAACACGGGGCTCAAACTCATGAACCGTGAGATCATGACCTGAGCCGAAATCAAGAGTTGAATGTTTGACCGACTGAGCCACACGGGAGCCCCCTTAGGGTTTTACACAACCTATCACAGGGTTTGTGTATCTGTGTGCTTTTCACCACAGAACCCCCAGCATCCTCAAAACACAAAAAATCAATCCTATCTTACCAGCAACTCCCAGACGTGAGCATAAACACACGGGGCAAATGTGTTGTGGGAACAGTCTTGCGGGAGCCTGGCAAACGGAAAGCAGCCTCAGCGTCCAAAGGGCCCGGGGTGGGGGCTGCTGCCCGGGCCCCAGAGGCCCCGCCGGGACTGCTGCCTAGCGCAGGACTTGGGGCCGACACCAAGGATGGCTTCTTGGCCGAGCTGATACAAACTGAGCTCCGGAAAGCTCTTCTGAACTGTGTTCTCTTAAAACGCATCACCGCACCCAGGGGTCCAGGCACCTGAGTGTAAAGAATGAGCCTGGTCCTTCCCAACCTGCACCTGGGGGCGGGGTCACACCGGCTTGTATGCACCGAGCACCCCTGTATATCCATGCGCACACGGTACCTGTGTTGTGTGTGCATACACACGTGGGGTGGGTGTCTACGACGGTGTGGGTGCATTTAGGAGCGTGAGTGTGCACTGTGTGTGTGTGTACATACATGTGCATATGTGTGATGTAGTTATGCGCGTGTGTGTGTTGGCCAGCACCGTGAGTGCACGGCCCGGGGGGCCTGGACCCTGGGCCCCATCCCAGTTCTCAGGCCGTGACCAGGGCTGTGGCTCGGGGAGAGCTGTGCCCCAGAAGGGCTTGAGGGCTCAGGAATGGGGTCTTCCCGGGGTCCCAAAAGCACTCCAGGGAGGAAGGAGTACGCTAGAACCAGCACTTGGGGAAGGACCCTCCCTAACTCACGGAGCCTCTTTCCCGTTTCTTCGAGAACACAGTAAAGGGGGTTCCGGCGGTGCTCAGGTGCCCGCCTCCACCCACAGGCTCCGCCTTCATCACCAGACCCCGCATTCTTTTTAATGTCTATTTACTCTTGAAAGAGGGAGAGCCTGAGTCAGGGAGGGCCACAGAGAGAGGGGGACAGAGGATCCGAAGCGGGCTCTGTGCTGACAGCAGAGAGCCCGGTGCAGGGCTCGAACTCACAAACCCTGAGATGGTGATCTGAGTTGAAGTCAGACGCTCAACTGACTGCCCTACCCGGATGCCCCCGGTCATTTCTTCAAAGAGAAGGTCTGAAAGTCAGGCCAGGGTTCAAGCTGGTCCCACCTGCCCTGCCCCCAGCCTCTCTCCCCCTCACCCCACCCATCTGCAAGCCCGCATCACCTGCCCTGCCTTAACCCCCTTCTACTCTTCCTGGCCACTGGTCTTCTAATCCCTTTAGTGCTAGAGAGCCTCTACGCCCCCTTGGCCTTTGGCAATAAGCATTTCAGAGGGGCACACGCGCGTGTGCGGAGACCGGAGGAGGCGTGGACAGACCACCTTGATGGGTGTGTGTTCCCAACCCTGTCCAGGGGGGAGGTCAGGCCGCCCTGTGTGTGTGTTCACACACGTGCCAGGGGACCAGCATCCCGGGGTCGGGGAGGGCACAGTTCCAGCCTGGTCTGGGAAACACTGACGGTGACCATCCTTACCTCCTGGCCGGGGAGCCTGACGGAGGCTCGTTCTGCCCCTCCCAGAGCTGGGCTCCAGGCCGGCCCCTGCCCTCCTCCCTCAGACTCTCCACCACCTCTGCAGGACTGTTCCCCCTTTCTCTCTCTCTGTGTCTCCTCTGTGGGAAGAGTCCCCCAGGAGGGAAAGGGGAGGCCTGGAGCCCCCAAGGGGTGAGAGGGTAAACATACTGGAGATCCTCCTCGGATCACACACGCCCCCTCCTGCCCCTGTCTGGGCCTGTCCCTTGCCCAGCCTTTGTCCTTCCTACCCTCACAGGCATCAGACGGGCATGTTTCCCCTAAAGCCCACTCCACAGTGAGGAAGAGGCAGCCCAGGTGAGGGAGGTGGGCGCCTTCCGGATTCTGTCCCGACCCCAGCAGAGGGCAGAGGGGAGGCCCCAGCCACACTGGCTCCCTGTCTCTGCACATCCGTGCCCCACGCTCACGTCGAGCACACGCGCCCCGAGAACTCAGTGGCACACGGAGAAGGCAGGGTGGGTGCCGAGGTGGTCTGGGGGGATCAAACCCGGAGTCTGGGGCTCCCCGCCTCAAACAGGAGAGAGACCCTTGTGTTGCTCAACTTGGGGGTCCCAAGAGGTCTGTGGGTGGGGGACACATGCAGGAATCTGCAGCAGAAACACAAAGGCTTGAGTACCCCCAGATAAGGTGCCCGAACAAGCAGCAGCCAGGTGTCCCCCGGGGACACAGCCCTCGGAATCCCGTCCCAGACTGCACTGGGGCCCGAATTCTCCTCCGGATTGTCTCTGGGGCTGCTTTGGGGTCCCCTCTGTCACAGGGCGCTGGAATTGGTTTGTACTTTCAGGAACTTTTTGTGACACCTGACGGCACGTGGGTGGCCCCAATTCCACCAGCTGTGGAGGGAGGATTTACACCACGGGAACTGGCAAATGTTACAAATCAGCTCGTTCTCCTTTTCTGTTTGGAGAAGCCTTGTTACTAAACATTTATTATCACAATAGTAATAGTAATAGACCACCTGCCTCTGGCTCGCTGGGTCTCAGCAGGAATCGTCACCAGCATCCCCAGGGGCTATTAGGACACAGATGAGCACAAAACAGCATCCCTGGAGCTCAGATGCGGACCAGCATGCCGGGGGCCTGGGTGGGAACAGCTGCCTTGCATTTCTAGTAAGTTCCTGGGTGGGGTTGATGCCGCTGGTCCAGGGACCACACTTTGGGAACAGCTGCTCAAATTCATCAGCGTGGATTGGTTTCGTCTAAGGCCCAGAAGAAGACAGCTCTGGAGGACAGGAGACCCAGGGGAGGTGGGAGGCCACTTTCAAAATACGGAAGGGCTGCGAACACACGTTCTCCGTGTGCTTCTAGAGTGGGGCAGATGCTCGCTTAGGAGGAGGAGGACTTGGAACACTTCGAGTCACCGTCCGCCCATCAGCTGCTGCAGAGCCACGAGCTCCCCGTCTCCCTAGAGGACCCACAGGAGCTGCTGCAGCCAAAGTCCAGCAGTGGGAACAAGAGTGAATCTAGAGACTTCCAAGCTTCCGCAGCCTGCAGGATTCTGTGCTGACTGACAACCCTGGAAAGTGCCCGGAAGTCCCTCCAACGCCGTGTCCATCTATCCATCCATCCTGCTCCCCATAACCACACCCACACCGGTGTCCCAGGACGCGGCTCACCGGACCCCTGACCACATGCATCATCCAAGGGAGGGAACGGAGGAGGGTTTTAAATCCAGCACGCGCCCTCGCATGACTGGGGAGAGCTGGGGCAGGTTACCAAGTCCTCCGAGCCGCAGTTCCCTCCTCGGGATAGTTACCTATCACTAAAACATTATTAAGAATCTCAAATATTGTTCTAATACCTCCCTTGCCTTGTTACCTGACACGTCAAATGCGGGGCTTGTCTGCCTAGCGAGAGAGCAACGGCACCTCTTTTGCGCAGGCTCCATGCTAACCATCCAGGGGCGGATGAACGCGCAAATGAGGCCGAGACGGTGAGGTGTGCATGCACACGTGTGTGTGTGTGTGTGTGTGTGTGTGTGTGTGTGTGTGTACCTGCGCATGCGTGTTTCTGTCGTGGAGGGTGGGGACAGGGGGTTATGTAGAACAACGGGGGCCCCTGGGGTGTTCAGGACGGCACGCCTCCTTCCTGGACCTAAGAGAAGGGACCCAACGGAAGCCCCCTGGAAGCCCCCGTTCCCTGGGTCCCAAGCTCACTCTGCAGGTGGCAGGTGGCTTTCGAGAGGAAGGGACTTGCGTGGCATCGCTCCCCACCAGGGCCTAGCGACCATCGCATCCAGCCCGTGGTCCCTTTTGCTGACCAAGAGCGAGGGTCCGCTACCGCCCAAGAGGGCCTCACTCCCCCTTAGCGAAGAGCACAGCCACCGTCTTCGGACCCCTCTCCCCCGGCCCAGGGTAGGACCGCCCCCGCCGCGCGGTCACGTGACCAGCCTGCCAATGGGAAGGCAGGGGAGGCGTGTCCTCTCCGATGGGAGTTTTCCCAGCCGGTGTTCACTGCACCACCCTCGCCCGTCCCTCCGGCTGGCAGCCCGCGGGCGGGCCGGCGGGCGGGCCAGGAGCCTGGGCCCCGGGGACAGAAATGCAGGGTCGCCCCGGCTGCCCCGCCAGGCAGCGTGAGTCACAAATACACACACCTGTTGCGGAACCTCACCCACTGAGCATAACCCGGCCTGTGCGGGCCGATACGTTATTATTCCGC
Source organism: Lynx canadensis (assembly GCF_007474595.2). Taxonomy (NCBI): domain Eukaryota; kingdom Metazoa; phylum Chordata; class Mammalia; order Carnivora; family Felidae; genus Lynx; species Lynx canadensis. The sequence goes on from NC_044316.2 coordinate 57,702,139, forward strand.
CAGGGTTTCCGAGAAGAAACCATTCTTCCTCATCGACCTCAACAGACACTCACCATGAGCAGGTAGGAAGTAACGAGCACACACACCTCCCTTCCCCGAAGTCAGAACACCACACGGTACTACCAGTGCGGCGTGTAACCCGGAGCACGCCACGAGCTGTGACACCAGCGGCTCCACATTTTCCTCAAAGGCCCAAAAACCGTTTCCGAGACTGATTTGGGGGTTTCACAATCCAGTCCCAGTACCACCTATGACACCACCTGCCAACAGCAAAGAGGCAACGGGGGGGGGGGGGCTCTTCCACCAAGGACGCCCCCACTTGTTTGCTACAGGACAAAATCCCGGCATCCCGCAGCCTGCGTCCCCGAAGGATGCACTGTCCCTTTGCCGTGGTCACTGGTGCCACCTAGTGGCGCCGTCCGGCAGTGCTCGGAGCCGGCTGGAGGGACGTCATCGGCTCCTGCCAGCGCCAGAGCGCATTGGACGCTGATGGTCACAAAAATCTGACTCCTCAGCCTGTGGGCTCAGGCGCCCTCGAGCATCTGGGGGAAAAGGACCACGCCTGGGTCTGGGGAGAAGATCACAAGCTGGCTCTGCCGGCGAGAAGTCACTCGGACACCCCTGCGATGCAGAAGGGACCCCAAGGCTGAAACCTAGCGGAATCCATTTCCACCGCGGGCGGCCGTGGGCTCACCGGGCCCTCTGAGGGCAAGTGGGTTGGTCTGGTTCCCCACACCAGCCTGCTGCGACACCCACCCAGGCTCTCACTGCGGTGCTCGGCCCATCCGCCACCGTCCACTCTTAGACCGTCAGGCAGGGAGCGGACACAGCCCTTCCAGCCAGAGGACAAACTGGAAACCTGTCCAGTATACACAGATGGCCGCGTCTGGAAGCCTCAGGTCACACTGGAGTTTTCTTTCCGAGTCACTTTGCACACACGGCCATTCCAAACAGTGGGGCTGCCCACCCAGGGGGCTGTCCCGGTCACTAAGGGAGTGACCCACGGTAGGTGAGGGGAGAGAAGGTCCCTTCTTCTTGGAGAAGGAGGTGGGTGGGGGGAGACACATGGAAGGGCCAAGTACAAACATCCCGAGGAGGAGGCGAATTTCAGGTGATGCTGTAAAGCAATGAGGTGAAGCCAGGGCAGCACAACATTCCGGAGTATTCTTGGGGCTGGACGAGCCATCTCAGTAGCACCACAGTGGTCTCCATTCACAGGGCTCAGGGCCTTTCGACACAGAGCTTTAACTGACCCCTGCATCGACCCTGCACCCGGGCCCCAGTCTCTGCAAACCACAGGGGCTGAAACGCTAGGGTCTTTCTGTTTATTTATTTATTTTTTGTTTCCAACCATCATGGGCTGACACCAGGTGCCACCGAGGGCTGGCACAGAGCTGGCAGGGCCACCAGAGCATGTGTGGTCCTGGCACCGTCCGGCTGAGGGACAAGTGTGTGGTGACTCTGCCTGGGGCAAAGCCCTGCGCTGCCTGCCATTAACAGGCCACTTACTTTTTTTTTTAATTATTATTTTTTAAAAGTATGTATTTATTTTTGAGAGAGAGAGCAAGAGAGCACAAGCCTGAGCAGGGGAGGGGCAGAGAGAGAGGGAGACACAGAATCCGAAGCAGGCTCCAGGCTGCGAGCTGCCAGCACAGAGCCCGACGCCAGGCTCGAACTCGTGAACTGTGAGATCATGACCTGAGACGCAGTCGGACGCTCAACCGACTGAGCCACCCAGGCGCCCCCCCAAAGGCCACTTCTAAGAGGCAGGTCATTCCACGGCCACAAGGACTGAGGACGCCCGCATCCTAGGAACCTGCACGTACACCCTGTCACGTCTGTGAGCCACACTCAGCATCGCTATTTCTACAGGTGAGCCTCACCCCGGGGTCCACTCCCCTGAGCCAGCCTCGGTGGCCACACAAGAGCCCAGAACCACAGTTTACAGTGGAGAGCGGGGCCGTCACAACCGACAGCTGACTCTCAGCCATCAGTAGGCGCCTGACACTGGCCCAAAAGCTGACGTGGGTGGACTCCCCAACCTGGGCGGTGGGAGTGCCGCCCTCCCATTTCACGGAGGGGGACACTGAGGCACAGGGTGGCAGTGCTTTGCCGGAAGCCCACACACGAATGTCTGAGCTGGCACAAGAACGTGGGGGCTGGTGCCCCAGGCCTGGGTCTGGGCTGGCTGTGGGTGTGGCTGTTCCATAAACCACGGGGGCCATCCAGACCCCACCCGTGGCTGGGGCTCGGCGGCAGGAACCCGGGCACAGTGCACTAAAGAGGTGCCCGCAGCTTTGCCAGCCTCCGGCTTCCCGCTCCAGCACTGGGTCCCGCGTCACCGGGAGGGGGACTGTGGGCTGAGCTCAGGACCCCGGCTCCCTCCTCCCAGACCCGCCTCCCACCTCCTGGTTCCAGCCGCTGGCCTCCAGTGGACAGAAAGAAAACACCCTTTCTGGAAACACCATCCGTCCGCACCCCGGCCTCCCCTGCGGTCCCTCTGGCTCCTGCCTTTCCTGGACGGCCTCATCCCGCGGAGGAGAGACGCGGCCCCATGAACTTCCATCTCCCTCACAGTGGTTGCAGCCCAACTGGGGGTTTATGCCAGGGACAGGAGGACTGGCCACAACTTCCCGAGTGCAGTCTGTCCCGACCCCACGCGGGCCCTCTCCAAACCCCCCGTCAGTCCTCACAGATGCTGGAGACAGACGCCACACAGGGCTGTGGTGGGTCAGCCGGCCCCGGGCCTCAGGCACCCTGGTGCTCAGAGGACCCAGGCTGGGGCAGGAGACCGGCCACAGAACTGGAGGGACCCAGAGATGGAGAAAGCAGAGCCTGGTTAAAACATTATCTAGAATTTCCAGATGGACAGCAGACCGTTAACCCCAGGGCAGGTCCTTGGGTGTGTGCACAGGGCCACACCCGAGAAGCTGGCCCCGGGTGCGATGTGTCAGCTCGGCCAGGGAGGTGTGGGCAAGAACGAGCCCCCTTCACGGCAGGGATGTGCCCAGGCCGACAGGACAGAGACAGCAGCGCTGGGCTCAGGGAAACGCTCCCTGGCTGCCAGGAAGACGCATCCGGGGGGGTGGATCATGGAGCAGTTTGCAGGAACGCACATGCGTACTCTCGGGGTACTGGTGTCTCCAGGAGCCGTGTCACGGCCGGTGCAGGGGCCGGACAGGCCTTCCGTTCCTACCTCGCTGTCCACATGCAGACAATCCACTGCCGTTCCTCTAAAAGGAGGTTTGATGCCTGGCGGCGTTTCGATGAGGCCACTGAAATCACATTTCCAGTTAATTTTGTCATCAAACCCTCTCTAGGGCGAGGCTAAGCTTCCAGCCGGTCAGTCGGTCACAAGGTCTGAGTCAGGGATGTACCTGGACACGTCCCGTGTACCTTGTCCTTTAGAACTGGTCCAGCTGTTGAGGAAAACCAGCTTCCTAGTGGACGTCACCTGGGGAGGGGGCCTCCAGGGCTCTGGGACCCTCTGTGTCTGGGGAGGGGGGCCTCTGGGACCCTCTGTGTCTGGGGAGGGGGGCCTCTGGGACCCTCTGTGTCTGGGGAGGGGGGCCTCTGGGACCCTCTGTGTCTGGGGAGGGGGGCCTCTGGGACCCTCTGTGTCTGGGGAGGGGGGCCTCTGGGACCCTCTGTGTCTGGGGAGGGGGGCCTCTGGGACCCTCTGTGTCTGGGAAGAGGGGCCTCTGGGACCCTCTATGTCTGGGGAGGGGGGCCTCCGGGGCTCTGCGACCCTCTGTGTCCGCAGGAGGCTCCCTGTTCCGTGAAGTGGGCACGGGCACTAGGAATGGCCCCTCCGCCCTGTGGTTCAAGGCCAGCACGGAGCAACCTGGGGCACTGTGGGTGGAGCCCGGAGCTGGGACAGCACCGGGGCCCTGGGCTAGGAAGGCAAAAGTCCCAGCCCACGAGCACCCGGCCAGTCTCAGACTGTCAGGGCATTCATGCTCTCGGACCTGCCAACAGACTCTTTGCACTGACACGCGTGTGCGGATGCTACCACGCACGTCTGAAGATAAGGATAAGGCTCGGGGGCCTTCTCGTGGCCCCAGTGCGGTCTGGTAGCTGAGCCGTTACCACCAGTCTACAGCTTGGCAGACGTAAGAGAAAATGTGGTAGCACCGAGAGCTGCCCCCTCCTGCCGGGCCCTGGGGGTCCTGTTCTGTACAAGGAGGGCTTCTGGAATGTTCCTGAGCCCCCAGCAAGGATTGGAGCTTCCGGCACTAAGGGATTCCTGGCCCAGATGGGGGCCTCATCTGACCGGTCTGCACAGCAATACTGGAACAGCGGAAGAGGCTGGAGGGCCAGGGTCTGGAAACCAACTACGGACTGATGGGTAAAGCCCATGAGGAGGCCACGTGACTGCACTTATTACAGTTAACTGTCCTCACGCCACACAGGCCACGTCAGTGGTTCTCAGCCAGGAACCACGACACCATCGGGAAACATCTGGCAACGTCTGGGGAAACTCTTTTTTTTTTTTTTTTAATTTTTAATGCATATTTATTTTTGATAGAGTATGAGCGGGGGAGGGACAGAGAGACAGGGAGACACAGAATCCGAAGCAGGTTCCAGGCTCCGAGCTGTCAGCACAGAGCCCGATGCGGGGCTCGAACCCACAGACCGTGAGATCATGACCTGAGCTGAAGTAGGACGCTCAACCGACTGGACCAGCCAGGCGTCCCCGATCTGGGGAAAGTCTTGCCTGTCACATGTGGGCATTTAGTGAGTGGAGGCCAGGGATACTGCACGACACCCTTACAGGGTGCCCGGGACGCCCACCACTGAGGGTGACCCGGCCCCCGACGCCAGCAGTACAGAGCCCGAGCTCCCAAGAGAAACGCCAACCCGTAAAACAACCACAATACTACAGCTGTCCCCACATGGTGTTTACCAAGGGCCAGGACGGTTCCGGCCACTGTCCACACATGGACGCGTTAACCGGCCCACAACAACTCGTGCAGTGGACGCTGAAGGTCAGACTGTGTCCCCCAAAAGATATGCTGAAGTCCCAGCCCCTGGTCCCCGCGAACGTCACCTTGTTGGGAAATAGGGTCTTTGCAGGTGTAACCTGGTTAAGATGAGGTCAGTAGGGTGGCCCTGATCCAATGTGACTGGTGACCTTGTAAGAGGGGGAGACCCCATGTGAAGACAGAGACCTGGGGAGAAGGCCGCCACGCGGAGACAGAGGTGGGCACTGGATGATACCGCACAAGTCAAGGGTCACCAGCAGCGGGGAGGCAAGGAAGGTTCTTTCGGGGTCTCAGAGGGACCAGGACCTATGACACTCTGCTCTCTGGTCTTCTGGCCTTCGGACTATGAGAGGGTTAAATCCCTACTGTTTCCTGTGCCCCGTGTGCGGCACCTGGTAAGGCAGCCCCAGGATACAAACACAGTGGGTAATACTGCCCCATTTCACAAATGGGGAAACAGAGGCACAGAGACATTCTGGGTACTTGCCCGAGCTCACTCAGCTACGCACCTGCCTCTTCAGCCTCTCGGCCCTTACGTTTCTGAGCAGAACACGGGGGGTTTTGTTTGGTTTCCCTGAGGGTCTTGTGAAGGGTTGTGTTGGGCTCTGTCTCTTGGGAGCAGTGGTTCAGGGGGAGCCCTTACATCGGGCACAGTCCCCCCACCACAGCCGTGCCCGCGCTCAGCAGGCCGGGCGCCCCCAGGAGACAGAAAGGAGAAAGGCAGAGTCCACTTCTAACTTTGTGGGAAAAACACTCAAGTGCTAACCACGTCCACGATGAAAGCCTACCTTCATCCCCTGAGTGCTCATCACATTCCCGCCTCCCCTTTACGGGCCCACGGGCCTGGCGGCTCTGCCGTGGACAACACGTGAAGTCGTCCTTCTCTATCTGACGCAAGACAAACCAGCTCCGGCTTCCGGAACACAGAAAGAGCTCACCGGCGCTCAGAAAGAGTCCGGAGACCTCCAGACTCAGTGCCCCTCGGTGTCGCCCACAGACACAGGATGGAGTCCACAACTGATGGGTCACGGGTGGCGTCGGGGTGGGAGCAGGGTTCTCTGGGCGGGGAAGGTCCACATGGAGAGACAAACCAGGGCCCTGAAACTCAGCCTGCCGACCTGGGGGGCTGCCCATGGTGTGGCTGGGGTGAGTGGGTGGGCACCAGGGACGAAGGGAGGTCAAGAGACATCAGAAGGCCGGGACAGAACAACGGAAGTGGGGAGGCCCGGGAGGACGAGGCAGATACATGGGAAGCAGGGCGTCAGGATGCTCTCAGTCCCTGTGCTGAGTGGTGACCCCCACTGTGCACTGGGGGTGGGGCCTCTCCCAGGACCCCTGCCGGCCCCCATCACCACCCTGACCTGCGCGGGTCACCCGGAGGCCTTTGAGGCCAAAACCAAAGACCTGCACCCTCCTGAGCTGGGCCAGACCCCCCCACCCACCGAAGCCGCTAGATGCTCCGCGTGGAGGGGGTGGTCTCCCCGATACCAAGGCAACACGACAGAAAAACACACTTAAAACAAAACAAAACAACAAAAAAAAACCCTCCTCCAAAACAGAAACCTGATGTACCCATTCTTACATCTGCAGCCGTGAAGCCTCTCGAAATGCTGCTTTCGCAACAGACAGCCAGATCGGGGTCACCCCAGGAACCAGTTCTAGGATGGCAAGGGCTGGAGGGGCCGAGACTTCCAGTGAAGGTTCCCACAGAAAGATAAAGCCTGGGAACCTTCCTCCCTGCGAGCAGGTGGCTGGCCTGCGCCACCAGGTGGCAGAACATGGGTACTACCGCCCTCCGCAGGTGGTTCAGTTCAACCCTAATGGAGAAAGGAAGAGGCAGGAAAAACCAGTCATTCCCGAAGAGAACACTCTTCCGTGAACCATGGTCACGTGAAATCATTCAATCCCTCACTCACTGGAGGATACCACCTTAAGAGAGTCAAGACAAACGTTATCTTCGTGTTTATTAATGGTGTGATTCAGGGCCTCTGTGCCTGCAAGGCCGCGTTCCCACACCCTCCCTTCCCGGCAGACACGTCCCAGGGTCTCCGGCCAGCCTGCCTTCCTAGGGGGCGAGGCTCAGGGTCACCAGGCATGATCTGCCATCTCTGGGGGAGCCCACAAGTGCCCCGAAGCATGCTACGTGCATTCCCATCAGACACCCTGTGCTTGGGGGCAGAGGAGGGAGAGAAAATGGGAGAAAGGGACATAGTTTCCTTTTCTGTCCCTTTTAAAGGGGCAGACACCTGGTACGACCCCCTCCCCAGCCTGTCTTAATCCCACCTTCCAATCCTAGTGCCCTGGGTCTGGGCACTGTGGAGTCTGCTCCATGACGGATCTGTCACCTTCCAGATGGGACGCTCCATCTGTGAGCCCCACGGCATCTGGCCCAGTGGACGGTGCCCATTCAGACATCGCTGTGGGGCTGAAAACCAGCCCCAGATGCAGTGGCTTGACATGCCAGTCCCAGGTCCCCAAACTGCTGGCCTGCCTATCTCAAAAGGAGGTGGTCATGAGAAAGGGTCCAGGTTGCTGGGTGTTACAGATGAAGAGTCTGGAGGTATTCAGGTGTGGGAGCACCTGGTGAACATAATAACCTGAAAGAGAACAGTTTTGGCTCCCATAGTGGGTTGAGTTGTGCCCCCTCACCCCCACCATGTCCTAACCCCTGGGACCCGTGGAAGGGATCTAATTTGGACGTAGAGTCTTTATGGATATAATTAAGGTAAGGAGCTCCAGATGAAATCATCATGGATTAGGATGGACCTTACATCCAGTAACAGGGACAGAAAAAGGAGAGGGAGATGTGACAGGCAGAGAGAAGGCCACATGACCACACAGGCAGAGATGGAGAGATGCGTCTACAAGCCAAGGACTGCCAAGGATCACCAAAGATCCCCAAGGATCCCCAAGGATCGCCAAGAATCACCAAGAATCAGCAAAGAATGCCAAGGATCACCAAGGATCGCCAAGGATGGCCAGCCACCCCAGGAACTGCAAGAGGCAGAGGGAGCGCAGCCCTGTGACTCCTTGATTTCAGAATTCTGGCCTCCAGAACCGTGAGACGATACATCTTGTGGTTTAAGCCGCCCAGCGTGGGGTCATCCATTATGGCGCTGTAAGAGACTCTTACGGTCTCCTTCCGGCGACGCCCTGCCTGTTGTCTGGGAGTCCGATGCCTGAGAAAGAGCAGAAGGGGCCCCGACGAGAGCCCCGAGTCCTCAGAGGCTGCCGTGCCAGCCGCGCACTCGGGGAGAAGCGGGGTCTCCGGAGAGGGGTGAGGGGAGGGGGGCGCAGGGGAAGCAGGTCCACTTGGCAGTGACTCCAATCTAGCTCACACCTCCTTTGCCAGTGCGAGGAAAACAAAGGACCTGCAAACTGAATGAGAAATGGTGGCTCATTACCCCTGAGGTGTGATGATGGCTTAATTATTTTCCTGACTGGGGAGAGCTGCTTTCTGACAGCAGGTGCAAATGAATTCTCCGCTGTTTTAAGGAGTGATTGGCCCAGGACAGGCAGGAAACCTGGAAAACCTAATTAAACCGGGAGCCTCGTGAAGTCAGGGGAGTGGGCTGCTTGTTTGCTCGCGACAGAGGGGCTGAGGGCTCTGGCCGGTCCGGGGTGGGCGTGGGGGGTGCACAGGGCAGGAGGAGCCACACGGGCTGATGGGGACCCCACACGAGCTGCACAGGGAAAGCGGGTCTGGGGGCCTGGCCGCTGGGCTCCGGGGCGGTTTCAACTGTGAACGCGGTTGCCTTCCTTTGGCTCTCTGCTGCGTCGTCTGTACGAGGGGACAGTCGCATGAGCAGAGGGGGCTAAGGGCCGAGTGGTGGGGACTTTGCTCCGGGGTCACGTGGCCCTGGGTTGGATCCAGCGAACCTTCCGGCTCTGATGTAGGTGCAGTGTACTCAGCCCCTCGGAGCCAACACGGGACGCAAGCAGGATGCCGCGGGGCTGCCCTGGCCGTGCTCGGGCCACTCTGTTGTGTAGAGGGCTGACGCCCCGCCAGGATGCACCCCTTACCCCCTGCTCCTCCCACCACGGCCTGAGGGCACAGAGCGGGGATGTGGAAGAAAGAGGCTCCCTGCTGCCTCACCTGGAGCCCCAACCAGACCTCCCTTGGGCCTTGCCTCTGTCTGGTGGAAAGCAGGACCCTCGCCCACCCACCCGTGAGGTTTGCTTGTCGGAGGGTCCGGTGGCTGCCCCGGTGGGACCACACCATCCTGGAGGCCCCCGGCTGGCCAGGCTGACACCACTGCCCTGCACCCGTCTGCTCTGCGTGGAGCCGTGTCCCCAACCGGTCACTCTGTGCCACCAGTTCCAGGGCAGATTAGAGTGGGGTGGCCCCTCCAGGGGGTTCCAGGTGCAAGCTCAGAGTCCCCTGCCAACGCCCCACCTGCCCGCCGACCTCCTACCGCTGGCCCCCCAATCACCCTGCACCCCCTCAGTCTCCTGCCCGTGCCGGGGCGGAAACACCTTGGCAAGGACTCTAATGCTCCTGGCCTCTCTCTTCTGGGCAGGGCCTGTCCAGCCACCTGCAGTGGTCCCCCGCCCCTCCCCTGTCTCGTCCTCCAGCGTCACTGCTCGTATCCCTGTGCCTTCCTCTCCAGCACCTCCCTCCAGGCACACGGTCCAGAAGCCTCTCCTCCTAGCATTCCGACCAACAGGCAAGGCCCCACCCTCCAGACGAAGGGCCGAAGGAGACTGAGGCGGGGGGGGGATAGGAGGGAAGGAAGCTCAGAGCCGAGGCTGGGGACCCCCAGGACAGCTGGCCGGGCAGGGAAAGAGAAGGGAGCGCCCACAACCCCTCCGGCCTGAGCCAGCTCTGCCTGGGGAGGGGGATGCCCAGAGCAAGGGGCAGAGAAATGTCAAGGAGCCCTGGTGCCTCAGCCGGGGTCCTTAAGGCACTAGTGAGGATACAGGTAGTGAGGGTGGCTCCCGGGAGCCCGACATCACCCCCCTGCTGTGCCCAGAGCACCCAACTGGCCGGAGGATGGCAGGAACACAGATGGACACAAAGGGTCGGCCTGAGAGAGGCCAGGAAGCGACCCCTGTTCCCACCTCTGCCTTATCCGGCCTGGCCCTGGCGTCCCCGCGCCCTCCACACTGGCCTGTCCCTGCACACCCTGTGCAGGGACCGTCCATTTCCACCCTCACCCCTTCCGAGCCTCAGCCCGCTGACCCAGCCCCCATGCACTCCGCCGTCCCTGGAGCCCAGCGGCATTCCTACACTCCTACCAAACACCGAAGTTTCGGCAATTATCTCTTTCTTGTGTGGGTATTTTGACCACCCACCCAGCGTGTCGATTCCCAGAGGACAAGACTGAGGGTGTTCGAAGAAGCAGACGCTCTCAAACCACCTCCCCGTAGGGACCCGACGCCTGCTCTGGACTCAGACCCACAGGTCGGGTTCGTCTCAGAAACTTGAGGGTCTGCAAGGACCATCCAGCCCGCGGCACCGAGGTGCACTGGGACTCCAAACACACTGCGCAGGCAGGCGCGGCCCCGGGGCAGGGACGTACGTGCTCCCCGTTCCTCCAAAACGAGCTCCCGAGTCGCTTGTTTGCCCGACCTTTTATCACAAACATTTTCTTTTTATTGCACAAGCGGGGGAGGGGCAGAGAGAGAGGGATGCACAGAATCCGAAGCAGGCTCCAGGCTCCAGGCTCTGAGCCATCAGCACAGGGCCCGACGCGGGGCTCGAACCCACGAACCGTGAGATCACGACCTGAGCCGAAGTCGGGCGCTTAACTGACTGAGCCCCCCAGGCGTCCTCTTATCATAAACATTTTCAAACACACGGAAAAGCTGAAGGTGTTTGGGAGGGACACCGTCTACCTACCACCTCGATTCCGCCCCTGACGTTTTCACTACACCTGCTGTACCAAAGAGCTGCCCGTCTCCACCCCGCGGCCACCCTTCAGCCGATTCCATTACTTCTGATGCCTTTGCGCATAAGCTGCAGACGTATGTACGCTTCCCCACAGATGCTACAGGACGTTCGTCACTAACTACAGCTCAGCATTTGTTTACGGTTCCTTTTCGTTCTTTTGAGATAGAAATCTACAATGAGACGCAGAAATCTCAAGTGTCCTACTGGATGAGTCTGGCAAATGCACACACCTGTCAGCCCTCACCTGCCAAGATGCTGACCTTGACCCCCCCCCCCAAGGAAGTCTCCCCACTCCTTCCCAGGGGAAAACACGGTTTTTGCTTTTCTCCACTGCAGATTAGTCTTGTCTCTTCTAGAACTTCTTGTAAATGGAGCTATGCTCTTCTCCATCTGGCTTCTCTCTTTCTACAAACTGTTTTTGAGACTCATCCATGTTCTTCCAGGTCCTAAAGGGGCAGTCACTCCTCTTTCACTGCCGTGTAATATTCCCTGACTGTCCCGCAGTTTATTTATCGACACCCCTGCTGATGGACATTTGGGTTGTTTCCATGTCTGGCTAGAGCTACCATGAAGATTCTTGGTTTCTTTTCTGTTGTTGTTAGAAATTATCTTCTCATTCTCTCTTTGCAATCTGTGTTTCTTTAATGGCTATAAACGGGAGGAAGGCAAACCCCACCTGACTTCTTCTCCCAGCTCCTCCGGGAATGGGATCAGCCCCCAGACCCCCACACCATGGCTCCACTGTGCAGGGGAGGGGGGCGGCTAACCTTGCTCCAGGTCATGTCCACTTCTTAGAGCTGGCCCGTTCCATTCCAACTGCCCCCCTCCTACACCCTGGCTTCTCTGTCCAGGGAGGACAGCCAAGCACCTCCGGGACCAGTGAGGACCCGTCCCCCCAGCTGCCTTGTTTCTCCCTCCAGTAAATCACTTCTAATTGTTGGGAATTTCGGAAAGGGAGACATGCCCCAGGATCTGCATAAGGTCGGGGACAATTAACAGACACCCTCACTTCCTGGGGACACAACACATTTGCTTACGTGGACCGCCCCCTCCGTGGAAGGGCTGACACCGATACTGTGGACGGAATGTTTGAATGTCTGGCCCCCACCGCCTCCAAGTCCATATATGATGGCATCTGGAGGTGCGGCCTAGGGCGGGGGTTACAGTTTGATGAGGTCCTGAGGTCCTGAGGTCCCCGTGACGGGATGCGTGTCCTCCTAGGAAGGGGCCCCAGAGCTCTCTCTGCTGTGTGAGCACACAGCAAGAAGACAGCTGTTCACAAGCCAGGAAGGCGGCTCTCACCAGACACCCGACCAGCCGGCCCCGTGATCGTGGACCTCCCAGCCTCCAGAGCCGTGAGAACAGACGTGTGCTGTGTGGGCCCCCGGTCTGCGGTATTCTGTTAACGCAGCCCGAGCTGAGACAACCCGACAATACCGAATGTTTGCTGAGTACCCACCGTGTGCGGGGCAATATGCCGGGCGTTGCGAGGGGGGCAAAGAGACAGGAGACCGTCTTCCAGCGCCCACGAGCTAACAAGGCAGACGGATGCGCGTGAACTTCCACAGGAGGGCGCTCCGGAGCCACCATCGAGGTGCAAGGTGAGTCCCAGACCTGCTTACGCGTACCTACCTCCGTACACACCTGTGTGCGTTTAGTAATAGCCACAACACAAACCTCTCGAGTGAACGAATAAACTCCTCGGCCACGTAAGAAAGGTCTTGGACCTCCGCCCTGTGGTTGCGAGGTCACCCCTGAGGGGGGGAGGGCGCAGGGAGAGGGGCAGGAGCTTCCACTTTTCCTCTGATGCACGTCTGTATTGTGAAATGCTCGGCCAGCTGGTCCCCCTGCGCTCACAGAATTATGTGATTCTGCTGGAGAGACAGGACAGAAACACACGTACTCGCTCACAAGGCGGGACATCGGTCAGGCCCCACATTCGCTCGGATGTGCATCAGAAGGCAAGGGTTGTTTGGGGAACAGGGGGTCCCCTTGGGACTGGGGGACATGGAGGAGGGAGGGCCCTGTCGGGCTGCGGGGGAAGCAGGGGCACGTCCCCCAAGGGGGCTCACGGAAGGAGCTCTGAATGCAGGCTTGTCTGGTAAGAATACGGGCGATGGGGACTCGTTCCCCTGGTTGCCGACATCGCGTGACTGCCCGCTGTGCGCCAGGCACGGGGCTAGGGGCAGAGGGCGGAGGGCAGACAGTGGCTCCTCCTCCGGGGACCATGGCTGGTTGGAGCGGCAGGGACCAGCCTGTCTACGGCGTGGGCTCTGGCAGCCAGCGTGTTGCGGCCAGCTTCCAACCCGTGGCTCTGAGACCCGAGGAGGTGCCCGTGTCCCCGAGGTCTCTGTTGCCCCGTCTGTGACCTAGCGGTGTCGGGAGGCCACCGAGGGTCAGCTGCCATGCCGGCTGCACGTGGGCAGAGCGACGGCCCCAGTGAGCACCCAGTGGCACCGGCGACTTCCAAACGGACACTCTCACCGTGGAGAGACGTTCCCCAACAGATCAGCTCAGAAGCATGACGAGGCTAGTCCACCAGGCAGACCACAGGAGGAAGCCACGCAGTGTGGGGAAGCCCAGAATGTCCAGGGCTCCTGCCCCTCCTGCCCCCGAGCGTGCCGGTGCCCCCCGCGGGCCGTGTCAGCCCCTGCTCCGGCTCCCGGACCCAGGACCCCTGGACGCACACCAAGGTAGCCAAGCGAGCCCCTAACTCATCTGGATAGCAACCAGAATGGAAACAACAGGTTAACCTGAACTGATAAAATAATCACCATCGTTTTTCTTGAGTTAATGGACTCTCCTGTCAAGTAATTCTTTTTTCTTTTTTTTAAACTTATTGAGGTGAAATGACACATAACACAAAATTAGCTGTTTTAAAGCAGACAGTTGGGTGGCATTTAGTACATTTACAATGTCGTGCAACACCGCCCCTATCTGGTACGTTTCCATCACTCCACAATAAGATCCCTTACCATTTATTTTTTATGTTTATTTTGAGAGACACAGAGAGAGAGAGAGAGACAGAGAGAGAGAGAGAGAGAGAGAGAGAGAGAGAGAGCGCACAAGTGGGGGAGGGGCAGAGAGAGAGGGAGACACAGAATCCGAAGCAGGCTCCAGGCTCCGAGCCGTCAGCACAGACCCTGACGCGGGGCTCGAACTCACGAACTGTGAGATCGTGACCTGAGCCACAGTCGGACACTTAACTGACGGAGCCAGCCAGGTGCCCCATATTTTATTTATTTATTTTAATTCTTATTTACTTTTGAGACAGACAGAGATAGACCATGAACAGGGAAGGGGCAGAGAGAGGGGGAGACAGAATCCGAAGCAGGCTCCAGGCTCCGAGCTGTCAGGACAGACCCTGACGCGGGGCTCGAACTCACGGACCGCGAGATCGTGACCCGAGCTGAAGTCGGATGCTTAACCGACTGAGCCACCCAGGCGCCCCTTAAGCTTTTTATTTTAAAGTTTATTTATTTTGAGAGCGAGAGAGAGAGTGTGTGTCGTGGGAGGGCAGAGAGAGAGAGGGGGAGGGAGAGGGAAAGACCGAGAGAGAATGAATCCCAAGCAGGCTTGCACTACCAGCTCAGAGCTCGACCTGGGGCTCGAACCCTTAAACCGTGAGATCAGGACCTGAGCCAAAGTCAGAGACTCAACCAACTGGGCCACCCAGGCGCCCCAAGATCCCTTACCTTTTAAGCCATTTTCTCCATCATCTCCCCCCCGACCGCCGCCCAGCCCCCAGCCTAGTCCCCCCTACTCTCCCTTCCACCCCGTGAACTGGCCTCTCGGGACACCCCGCATAAATGGAAGCACCCCGTACGTGGCCCTCCTGCTTAGCAGGGACTTTCGAGGTCCTTCTGGTTGCGCCAGGAAGGACTCCACCCCTTCCGACGGCCGGCCCCCGTCCCACCGCGCCGACACACGGACACGCGGTTCATCGTTCAGCCGCGACGGACACTCGGGCTGCCCGCCCCCTGGACGCCGTGGACGGTGCTGCCACGAACACGATGCCGCCCATCGCCTGGAGCGTCTGTTCTGGGTTTTGAGAAGGTCTCTATCCAGGAGGGGAGCTGTGGGCCACGCAGCATTCCTGTGTTTTCGCCTTTCTGGGGAACAGCGCACCGTTTTGCGTTCCCGCCGGCCACGCGACGTGGCAAACGCTCCGCCTGCTCCGCGCCCTCCCAACAAATCGTTACTGTTTGTTGTTACTCTCGTGGTGCGTAAGGCGGCTGCCAGCGGACTCCCGACGTACTCGACCTTCCAAAATCCGTAAGTGACACGCAGGGGGCAGCTGGCGTGATGCCTCGCGCCCGTATGGAAAATTCTAAGCGAGAGAGGGCGTGCACGGGCAGGGAGCCGGGAAGGGCCGTGGCTACGCGCCCGGAGCGGGTGGGCTCGAGACCCGGAGCCGGCAGCGCGTCCTCCCCAGACCGGGCGGGCCGGCCCTGCGGGTGGGTGCATCTCGTGGCCAAGGCCGGGGACGCGAGGGTGGCAGGTGACCTGTCGCGGGGAAGCAGGGCACTAACACCAAGCCCAGATGAAGCGGTGTCTCCTGCCTG
Source organism: Lynx canadensis (assembly GCF_007474595.2). NCBI lineage: Eukaryota > Metazoa > Chordata > Mammalia > Carnivora > Felidae > Lynx > Lynx canadensis. The sequence goes on from NC_044316.2 coordinate 57,717,582, forward strand.
GAGCCGCCCCCGACCCCCACACACAGCCCCTCCCGCCTCGGTTGGCCTGTGGGCCACTCTGAGCCCCCCAGGGCAGGGCGGTCACTATTGCCCACTGCGCCTCTGGCGCGGGCCAGTTCCCTCCCCGCAGAGAAGAGCAGGGGTAATAACCATCGCCGGGGCGTGTCTTCCCGTGCCCCCGGGCACCGCCCTGTGCCCACCGCCCGGCAGCGTCGGTCCTCAGTAAGTGGTGGCTTATTGAACGCTCATGTGATGTTTATATATTACTGTCCTGTCCCCGAATTGCTTTCTATGTGTCTGTCCTAGCTTCTCAACCTACTGAGGTGCCCTGATGGCATCCAGGTGAGGGGAGCAGGGTGATAGCACAGCACTGGTGAAAACGCAGATGCCCAAACCCACCACATCCTCTTCTTGAATTGACTATAGTTACCCCCGCAGCCAGGCTCTCCTGGGCCCAGGACCTTTGCACGTACTGCTTCCTGAGCAGGGGAACATTCTTCCCGTGGAGTCAACCCAGTTTACAGGCGCCAGCTCCAGGGTCCCTCTGACCTCCCTCCAGGCTAGAGGAGGCGTCCCTCCTTATGGCCCCCCTCACCCGGTCCCTCTTCCTCTGTCTTGTAACTACCTGCCTGCTGGTTTGCAAGGCTGTTCCCGCCCATCCTTACCCTCCCGATGGGGCTGCAAATCCATGAGGACAGCACCAGAGTCAGTCTTCTGTCTACTTCCCACGGTGCTTTGACGCAGAGCATTCACTCACTCATTCACTTATTCACCCAACAAATAGTTACTGAGTCCCTACAGTGCGCCAGGCCGATGGATAAGCCAGAACCGGGCCTCACGGAGCAGTGGCTGAGTACTCAGGGGGTGTCTGCTGAGCAGATGAGTGAATGAATGCTCCCGGTGGGGACAATTAAACGAGAAATGTGGACGTGTGTGTGTATATGTGCATGCACGAGTGCGATGCGTGTACATGCGTGTGTGTTCGCATGTACAGGTGTGTGTGATGTGATCTCTGCCGACCGTGTGGCGGACCCCCGGGGCCCCTGACCCCCCAACCCCGTCAGATTTTCCCCGTCACATTCGGCCTCCCCTGCCTATCTTCCAGCCTCTCTCAGGGAAAAGGAAATTGGACATTTTCCCGAAGGCCTCTGCTGATTTTTAAGAAAACGGGAGTGAGAGGGGCGCCTGGGGGGCTCAGTCGGTTGAGCGTCCGACTCCGGCTCAGGTCACGATCTCACAGTTCATGAGTTCGCGCCCTGCGCCGGGCTCTGTGCCGGCAGCTTGGAGCCTGGAGCCTGCTTCGGATTCTGTGTCTCCCTCTCTCTGTGCCCCTCCCCTACTGTGCTCGCGCTCTCTCCTCTAAAAAGAAATAAACATTTAAAAAATTAAAAAAAAAAAAAAAAAAAAAAGGAAAGAAAACAGGGGAGGGAGAATTGCCTGAAACCATCACCCACAGATGGAATTTTTTAAAAGGTGAGAGAGACCAGAACAAAAAACCCCGGCCCACCCAGGTCACCCTCGTCGGTGGGGGCCGCCTGCTTGTTCCTCGCGGTCCCTGCAAGATGTCCTCCCCACGTTACGGAGCAGCTGGGGGCTGTGAAGGCCACGTTCTCTCAGGTTCCTGACTTTGTGTCCAAGTTGCCCTGCCGGTGCCTGGTCCAAGTGGGAGGCCAGCAGGGTCTGGTTCTCCTTCGACACCTGCTGCAGCCACGAGGCATTCTGAACCCCGTGCCTCCCATCAGTCGTGGTGTGACGGGGTGTGGGGGGGGTGTGGGGGGGGGAAGGGACAGCAGCACAAAATGACGCCCACCACCGGGGTTCTTGGACGGCGTACAACACGAACCCGTAGGAAGGCACCAGAAGGCCCCGCCGCCCCCGGCTATGAGGCCAGTGAGCTCCGTCCCCTCCGTGGCCGACGGCCCCCGGGACGCAGGTGTTCAGCAGACTAGCAAGTCCAAGGCCGGGGGGTAAGAACGCTCTCGGTGCCGGCCGACCCACGACCCCAGAGACCGAACGGCAGTTCCCTTCTTTCCCCCTCTCCGGCCCACACCTGGGCGGTGGGCACTTGGGCCCCAGCCCAGGAAGCACTCACACCTGCGTGCCCGGCCCGCACCATCCTTCTGGGGCCCGGCCAGCAGCCGCGCGAGTTGGCTTCCGCGGGGCACACAGCTGCCTCGCCATCTGCGGCACAGCCGGCGGCCCTGGGCCCCGAGCCCTCGGCAAGTGGCCCCGCTGGCCCCACGTGGGCTGCAGGGGGAGGCGCTGGGACCCGCCCAGCTGCCCTGAGCAGGTGGCCAGGGGCTCTGGGGAGCGGGTGTGGTCGGCACAGAGGGGCGTGCGGAGGCCCTGCAAAGGGGCAGGCGAGGCGGCACCCCCCTGCAGGGGCGGGCAGGGGACGGGGCAGGGAGGTCACGCAGGCTGGGTCTGCCCGGGCCCCCTTCCCAAGCGCCCTCGGGGCCCTATTCCTGTGCACACCAGGGGCTCGCCAGCAGCGTTTTCTAACAAGACGCAAATCAGCAATCGCCTCGCCGAGGAACGAAAGACTAAAAAAACCATAAACAAAGTCTCTGTCACCGTGGAGACCATTAAAAATAGCTCGCCACCCTACCCCCGTCTTTCTGGGTAACGTACAGCTGAGTGCCTCCACACCGTTATTGTTACTTTTTAATGGTGAATAATCTCCTCCTTCCCACAGGAAGATGGATCGGCATGGAACTTTCCAAGCGAAGCCCCCCCCCCCGCCTCGGGGCTCGTTTCAATGTGCACTTGAGGGTGGGCCGTGCATGGGCTGCGTGTTGACGTCACGGTTAACCCCTTCCGTCCCGCCCGGTCTGCCCATCCGTCTGTCCATCTACCTGTCTGCTCCGAGGCCGTGCCGTGGATCCCAAGGATGCAGACAGAAGCTGGTCTTGGCTGGGCTGAGGGTAAGCACAGCCCCAGAGAGGGCACGGCGGAACAGGTGGGTCCCGGGGGTCCCGAGGGTCCCGAGGGCAACGGCAGGGTGGCATCTGTCCATTTTGCCCGGCCATCTCCTAAATGCCCACGGCTAGGAGGAGCCGCTGGGCCACCGGCTGGCCTGGCAGAGGGGCTGTGACGGAGCTAGGGCCTCAGGAGAGGCTGGCACTGTCCTACCTTCTGTCCCCAGAGGGCTCCCAAGCCGCCGATTTCTGCAGCTGCCCACGTGCAGGGGAAGCCTCCTCTGCCACCGCCTCCAGCCGGCGAATGAACCGCCACCAACACGGCTGCCAGGCTGCAATGTCGCCAGCAGGGACCGGAATCTGGGGCGCTCCGGTGATTTCTGAGACCGCTGGGTAGCTCAGGCCGCACCTGCTTGAAAGCCCAGGTGGGTTCCAAAGAGGCAAACCCCTGGCCCGCAGAACTGTACCCACAGAGGGCGGGATGCACGGTCTGGAGCGGGCGACAGAGGGGTCTCCGCGTAGAGCAAGCCTGCGTGTGCCGGGGGCAGAGGGGGCCACACTGCAGATCCCAGGGAGAGTTCCCCACTCGCTGCTGGCTCCATCCACCTCTGCAGGGACAGAAAAGTAGGATGTGGGGTGGGTGGAGGTGGGGGGGGGGGGGTCCAGGGTCTGGGGGACGTGGGGTGGGGGGAGGCAGGGGGAGTCCAGGGGCTGGGGGATGTGGGGTGGGGGGAGGCAGGGGCAGGGAATCCAGGGGCTGGGTGATGTGGGATGGGGGAAGGCAGGGGCGGGGAGTCCAGGGGCTGGGGGATGTGGGGTGGGGGAAGGCAGGGGGAGTCCAGGGGCTGGGGGATGTGGGGTAGGGGGAGGCAAGGGGAGTCCAGGGGCTGGGGTATGTGGGGTGGAGGAAGGCAGGGGGAGTCCAGGGGCTGGGGTATGTGGGGTGGGGAAGGCAGGGGGAGTCCAGGGGCTGGGGGATGTGAGGTGGGGGGAGGGGGAGGAGTCCAGGGGCTGGGGGAGGGGGCACAGGGAGCTGGTGTTTAATGGGGGCAGAGTGGCAGTTTGGCAAGATGAAGAAAGTTCTGGAGATGGATGATGGTGATGGACGCACAACAGCGTGAATGTATTTAAGGCCACTGAACTGTCCACTTAAAAATGGTGAAAATGCTAACCTATATGTTACCCTTTTTTTTTTTTTTTACCAGTTTTTTAAAAAGTAGAAGAGTCTCTGGGATGCCCCACACTTCATCCAGCTGGGTGTCTCCCTCTTTACACGCACCCACTCTCCCCAACACACACACTCCTGTTCTTCACGCGAAAAGTCAGCCGAGTTCTTTCTACAGTGAAAGAAAGGTACCTGCTGCCCATTTCTTCCCCATCAGATAATCTCCTAAAGCAACCTCGCAGAGAAGGATCCGGGCTATGCCCAGCCGATCTTGCAATAGAAGCATCTGGACGGCAAGCTGGCCAGTGCTGCTCACCCGGTGCGATCAAGTGACACGCCGTGTGTGTGAGCCAGGTGCCGTGCACAGTCCCCCGTGCACACGGGGGTGGCCGGGCATGCGGCTCGGTCCACCAGCCCAGCTCTAGGCTGCTTCTCAGCCAGGAAGATCCAGAGAGAGCCTCCGAGGGGCCAGACCAGAACCAACACAGAGGGAGGTGAGTGGGGCCTGTGCCAAGTGCCCTCAGCATCCCCGAAGTCTGGGTGGCATTGCACTCTGCTCAGAAGGAGATGTGCAAGAGAAGTCCGCACCCGCGAAGTGAGCGTGGGGTCTGACCTGGGTGGGTGGGGGGGGGGGGGCAGGGCAGACACCTGGCCCGACAGGGGTGCAGGGGTGTGACAGGTTAAAGGCAATGTAGCTTTGTGCTGACCCAGCTCGGGTCACAGCCCGGTTCAAACGCAACCGTCTTTAACGTGCAGCAATTATACCACAGTCTGCGGGACAAGTAGATTTCACGAGCCCTCACTCACTGGGGGTGATATGGCTGTTGGTGCCGAGGGACCGGGTGGGCCAAGCTCGAGACAAGAGCCGCATCCCGAGGCCCCCGGACGCTGTGCATTAGTGGGAGCGTCCCCGAGGCAGCTGAGCCCCTCCCTCGGTCTCCCTCCCCCCTCCCCCTCACACTACCTCCCTGTGTCTGTGGGCTGCACTGTCACATGTGTGCACGTGTGCGTGTGCAACCCTGTGTTCCAGCCGTATGCTGCTATGAACGACTCTTCTGTCCCTCTGACTGCTCCTGGGATGATGTGCCCTCCCCGGGAGGCCTCCCCTGGTGAGAGGACGCAGTCCTGTCTACACCTTGAATGATCCACAGTGAAAGCAAACACAGCAGGCACCCCCAAGAGCACAGGACGCTGCCACCAACCTCCCATCTGCCGTGAGCCAATCCTCCTCCTGCAAATGGCCATCGGAGGAATTTCCAGAAAGCTAAGGACACACCAGAGATCCACCACGGTCAAGACCTGTGTGTCTGAAGGTTTTATGCAGATGTAGGAGGTCAAACTGGAACTTCAGAAATGCATCAGAGGCAACAAGGATTTGCTAGCTATTAACAATGGATGCCTGTATGTGAACGTGTGCGTGCATGTGTGCTCATGTGCACGTGTGCTCGCGTGCATGCATGCGAGTGTGTGGCCGTGTGCATGCATGTGTGCGCACGTGTGCACTGTGCAGGTGTGCGTGCATGTGTAAGTGTACGTGCATGTGTGGGTGTATGCCTCTGTGCAAGTGCACACGTATGTGTGCATGTGCGTGTATGCTCGTGTGCATGTGTGCACATGCATGTATGCACGTGCGGGTGTGTGCCTGTAAGTGCACATGTACGTGTGCATGTGCACGTATGCTCGTGTGCATACATTGTGTAAGCACATGCATGTGTGTAAGTGCACATATATGCACGTGCATGTGTGCTTGTGTGCGTGCATGCAAGTGTATGTGTGGCCGTGTGCATGCATGTGTGCACACGGGTGCACTGTGTAGGTGTGCATGCATGTGTAAGTGTACGTGCATGTGTGGGTGTGCGCAAGTGCACATGTATGTGTACATGTGCGTGTATGCTCGTGTGCATGTGTGTAGATGTACATGAGTGCACATGCATGTATTCATGTGCATGTGTGGGTGTGTGCCTGTGTGTAAGTGCACATGTACATGTGCATGTATGCTTGTGCGTGCATGTATGCATGTGTGCTCATGTGCATGCATTGTGTAAGGGCATGCATGTAAGTGCACATATATGCATGTGCATGTGTGCTCGTGTGCGTGCATATGTGTAGGTGCACATGCATGTGTAAATACATGTGCGTGTATGCATGTGTGTGTGCATGAAACGTAGAGGCACCCTGGGGCCTCTTGGCACACGATGCATGGAGCTCTGCCACCTTACACACCGTGATCTTGGGGACGCCCCTTAACTTCTGACCCTCAGGGCCTTTATCTCCACCAGGGGAAAAGCCACTTAGCTCCCAACCCTACCCCCCGCAGGCCCCCTCAGAGAGCCATTGTGGGAGTCAGATGTGTTGACAACCACAAAAGCATTCTGGAAAAAAACCGAAGCACCAAGGAATTCTAAGGCATGGTTCTTTTGTGCAAGTTTGGATGCCCCTGGCACCCCCAAAATCCTTTCTTGTAGTAGAATCATGAGTGATACAAGATTAGCAGGTGTGTCTCCTTTTAGGCAAATCTGATGTTTAAAAGACACAAATTGGCTGATGATTCACTTCACAAAGTTTCTCTTAATGTGAAAATGGAAAGATCCCGGGCGCATTTTAAATATACTGCCGTTTTTAAAAATACCTGTTCAGAGGGGCGCCTGGGTGGCGCAGTCGGTTAAAAAAAAAAAATTTAAAAATACCTGTTCATCTATAGGTTTTTCAGAACATACTCGCGGCGCTGGGTCAGGGACTCCCGTTATCATACCCCTCCATAAGCTGGGGGTCTGTGAGAAGGGAGGGAGAGCCTGTGCCCCCAGGAAGGCCTTGGCAGGGTCCCCCGGGAGGCATGGAGAGCCCCCTTGGACTTCTTGATCCCAGCCCTTGCAGGCCCTCTCCTGCCTGTCAGGAGGAGGGGCCCGGCCTCTCAGGGAGGTCTCCGGGAGGGGGTCTCCAAGCACACGGCAATTCTGGGGCAAGGCCAGGAAATCAGCGTGGACCTGCCCCCCCCCCGCCCCGCCCCACTGTCACACTTTCCAGGACCACACCCCACACGTCTCTTCCACTGGCTGAATTTAAGGCGTATTTTTCAGCTGTCAGGAACCCTAACCGTGAGTACAACTTCTCGGAGTTCTGTGAGTCCTTCCAGCAAATTATGCAACCTGAGAGTGGTTTTGGGGCTCCTTGAACTTGAAGCTGGTGTCAGAAGCGAGGACAGTCTAGTGTGGACGGCTGCTTCTCACATGGTGAGGCCCCTCAGCTCCTGCAGACCCAGGGCCCCACCCTGCTGGCCAAGCCCCCGAGGCCTCTCGAGGCCTGCAGGCCACACCCGTCCAGCGACATCACGGCCAACCACACACGGCTGGCCCTGGGAAACAGACCAGGGAGGCCACTGATGTCGAGGACGTGGGAAATGTGGGCTCATCACCCCGGCAAGGGGGGATCCCAAGAACTTCCAAGCCCCGCGCATCCCACACAGACCCAGCGAGGAAGCGTGGCCTCCTCCTCCTCCATCTGGGGCCGTGTTGGGCGGGGGGGCCCAGAGGAGGAGAGAGGGAGGGAGGGAAGTGAGGAAAACACCCGGGGAGATAAAGTCGGGAAGACCCCAGGCTCAGCCCTCCGTGCTTCTCCCTCCGTGGCCACCACATGCCCTCGGCAACACTCCCCCCACACCCCCCCCCCCGACAGTTTCAGCTGCTCCCCACAGAACCACAGGTGCCCCCCACCCTGTAGGGCTGGAGAAATGAAAAAATAAAAATAAAGGAAGCAGAAAGAAAGCACCTCGTGTTTCAAAATGATGCATCAATGTGGAACCAAGTGATCTTGTTCATCAGGGCTTGTCCTGGACCTCAGGCAGAGGGCTCTCCTGGGCCCCCTCCCTTCTGGGACCACCCCCCCTGCCCCCCCGTCCAGCGGGGACTTTGTGCAGGGAGCGAGCTGTCCAGACGCCATTCCGCCAAGGGTTACGCCTGTCACATATCCATCAAAGGCCACGGCCACCTTCGGGCGCTGAGTTAGACACGGAGCCAGCTGCGCCCAGACCTTTATTAGAGTCCCACCCAGATGACATTGGGAGGGAGGGTGTGCCCTCCATCAGCCCTGCGGAGATGGGGCACCCAGAGAGGGACGCGGGGAGGGAGCGGGGAGCAGAGCAGAGGCCAGCAGGGGCCTTATTCACTCTTTAGCACCCGCCTTGCTCTGGGCTGGGGAGCCCCAGGGGGAAGGGGGTGGTCGGGGAGGGCGGGGATGGGTCACGAGAACTCCCCTGAAGACGGGGAGGCAGAGGAGGCCGTGTGGGGGAGCAGCGGGAGCAGCCTGGGTCGCCCGCAGCCCCAGGACTTGTTGGAGCAGCCGCGGCAGACACGCAGTCGCCTTATAAAACCATCGGCGTCCTCCCTGCCGATGTGGTCGAGACGCCAGCCCAGCCCCTGTGCCCCACGCCCCACCCTCCCTCAACCCTGTCCGCCCCCCGCGTTGGGTCTGCGGCCCTGGCGGCGTGCAGGGAACGCCGTGGCTCGGTGGTGCCCCCAAGAGCCGCAGACGGCTCCTCCCCGCCGCACACGCCTGTCCTGGGAGCTGTCAGGTAGACAGACATACGACCCGGAAGAGGGTCCCCAGGCCCAGCACTCAGCGCCGGGACAGGTCAGACAGGGGGACACTGGAGCCTCTGCCTGTTTCAGAACCGCAGGTGGCTGTTCCCCCGCCCGCCTGGGGGCCCTGAGCCGGGACCCCCCGACTCCCCCGGCTCCTCTCCCTCCGTCCCCATCGGCCGCGGACTCAACTGTGTCCCCCCAAAACTCACGCTTTGATGCCCAACTCCCAGGGTAACCATTTGGAGACGGGCCTTTGGGAAGGTAATTCAAGTTGACTGAGGAAACGGGCGGGGCCCCAACCCAGGAGGATTAGTGTCCTTGTAGGAAGAGACCCTAGAGAGCACCGAGCACCCCCCAAGCACTCACAAAGGCCGGGTGGGGACACGTGGCTGCCTCACGGCCACATGCCCTCACACTCACTTTTACACACACATGCACACGCTTCTGTGAGGCTGCTGTTTCTCCAAACTGTCCCACACAGGTGGCCGTCGGCTGGGCCCCGCCTGCTGGCTGCGGCTGGCACTTCACCTGACGTGGCCGCCATGAGACCACTGTGTCCGGTGGCCCCTGGCCGCGGCACCGCACCCCTCCTCCCCTGACAGTGGGCGTCCAGACCACCTGTCCCCCGCAGCCTGAAGAACGGCAGCCACGGCACAGCTGCCCTCCTCCCCTCCCCCTCTGCCCTTGTAGGTGCCTGGCCCCCATGGGGATAGCCCCATAAACCACCCGTGTCCACAGTCACACCTGGGAGCCACGGTTTCCGCAGGAGCCCCGGCTGAGCCGGAGGGGACGCCTGGGGACACCTGTCACCGTGTGAGGCAGGGGAGGAGCATGCACACCCCCTCGTCACCTGAGAGCCACCCTCCAGGCCTGTGGCTGCCCACAGCCTGCCTCTCGCATCCAGCTCCTTGGCCGGCATCTGGGTCCATCCCAAGCTGGCCCCGACTGTCCACTTGTCCCCACACGGGGCTCAGTACCCTACCCACCACACCCAGAGGCGCACAAAAAGCCTCTCCAATGAGACCATGTTCCTTCTGAATGTGGTGGCATTATCATCCACAGGACCCTTGACGTGACCAGTGATGTGCTGGACCCATCCGGGTAGATGATGCTTCCCGCCCGCCCCAGCTTGCTGCCCTGGAACCAGGAAACGCTCAAATGTCCCGAGTTGCGACCAGGTCTGTCCCACCTTCCGCCTCCACCTGCCAGCAGCTCCCCCAAGATTCTCCCCCCAGTGACGGTCCCCTTCTGCTGCGGAGGCCAACAGCCCCTCGTGCCTGTGCACACACACACACACGCACACACGTCCACGCGCCCGCTCCAGGAACGGTGACCAGTGGCCACCGTGTATCCACACCCAGCTCCACTCCATGCGGAAGGAAGGCTCTCGGACAGTCAGGAGTCCCATCCTCCCCCCAGACCATCCCCTCTGGGGACAGGGACAGAGGGGGACATGGGAAAGGGGTGCAGCAAGGTGAGGCCGGTGGCAAAGACACGGAGGCCCAGACAGAGAACCCAGAAGTCTGGGCCTGTAGGTACCAACCTTACTCAGAAGCGAGGGGTGGAGTGGGCGGCCTGTGGCCGCAAGGCTAGGTCCCCACGAGCCAGGGACCTGAGGTGCCCGGCCTGGACCAGTGGAGACGGCCTCCCGGCGCCCCACCCCACACCCTCCTCAGCTGTGCCCCCTGCACAACAGCCTCCTGTCGGGTACCTGCTTGAGCCACGTGGGCACTGGCCCTCCCTCCTGCAGCCTTGCCACACAGGGACCCCGTGCACAGAGGACAGACCGCCACACGGGGACCGTGTGCACAGAGGACAGACCGAGGCTGGGAGAGTCTAGGTCTTGTTGGGGTCACGCACTTTGTGAGTGGGGGCCAGGGTTTGACTCCAGCCCCTGTGATACCTTCATTTCTTTCTTTCTTTTAAGGGGAAACGGGCAGTTTAAAAATTAAACACGGCCTTTGATCTATGTACCCACACCTCTGATCACCCCGGGCCTTGTGCACGAATATTCAGCCTTGACCCGGGAATTCTGTGAATCCAGAAGGAAGGGGGGCACAGGTTGGGCCTCCCTCACCCCACATCCCACCGGATGGTCCAGGAGGTGGCCTGGGGATGTCATCCTTGGTGCTTCACCTGCTCCCTGGAGACACGTGCACCAATCGGGCTTCCCCCCTCTGCTACTGGGATGCCAGGGGCGCCTCTGGCTTCCGAGAAGGTGTTTGATTTCAGCCTGGCTGCTGGGGGGCCACTGGTTTTGCAATGGCAGGAAAGAGTCAAGAGCATGAGCCTGTCTGAAATGTCTCCCGAGAAGAAGAAAAAAAAAAAAAAAAAAAACAGGTAAGAGAAAAGTGGACGATGGCGGCTCAAACGTGTCGTGCCTAAAACCGTTCAACCCACTAACAGATGGAAAACCATGTCTACGCTAAGGAGCCTTTCCAAACTGTAGTTTATTTAACTGTGCTTTTTAAGGGACTCTTAATCAGAAAGGTGATTTCAAAATCAAATATGCTTTGGAAAGTACTTTTGTTCCTAGAGTAAAGTATAAATATGATTTACCCTATTCTATTCTCAACAAATATTATTTTTCATCTGCCAACAGACTCCTCATAAGAACACGGGGCACGAGGTCAGCGCTGAGGTGCCGACACACGCACAGAGCACGAGGTTCAGATCGGTGCCTGTGGGCATCAGCCTACTGACTCACTTTTGCCGGAAACATGGCGGGCACGTGTCAAAGATCAGAAACGACCTGAGAGCTACAGCCAGAAGGACAGCTTGAAATTTCCCAGATCAAATCAGTGAACCACTCTTTACAGCAAAGTATGAGAACTCGGGCCTGAGCCCGTGATCACGAGTGTCAGCACAGGCACGTGAAGGAGGGATTCAGGGCCCCCGAAGACACACACACAGAGCATGAAATGGAACGCGTTCAAACGATACGGGCGATTCTCATCATTCATGGAACTTAGACATCACAAAGTCGCAGCAATCACTGAATTAGCAAACACTGAAACACCGTCCTGAGCAAACACGGGGTTTCGGTCCTACACGCCTCTAGTCAGTGTTTTGTCGACTCACCAGCACACGACCATCGTAACCGTGTGTTAGTGCCCGGCTCAAGTACATTCACGTTCTTGTGCAGCCATCACCCCAGCCTCCCAGCCCCCACCACTCTACAGCTGTCTCTGTGAACTCGACGAGTCTAGGGACCTCGTGTAAGTGGGATCCTATAGCATCTGTCCTGTTGGGACTGGCTGACCCCTCGGCAGAGGTCGTCAAGGTCCATCTATGTAGCGGGTATCCGAATTTCCTTCCCTTCTAAGACTGAACAATATTCTACTGTGCGGGTGGACCACGTTTTGTTTATCCCTTCATCCACTGATAGACACTTGGGTTGCTCCCGCCTTTCGGAGAGCGTGAGCAGTCCCACCACGTACATGGATGTGCACATATCTCCTCAGGACCCTGCTTTCGATTCTTTTGCGGAAGTGGAATCGCTCGTTCAGTGGGCTTTTTGCTTTGTTTTGGGGGTTCACAGAAATAAGCATCTACATGGAGCTTCGCTTCTTGGGCCAGGCCACCGGAGCCAGCTCAGCTCATAGAAGGAGCTAGTCATATGCGTGTCGGGCATCTAGGACGGTGGGGAGTCTGCACACACACGTTCATTTTAAACGGTCACTAATGACCCTTCATCCACGCGTAACCTGTTTGGCTAAAAAAAAAAAAAAAAAAAAAAAAAAAAAAAAAAAAAAACACTACCTTATTTTGTTTGAAGTGGAAATAAAGGATAATTAATTAATTTGTTAATTATTCTTCCTTCCTTCCCACGAATTCCGGTATCAAAGGCCCCGTGTCCCAGATGTGAAGGGAACAGATTCGTTTACTGATGAGGAACCAGGGAAATGCCCTGAGGCAGGGGAAGGAAAAAAATCAAAGAGCGAGTGTGGTACAAGTTTTCAAAAGGAGACCTAATTGGAAGGATCCTAGAAATTCTGACCGGCTCCTCTTCTTAGTAGGACAAGTAGGTCTGTAGGACAAGCCCCACCACTGGCAAGGCTGGCTCCCTACAGATCTGTACTTCACGCTTAACTTGGTAAGCGTATAAAGGATGTCATTAAATAAGACATTTAGAACACCACCGCGGCATCCGGGATTTCCTCTCTTGCTGTCCCCACTCCAGCCCCCTGCATTAACTAGCCTGCCTCCTTCTCCGCGCCTCCCAGGGCCCGCCCCAGGTCACCCGCACGGGAGACGGACACCTCCGACCTGTTGGTATTGGCGAGGTCCACACGCCTGCCTGTTGGGCTGTGCTTCCACGGACCGAGAGTAGGACACCCAGGTGCCACCAGGAGAGTGAGGAGCAGGTGCCTCACCACGCCTTCTTCTCCCCGGCCACCCGCCGCTGGGACAGGACTCCTTTGCCACATCCCCACCCCCATCCCAGCTACCCAGGTTTGGGATCAACTGACGTGGAGACCCTCCCTATGCAGAGTATCGGGGATGGTCCCAAAGGTTCACAGGCGGGCAGCCCTGCCCTGTCATGTGACTTTGCAGCACGCCGGGTAGAAACCCGCCTACTTCCCCCCACCTCCTACGCCTGGGCTTGGCCACGTGACTTGCTTTGACCAATGGGAGGTCAGCACGTGTGGTTCAAGCAGAGGCTCTGAAGGGGCCTCTGTGCCCGTCTGTGCCTGTGCCATGGGCAGCAACACTGCCCACGGGAAGCTGCAGCTCGGCAGCTAGGACCCAGAATGAGCCCCCCGCAGAGCAAACAGCCACGCTTGGCCAACCCCCAGCTTGAAGGAGAAGCGCCCAGATGAGCCGACACCAGCCCAACCTGCAGATGCATGAGCAAAACGCGGTCAGTTCTGCGGGTTCCTGGGGTCATGGTCCAGAAAGTCGTCATTAACCTTGAACTGGAGAATACTGAACGAGTGCTCCTAGCGGAAGGGACTCTCACGACGTTTTTGTCAGCCCACCAATACATAAACCTATTGTATGTGTGCTTCTGGCTAAAGCTATCTTATTTAATATGTGTTGCCAATTCGTTAACATCGAACTCACCGCCAACAGTGCTACAATGCCTGCTGGTACCTGGATGAAGCCTATCGAACACCCGCATTTTCCCACAGAGCACATCACGGCCTGCCAGGGCTTCTGGCCACCAGACGGCACCTCAGCGCTATGCTGGGGGCCACTCTAAACAGCAAAATCACCAACAAAAAATGCAAAAACTCTGGCACTAAATAGACCATTGGTCTCCAGCATGAGAGTTGAAAACAAGAAGGCGGAGTGTCATCTTGTCCCGCCTCAGCTGGGAGCACCCACACTGGCTCCGCGCGTGCCCACGAATGACCACAAAAGTGCCATCAGTACTGATTTGTGGGTTACAAATAAATGTTAGCGAGACAACAAATTCACAAATACAGAATCCACGAATAACGAGGATCGACGATTACGAATTATAACCGTTTAAATACTCTGACTTATGGGGTAGTTGTTACGCAGCAAGAGCTGACTGTTACAAATGATGAGGATCTGGCGGACCCACACCCCTCAACTTCCAAGATGGAAACATCTGGAACTGCTGGAAGCAAATCAGCTTTCTGGACTCTAGGACAGGGTAAAAATCCCAACATTTACATCATAGTAGGACATAAAAGCTCACGAACTCCTCTTCCTGATAATGTGCCTCCCCCCATGCCCGACACCCCTAAACGCTCCAGCTGAGTTACATCAGCCACGGCTTCCAGGTAGACGGAACGCAGGCAGAGAACATGGAGAGGCATGCTCTTGTCCCCGAGGGGTTTCAAAATCCTCAGTGCTGCCTTGACAACCAGAGGGGAGCATCTCAGCAGCACCTCTCCTGCCTATCCGCTGGGGTGCTGTGAGCGGGTTTGGGGATTCGACGGGCGGGGAGGGGAGAAACCCCAGCGTCGCCTCCAGGTCCTCTGGAAAGGACCTGGACCAAGCTCCTTAGTGCAGGACCAGATCTGCCTGCAAAATGCAAAGGCTTCAGTACTGACGAAGAACAGGCATCTGGCCACAGAGACCAGGCCGACAGTGAAACTGTGCTAATTTCTGGACGATGTGGAGTCAGAAGGGGCGCTAAGCAGCCTGGTCCACTCAGAAATAACAAACGTGGCCAGAGCTGGGAGAAAAGGGGCAGTGAAGGCTCGGCTTTGCAGACAAGCCCACAAAAGAGTAACGGCTCACCTCCATCTTTCTGAGCCCAGCTCCTGTCTGACGCTCTCCGGAACGTCCAGATCCAGGAAGCTGGGAACAGCGTGGGGCTCTCCGTGGTCCTCAGCACCCAGGGGTCTGGCCGTCTGACTTCGAAGAGAGGATTAGCCAAGAGGGCAAGGGGGCCCAGATACGTTCTGTATCTTACTTAGGAAAGAGAGGGTTAAATTCATGTTGCTTCAAATCCATATGAATCTGAACTTTAGGGAGAGCTCCGTCTTGCTTGGGAACACCGATGGGGAAACGGGCTTTGGAGCTGCGGGGGGTTCAGGTAAGGGCTGAGTGCTGGAGCCCTGGGGGAAGCAGCGAACCCTCAGAGGGCATCAGTAGCAGCAGACTCTCGTGCAGCAAGGGCGGGGGGGGGGGGGGGGGGCACCCCTGAAAATAACCGACTTCTGCAAATGGGCCGGTCTCCACTTCCCAGGCCCGGGAGGGAAGGAAGAAGAAACCTCTCCCAGGGGCCTCGTGTGAGTAAGCCGCGCCCTGCGCCTCTGCCGGTCTCTGGTCGCCTGCGGACGCTCCTAGTTCAGAACCTCCACCTGGCTGGAGAGGGCCTGACACAGAGGATGCAAGCCTGGCTGGGGGCCACACGTCTCCTTTGGGACCTCAGGCCAGTGGCTTCCCCTCTCTGGGCCTCAGTTTACCCCTCTGCAAAGAGGAGAAAGACAACGGTACGCACCCCATCAGCGTGGTCGTGGGGTCGAGGGAGTCAATTCAAGGAAAATCCTCAGAGCAGTGGCTGGCGCACAGCAGGCACGGACAGACGCTGGTCATCTGGGCTCAGGCCCTGGCGCTCCAAACCTGCTCCCAGCCGCCTCCCGCTCTGCTGGGTGTCAGCAGCCACAGGAGCTCACGGCCGTTTGTCTGCAGGCGCTCTCTGCACAGACAATTCTTCATTACCGGCACGTGGCTCATCCCTGCAGCCCTTACATCCTGAGTATCTTCTCCCTGCCACCTCGCGCATCCCCAGCCACCTCCTCCCACGCCCGGGCTCTGTGTACCCAGGGAATGCAAAACAATTTTAACATTGTTCTAAGCCAAACATAATTAGGAAGGTAAATCTATAACAACAGCTAAATCACATAATGCATTCCAAATCCAAGAAAACGTCACTGGGGGACGTCTAGGGGTCTCGGGGGCTCCACAGCACAAAAGTGATGGCCATGCTTCCCCCTGGTGATCGCCCCCTCCCCAGGCTCCTCCCCCTGCCATCTGCATAAGAGCAGGATGGGATCCGGGCTTCCCTGGGGGGGGGGGGTGTCCCCATGGAGCTCTCCGTGCTGGGTGGGGACACACAGCAGATGGGTCCTTCTAGAAATGCCAGGAACCACTCACTCATCAGGCAGCCGACAGGCATCTGCCACGTGTCGGCACCGCAGAGATGCACAGGGAGTGCCGCGGAGGGCCGTGGCTGGTGGGGAAGGCCGGTCCATGAGTAGCTGCCCTAAGGTTGTCCATCAGTCCTCTTGCGTGACAGACAAGGGAGGGCGGGATGTTCTGAAATGTGCACGTGCACGTGTGTGTGTGTGTGTGTGTGTGTGTGTGTGCGCGCGCGCGCATGTGCAGTGGGGAGCGGCCTTGGGCGGGCCTGGAGAGGCCTTGGGTCGGGGTGGGACCAGGCAGAGGCACAGAGGCCTGGTGGCAGAGGGCAGCCTCGAAGCCCATCTCCATGTGGCCAGAGCAGGGGACCCGGGAGACGGGGCCGGGGTCATGCAGGGCAGGGCTATGCAGAGGAAGCTACCTCAGCTCAGACAGGGCTCATGGAGGGGAGGTCTCGGGATGGAGGTCCAGACTCGTCAACCGGCCTCTGTCCTGAGAGCTGACTCTTGCTGTACCCCCCCTCTCACCCGGGGCCCTGGTGGTGCTTTTGCCTCCTGTGGGGGCTGGGGGTGGTGCAGGGGGCAGGAGAAGGGGATCCTTGCGGGTCCAGCTTCTTCTGCCCCGGGGACCAACTCTGTTAGAAGTGGGGGGCCCCAGACAGCCAAGTCCAACCTGAAGTTGGCTTTTCACTTTTGTGCCTGTGTTACCTCCAGCCCCTACCCCAGCTGCCCTCTGGATTCCCTGCACTGCCCCGCTGCCCCCCCCCCCCCCCCACTCCTGGGAGGCCTGCCGTGACCTTGGCTGGTTCCTGCAACCTCAGAGACAGATGACCGTGACTGACAGCTACCCATGCGAACATTGTTCCTTCAAGGCTCCATCAGGGGTGAGAGGCACGACAGGGTCGTTCTGCCTGACCCCTCCCCCATCCCCTTCCTTCCCCTGGCTCCTCCAGAATCATAAAGAGATGATTAAATAAATAATGAGTGCAGGAAGGCCGTGCTGGAGCGGGAAAGCCCAGGGCACCTCTGAACTGCAGCTGCAAATCGCTGTCACCCTCCATCACGCGGCCCTGACGCCAGGCTCTGGGGTCACGAAGGGCTGGTACTAGGGAGGCTCCCAGACAGCCCGGAATCAGGAGACCCCGTTCCCAAACACAAGGCTCCCCAAACATGCCCACGAGAGGCAGGCACTGGGCAGCACCCTCTGAAACCCCCTGTCTCCCAGAACAGGGGGTCTTTGGAAGACATTCGGCCCGATTGCGCTGTCCTCTGGGGATCTGGAAAACCATTTATTCTAGCGCCCGTCACACCCATCCTTCTGCAACGAGCAGACCTGGGGAGACACATGCCCGCGCCCGCGTGCACACACACCCGCGCACACACCCCGACGCCCACCAGGGCTCACGTGGAGCTATGGGGACTTTATGTTTAAAAGCAACACAGCCCCCTTCTGTGCTGCTGGACGGGGCGCGTGCCCGTGGAGCTCCCACTATGCTGGCCCCTGGGACCGCTCTAAACCCACAGGCCCAGCCAGCCCGCAGGCACTGGGTTTTATATGTTCTGTCTCTCTCTTCCCCCTTCCCAGCCCCAGCCGGCTCCTCCACATAATAAAATTAGAAAGGGAATAAAATCTGCCCGTTTTCCACAGAAAGGTCTAGAAGGATCTGGAAGCAATCCATTTCCCCTGCTCTCTAAGATTAAACGATGAGCCAAGGCCCCCTGTGCATGGCTCCAGCCTCACGGAGCAGAGGCGCTCTGCTCAAATCCAGCTCAAAATGCTAATCTGGTTCTCTGGGATCTCTGGAAACAGCTGGAAAATTCGCCCCATGTCGCAGCACAGCCAGGCTACACAGATGTGGGCTCCTCTCCTCCCTGGGGCCTCCCGTTTCCCCCCCCTCCCCCACCTGGCCCAGGACCGTAAGGGGCGGGCAGGGGGACAGGCTGGCCAGGAGGCTCATCCGGGTGCCAGGGGAGGCCGCCTGTCTGGTGGGACCTGCACGGTCTCCCTCCGGACTCCGGGTCAGACATCGTCATTAATCCCCAGGGTGCCCACTTCCTGACTCTCCTGTACAGCCAGGACTCTCACCCGCACCTCCTCCAGAAGGGAGGGATATCAGGGCAGGAGCAGAGTGGCAGCAGGGGAAGGAAGGCAAGGGGTGGGGTGAGGTCTGCAAGGCACTGCCTGGGAACTCGCCTGCAGGGGAAATGAATGTGGGCCATGAGTCCCCGCAGCTCAGTGTTTTGGTGTGTCCGGATGCGGGGCAGGGAGCTGGGGAAATCTCTTTCTTCTCCTCCTCCCCAAACCACCAGCTTCCTTGCAAATTCCAGACTTCCCGTGATTTTAATTTTATGGTTCACATTTTCTGCCAGCAGAATCCCGGATGACAAGGTAGAAAGTCTGCCTTGATTAACTGTCCCTCCGGCGCTGAGGCAGGGCCCGGCATGATAAACAGCGGGAATAAAACCGAGAGAGGCGTGTGGCAGGCAATCGTGGGCCCGGCAGTAAATCCCGGCTCTGATGGGGCCGAGATGAGCCGGTTATTTTATGGAGGGGGCGCGCGGCTGGAAACAGAGCAGCTCACAGAGCCGGCGGCCTCCCCCCCCAGATGGCCCCCCTCCGGCCCCAGGGCCCCCTCCCGCCTCCCGGCTCCCACGCAGTGGATATTGTTTAAGTAAGATAGAGTGGAATCGCTCTATTGTGTCATTGAGTTTTAATAAAAACAGGTAACACGCTGCAAATCTGGCGGTTATTTCATTTCTGCTCTGCTTTGCCCAGATGTCCAGTAACTTCCCCCAAGGGCTCCATCCAATGGGCAGTGGCAGCTGGCAGGGGGCGGGCCCAGGGTTCTGCGAGGTGTCCAGGAGCTCTGGGCTCTCTGCCCTCTGTGCACAAGCACGCACAAACACCCAGTGAACACACGGGTGTGCATACGTGTGAACGAGCACGTGTGTCAGCACACAGCTACAAACCCACGATGCTCTCAGCACGCTACTCGCACACACACATACGTGTTTTGTGTGCACATGCACGCACGTGTGTGAGCGTGTGCGTGCAGGTATGTGCACGCATATGCATGTGCACACATGCGCCTGCCTGGCCAGCGAGGAGGGACAGACTGAGCCTGAGCTCTCCTTCCAGCCCAGCTTGGTCTCCGGTGACCTTGAGTCTGACATGAGTAAGGTAGAGTGTCCAGGAGTGAGAAAAGGCATGTGAGCGGGGACAGTAAAGCTGGAACAGCAGCAGCAAAGGAGGACAAGGGGAAGGCTTGGGGGGTCCGGGGGGGTGCGTCCCCAGCGGACCACGGGGAGCCTGAGCCCCACACGCCCCAGGTGGACCGTCTCCCAAGCACCTAGCAATAGCACCCACCGGCCACAGCCAGGCCTCCCAGGTGGGTCTCTGCCGGGTGCGCTGGAATCACGGGACGAAGCTAACGTCTGCCTGATTTATGGCCGGACCTATGTGCGCTGCTTGCCTGTAATCACGAGCTAGTAGCAGCCGTCTGTAGAAGCAGCAGTGAGCCGAGGGTGAGCCTTACACTGCCAGGCGTTTCTAATGTTTCCCGAGCCTTTCCACCAGTGGTGTCTCCTTCCCATTTCCTGACCCCGTAACTCTGGAAAGGCGGGAGCCTCAGAGTCTCCATCTGGCACATGAGGGACCTGAGAGGTGGGGACTTGCCCAGGGCACACGGACCTGGGCAGACCCCACTTCCTGCCTGACCTGCCCGCCAGCTGGGGCCCCATCTGCCATGCCTGGATCTTTCCGCCTGGGCTCTCCAGGGTCAGGGCAGGAAGCTCTTCGGCGCCCTCCGCTGGTCTCCATCGGAGCAGCTCCGTCCTCATACTTTGGTTACCGGCCCTCCCCAGGGGACGTCACTTTTCACCAAGGAATCTGCAGCCAACTCACGTTTGATCCCTGGACCGCATTCCCCGGCCCCCACCCGTTGATGTGGCCGGGAGGCTGGCGGCTCTGCTTTCCCCAGCACAACCGCTGCTGCAGCCTCTTCACCCTGGACCCCCTTCCCACGGACGACAGCGGAAGGGCCACCCCCACCCCCGCCCCCCACTGCCAGGGTCCAGATCCCTGTGTCCGTTCACCGCCTTCATTCAGCCAAGCGTTTTCTCCCTCAGAGCGTCCCGCTCTCCCACCAACCCCGGGAAGGGCCTTAGCACGTCTCTTCGCACGCAGCCCCTGCAAGGCGAGCTGAGACCAGATTCGAGGCGTCCACGGCGGGTTGCAGCTGGGGCACAGGCTGGGACTGTCCCCACAGCTGGCTCCAGACCCCATGCAGCTTCTCCTCGGGTCACACACACACTAGGGACACAGAAGGGCAGACGGGACCAGGATGCCAGGAGGGGACGTCGGAGGAAGGACTGTAGAGGAAGAGACGCAGTCCGGGAAAGAGCTGTAGGTGCAGGAGGCAGATCTGCACCCACGAGCAGCATGGCGTGGAGGGCTGAGCAGGGCTCCAGACGGGGCGCCTGCCTCGGTCGGGCTGCAGCCCGGTGCACTCTCTCTCGGGGCCCGCGGGTCTGTGGTGGGTTAGACAGCATCCGCCCACCACAGTTCATGTCCACCAGAAACTCAGAATGTGACCTTATTTGGAAAAAAGCTCCTGTGTATGTAATTAAAATAAGGATCGAGGTGAAATCCCCTGGATTGGGGTGGGCCTGAAATCCAATGGCGGTGGATTCTAAGAGACATACAGGAGACACAGAGAAACACGGAGACGGCTGCGTGAAGGCCGAGGCAGAGATGGGAGTGACGTGTGCCGGCACCAAGCACCGTCGGCAGCCACCGGCACCCGGGACGGAGGCCTGGGACAGCAGCGGACCCTCCCTCAGAGCCTCCAGAAGGAGCCGAGCCTGCCCACACCTGGACACGGACTTCGGGCCTCCAGAACAGGGAAGGAGAGAGCAAACTTCTGTCGTTCTTGGTGATTCCTCACAGCAGCCCTGGTCCGGGACCACTCAGAACCAGGAGCTGTCCGATTCCACCCCTAGCCCAGTGCCCAGATCACGGTAGCTGCTCCGTGACACGGTACAGAGACTCACGTTGATGCAAAACAGACGGCAGTGGTGAAGGACGGATCGCGAGGTCAGGAGCCCGGGTCCCACCTTGGCCACTGGCCACGGAAATCCTGGCCCACAGCCAGGGCAGGCCCACCTGCCGCCCCCATCTGCCCCTCAGCCCATCTGTGGGAACCGCTCACTTGGGGCTCTGCGGAAGCTTCCAAGCAAAGACAAGATGCTGTTCTCCAAGGGGACACGGGGTGGAAGGGGTGCCTTTGAGAGCCTCGCCTGCCCAGTGCCCCATCAGCTGTCAGCACTGAGCCCCGGGTTTGGGAGGGTGTGGTGGAAAAGACCCTCACCCAGCCTTCAGCAACAGCTGCAGGAGCCTCCCCCACCCCTTCCTCCTGCTCCGGGCACACAGAGAGGACAGGACAGGAGGAGGAGGAGGAGGAGGAGGAGGAGGAGGAGGAGGAGGAGGAGGAGGACGGCGGCAGGGGGAGGGGAGGGAGGAGGCGAAGTGCAGGGGGAAGGCACGGGAGGGGAGAGCAGAGGAAGGGCAGGGGGGAGAGAAGGGGAAGTGGGGGGGGCAAGTGGAGGGGAGGTGCAGGGGGAGGGGAAAAGATGTGCAATGGGGGAGCAGGGAGAGAGGGAGCAGGGGAAGGGAGGAGGGGAGAAGTGCAGGGGGTAGGCAGGGGAGGGGAGAGCAGTAGGAGGGGAGGGGAAGTGCGGGGGGGGGCAGCGGGAGGGAAGGGCAGGTGCAGGAGACAGGATTCAGCAGTTAGAAGCATATGGTAAGTACTCCAAGTGGCCCTGGCTGCTGTTGTTAATATTTCATAGCAAAACACACATTTAAAGGACAAAACCAAAGGCAGGGCCTTCGGACCTCATTGGGAGGCGCCGACAGCGCCGGGGGACAGAGCCAGAGAACAGCACGCTGGCTGATCAGATGGGGTGTGGGAACCAGACACACGTGAGGGTGGGGTGGAGGGGGGCAGCCACTCGGGAGAGGGTGGGGAAGCAAGGGAGACACCCCCCACCAAATCTGGGTCCCAGGAGGTCGGGACCTGAAGGGTTTGCTTTCCAAGCACCATCATCAGGACTCGCAGAGCCCCACTTGCTGGCTTCCAGCCGAAGGACCAAACAGCCACGGGGGGAGATCTCACTGACAGGGCCTCCACGTGCTCTCGGTCCTGACAGCTGCTGGACCCCCCAAAGCAGGCCGCAAGGGACAGACAGGCAGCCTGGCATTGTGGAGTGTCTCCGGCTGCCTGGAGGCCAGAGTCCTGGGCACCCGCCATCCGGAGAGAACCACAGATTAGGGGAGAGGGGACGCCTAACCCCTCTCGAACCACCCTCCCCTGACCTCTGCTGCCCTCTGCTCTGTGCCGAGCCAACAAGCTGCTGGGCCGGACCCCTGCCTGAGCTGGTGAAGCCAGGCCAAGGATGGATGTGTGTGTGTGTGTGTGTGTGTGTGTGCTTGCCACTCGCCCACCCTCACTCGTGCTCACACACGCACACTCACTGCGAAAATTAACAAAGGGAAGCCTCGGCCAGAATGCAGTCCGGTGGCAGGGGGAGCTCACTCCCTATCCCTTGCTGTTAACTGCAGACCCAACCGGAGAAGAGAGAGCACCTTGTAGGTGGATACCCCAGCAAGTGGGAGGAAGGTTTCCACCGGCCCCTGGCAACGGCTCAGCCAATGAGAGACGGTCACAGTTCAGCCAATGAGAGACGGTCACAGTTCAGCCAATGAGAAGCCACCATACTTCCAACTCCCAGTTTACTCCAATGGACTTTCTGTTTACAACAGCCCTCCCCACCCCTGCATCCTCCTTTCCTCTATAAAAGAGCTTCCTCTGCGTTTTTTTCTCAGAAACTTGCCTGTGGTTCTCCTGTAGCTTGCGTGCCAAGGAATGCAATTCTCTGCTATTCTGGAATAAGCCCATTTCTGCTGGTAAAGTGACCGCCAGTTTTATTTTTCCACGTACATGTAGCAGTACATGCACACGCTCGCTGTGCATCTGGAAACATAAGCCTCTTCCCCATCGTCTATGGGCCACCCTGTGGCCTCTGGCTCCGCCGTGTTCAAGACGAGGAAGGGGGCATGGACGAACAGGCCCGTGGGCAGTGCAAGACCGGGCCCTGGGTGACCCGCCAGGGATGACCGCAGGGACAGGCCCGGCCTCACCAGGCCGCAGAGCAGCCTAGAGCGACAGCAGCAAGAACAGAAGCACGGAGCGTTTGCTCACCACTTGCCAGGCACTAACCGTTAGTCCTCACAGCCTGCCTCCGAGACACGATGGGAGGATCCTGGGCTCGGAGGCAGGCCCCACTCCGCCCCTGCAGTGCTGTCGCAAGTAGGGAGTCGGCGGGCGCGTCACTGTAGGTGACAGAGACAGAAGGAACCCAGGGACGATGAGAAGCGGACTGCAGACCAGACCCATCTCAGGCTTGCCTGGCAGATTCCGGGCCAGCCCTCGGGGCTGATCGGTTTCTGTGACCTCGCAGTGGCACCAGGGCTGGGACCAGCTGGGACACGCCCACCCTGTCACCTCTCCCATGGCCTGTGTGTCATCACACTCACGTTGAGCCATCCCTTCTAGTTCACACTTCTTCACAGGATGTTTTCCGAGCTCAACAAGGCCAGGGAATGGCCGGGCACATGTCACCAGCTCTGAACTCACTTCCCTTGTGACATGCATCCACACCCATGGAGCGGATGGGCGGAACACGGCACCTGCGGTGTGCTGGTCAGTACTGGCCCTACGCGCACGGTCCACCCTGAGCGGCACAACCAAAACCCTCTGTGCCCAGCACCCCCTTCCCACCTCCCCACAAGCACCCAAGCTACCCAGGCTTCCCCACTGTCCCCCGTTGTGACCTGTCTTCCTCCCTTAAAGCACGGCCCAGACCTGTTCTTCATAAGCCCTGTGTCTGGGTTTGTATTTTATGGGCCTGTATTGGCTCTCCAACGGTATCTACAGATACCGCAGAATACCTAAAATACACAAAGAACGTTTTCATCACCCCAAAAGAAATCCTGTGCTCATTCACAGTCCTTCCCCGCTCCCCCATCCCGACCAGCTGCTGGCAGCCATCCATCCTCTCTCTGTCTCTGGATTCGCCGTCCTGGACATTTCATGTCAGCGGAACCCTAGGACACATGGCCTTTTGTGTCTGGCTGCTTTCACTCAGCATCACATTCTCGAGGTCCACCTGTGTCGTAGCAGGTGTAAGAGCTCCATCCCTTTTTCAAGGCCAAGTACTATTCCAACTGCACGGACAGGCCACATTTGGTTTATCCCTCCAGCCGCTGACGGATGCCGGGCGGTTTCCACCTTTTGGTGATTGTGACGACGCTGCTACGAACGTTCGTGCACAGGCTGTTTTGTGTGCATGTGCTTTCACTGGCCTCGGGTCTGTCAGGGAGTGCGTTTTCTTGAAAAGAGGTCCCAGCGTCCCAAGGGAAAGCCAAATGAAGCCCAGGACCCTGGAGCAGAGTTCCCAAAACGCGTTTTCTAAACGGAAGCAGCCCCGATGAAGGATGGATGGGCTTGGCCTTCAGAGAGGTGCCCTAGGGCTCACAGACTCCTTTCTCTGCTAATCACTAGCCACCCCACCCCCACCCCCTGCAGAGCTGGGAGGGCGGCCTCTGCTTCCCCAGCACACGGCCCACACAGAGTGGCCTCACCATCGCTGACAGCCTGCCTTTTGGGACCGCCCTTCCCCACACCCCTCTCCCCCACGGTTTCCCTCCAGATCTGCGCCAGCTCAGGGCCCACACAGAACATTCCCCCACACGGCCGGTCCTGCCTTCACAGACACACAGTCTGGGTTCAGGTAGAGGCATGGGAGGCAAGCCTGAATGCTGTCCACACATGGAGCATTCCAGATCAGTTTCACCCCCAGGTGATGCTTGGCAGTGCCTGGAGACGTTTCGGGGCGTCACGACTGGGAGACTGGCAACCAGTGGGCAGAGGCCAGGGATGCGACTGAACATCCCCCAGTGACAGGACAGCCCTCGCACGAAGAACTCTCTGCTCCAACCATCGACAGGGTTTAGGTTTAGAAACCCCGCCCTTGGAGGGAAGTCCCAAGAGGTGACAGCTCCCGTGAGTCCCTGGAAGCCTCAACCACCTGGCCAGCCGGCCGAGCAGAGAGCGCTCACCCCGTCGAGAGCCTGCAAGGTCAGCGCGGTCTCATCTATCCCACTACTTCCAGGACACAGAATCCCATACTTCCAGAAGGCTCCAGAGGCTTCTCTCCCAGCTCCAAGCCCAGGACAGGTTTCCTTCTTTCTTCTCCAGGCAGCAGAGTGGCAGATCCCTGGTCCAGAGTCGTGGGGAGCGGGAGGAGCGGAGCGGTGTTGTCCCACCCTGGGGTCCTACACACCTCACCGCACCCCGGGACCCAAGGCCAAAGCTCCCCTTAAGACCCCTCCCTTTCACCTCCACATCCTCTCAGAACCAGCATGGATGTGCAGCCACTGCCTGCCGTGTGTGCGGCGAGAGTGTGAACCTGTCGGCAGGAAACATAACCCAGCCCGACTGGGACACCTGCTTTCAGGGTGCTTCAGTCTAGGGGGGGCTCTGCAAGCGGGTGCAGCTCCTGACTCGGTCAGCTTCTGAGACGCCCTCGAGCAGATTTCAGGGCTGGGGCTCCAAGCTGCAGGGAAATTAAACTTCCAGCCTCAGCCCCGCCCCACGGGCGGCCATGTCTACTGGTGGGAACACAGAGGTCATGCCGGCACCGTCCCTCCTCCCGTCTGCCGGGCAGGGCCGGAGCTGCCACGCATCTCCACTGTACGGGAGGGCCAAGTGAGGTGCGGGGAAGTTGCCCGAGTCAGGAAGGGGAGAAGGGCTCAACCCAGGACTGGGTGCCCCGAGCCTGGCTCAGCCACCACCCCGGCTTCCCCCACCTGTGACTCGTGGGGAGTTCCTTGCAGGCAGCGGGGAAGCAGTTGGAAGGCTTCCCTCTGTTCTGTGCTGTGCCGCCCATCGGAGCGTCCCCTGGCACAGTCGGGATGAGCCCTATCATGGGTCAGGTGCAGCTACAGGAAGGGGGGGTGCGGGGGGATCACAACTTGGACAGAGGACCTAAACTGAAGCCTCTGGACATTACAGGAGATTGAATTATGTTCCTCAAAGGGACACGTCCAAGTGTTACCCCTGGACTCTTAGACTGTGACCTCATTTTGGAACATGAGTCTAGAGTAGCATGAGATCCAATGGCCAGCATCTTTATAAGAAACAGAAGAAGAGAAGGACGCACAGAGAAGGTCACATGACGACAGAGGCAGAGATGGAGGGACAAGGCCACAAGCCAAGGGGCGCCTGGGCCTCCAGAAGCTGGGAGGCGGGAAGGATCCTCCCCAAACCTTCACTTCAGGTACCTCAAATCTCAGGCTTCCAGCCTCCAGAGCTGTGACAGTCTCCATTTCTGTTGTTCTGAGGTTACTGTTAACGGCAGCCTCAGGACACTGGCACAGACATACTCGAGGGTTGGGGTGAAGCACTTCCACTTAAAGCTGTGCCCAGGGCAGGGTCAGTACAGGAACCTGGTCTTGCCACCCTCTCCGCTGGGTTGGCAGCCCCTGCCTAAGGGACAGCAGCCGCCAAGATGCCCCTCGTGGAGGCTCTGAGGCAGGAAAGAAGGCCAGCACGATGGGAGTCTGGCGGTGGACCGGCTCAGGAGGACGCTCCGGGCGCCGGCAGCCATGGTCCCACTGCGGTCACTGTTGAGTCCCCCTGCCTCAGCCACTGGGGCGGGGCCGCTTTGCGGGACGGTGGGGTGGGGGGTGTTACCCAGAAGCCCGGGCCCTTCTCCCAGCCTTCCCTGAGGGGGGAGAGCAAAACAAAACCTCCCGACGCTGGTCCCACGCTGGGAGGCAGGGGAGGAGGCCCCGGATCCATCCTGGCACTGGGCTTCCTTTCGCTCCCATGAAGGAAATTAACATTTAATTACAGTAGGAGCAGAACAGAACACAGCCCAGAGAAGGCAGTGGGGACCTGTCACTCACCGCCCGTCTCCCTCCTCCCGCCCGCCCACCATGCTCCTCCCTGGAGCTGGAGCCCGCCACCCCGGCCTCCAACCTCTGCCAGCGGCAGCCCCTCTCTATCTCCAGTGATGGTGGCGCTCAATCCATCTCAGGGAAGTCAGCAAGAATTTCCCAAGCCCTCCAGCCACCCCACCCCATGCGCTCCAGCCCATTTTATGAAACAAAAACCATCCCGAAGCCTCCGATCTTTTCCACCCAGAGATATTTCAAAATTTTGCATAATTGCCAATTAAGATCATTTTCATCATTCAATCACGGGTGAATATTCCCGCGTGCTTATTGGAAGTGTGTGCGCGTGCACACACGTACACACACACACGTGCACGCTGTTTGCACGTGGCCAGTGTAGACCCCACGGGGCGCCTCCCTTGGTGGACACTGCTTCTGGACGCCAGGTGGGCAGCGGGCCCCAGACCTCCAGCAGCCTATGCGCCCGCGGGTGTACACACAGCCCCGGGCTCGCGCACGGTGGCAGCCGAGGGCATCTGGGCAAGAGTGGCCACGATGGGCCGCCCCAGCCCTGCCGGTCTGCAGCAGGGTCAGCACATCCCCGCGATCCAGCCCGCCCGCCTGTTAATTAATCACTCATTAGGCTAATCGCAGCTATCTCATTTCCCACCAGGAGGGGAAGACATTAGCGCAGTAAACGCCAACCCCAAAAGCAAGTAATAGGCCTGCAGGAAGGCAGGAGGAAAAAAATCCAGAGCCGGAAGTTTCTAAAAGCTGTGCGGGCCTCACAACAACGCAGACAGCGTGCGTGTGCGGGAACACTCTGAGCACAGACGCAAGGGACGTGAAAGCCCACTGGGGTGTGTGACACTGTGCACCCTCCATGTCCAACCAAGGGCGGGGCTGGGAGAGAGACGGCTCCTGCTCCAATCGCGAGCAGGTGACTCTTCAGGCCGAGACGGGAGGCCTGGGCCTGGAACAGGAGTGACTCTGGGACTGTAGCAAACAGGCCAGGGAGAGGCAGTCCCAAGCCGTCGATGCTGATGTGCTCATCCCACACCAGGGATTGGGTCCCGGGGTGCTGCGTCCAGGAAAATGGACCACCCCAAAATTCCAAGAGGAATCCCAGGTGCATCTGAGGGAGAAAAGGACCAGACTACAGCTGTCAGCAACTTGCCATAGCCCAGGTGCCAGGCTGGTGAACAACAGAGCTCCAGGAGACCCGCCGGGGAAACCACTTTGGACAAGGCGCTGTTTTCACGTGTAATCAAGACTAGTGTCAATGCCCGTGTTCGAAAAGATAGATCCTAAGAGGGAAGAAAATTTGACAAGTGGAACCTACTGTAAGGAAAGCCCCAAGTGGGCTTTGCCAAGTGAGGGCTGGTGGTCTTGGGCGGGAGGCTGGGACAGCCTCCTCCGAGGCCCCCCAACTCCCCCGCCCCCAGCACAAGGGGCCCCGCCTGAGCCCGAGGCCGTGTTTCCCCCCAGGAGGTTCCGCCCACAGATAGGCTAGACCCTTCCCGCTGCCTGCCTGGTGTCATTAGGACTATTTGCTACCGAAATGCACAATTAGTGGAGGCTGTAATGATGTTCAGGTGTCATTTGCGAGAAATTGAATCCAAACACCTGGGTAGTAAATGAGTAAAAAAGGTATTAGGAAATTGGGTTTTAACTGTTTTATGCTAATTTATTCTGCTCAGCCATTAGAGTCAACCTGAAGCGGGGGGGACTGTCAGTGTGGCAACAGTCACAGGCAGAGACGGGCTGGGAAGAAGCTGTCACCTTCGCTGTGTTTGGAGGCCAGAGACAAGCACGCAGAAACGTCATCTGGGGGACGGGGAGGAAGCTGGCGTAGTGGGTGTTCAAATCCTCTGGGGAGACCAACCTTCTCACCTTGACTGCAACTCAACCGGGGGACCCGAACCAGGGGTGAGGCGTACCCTAGGATCAAACCCGGCAAGAGGGAAACCGTCCTCTAATGAGGTCCCTGCGGCCATCACAGGCCATTACACCCGACTCAGGAGGTACCTACGGGACACCCGAGTTCACATCCCTGCTCTGCCGCTCACTTGCCGTGAGACCCTGGGCAAGCCGTCTGATCCCCCAAACCTTCCCTCCACCATCTGAAAACAGGTCTCAAGAACGGCACCCACGTCATCTGATTGTCACGGGGATGGCACGATAGCGTGTGTTAATACGTAAGCCCGGCACTGACACCTGCCACGGGGGACCCCTCCCTCTGTGCCCAGACGTCCCCCCCAACCCGGTACGGGCCATGCCGTCAGCAGACCACAGGGGCACCTGGGGCCCACACTCCCAGCCCCACGGAGCTAAGAGAGCCTCCTCTTACATCCCTGTGGGGGTGGGGGTGGGGGTGGGGGTGGGGCATGGGGACAGGAGCACTGAGCTGGGCCAGGCATCCCAGCTCCCCGGGAGGTGGGCAGCTTTGAGCAAGTCGTGCTATCTTCTGGGTCTCAGATGTGCCGTCTGTAAAGTGGGGGTGATAACAGGGGCTGCTTCGCGGGGTTGTTCGAGGACCCGAGTAAGTTTCTGCAACGGTCCGAGGCACAGACAACCAGCCATTTCTGGAGTATCCTGGGGCCGTGTGCTTTGCCTCCCTCGTGACCGGGAGCCGTGTGACCAGCGGGGAGGAGAAGGGCCGGCATCTCAGCAGGACCACCCCCCCTCACCCTGGGCTCAGCAGGAAGAGGGCAGGGACAGCCCACGGGAGGCTGGCAGGGGGCGGGGGTGTTGAAAAGAGAACGAGGACCGGGAGGGTGGGGAGGCCTCCCGCTATGCCCTTGATGCTGGGAAGCCTGCACCTGTACTGAGGTCACGGACGGGACGTGGGGCCACGGGGCGCTGCAAGAAAGCGGGCAGGGGGTGCAGAAACGTGAGGACGCGTGTGAATGTGCGCAGGTGTATGTGTGGAAGTGTTTGCGCGGTGAAGACGTGTGCTAATGTGCGTGAACGCGTGCTGACGTGTATGGACGTGTGTGCTGATGTGTGTGGACGTGCGCGGATGTGTGCAGACGTGTCGGTGCCCCTGCAACAACAAAGATCCAGAGCCCCCCCTCCCTCGAGGCTGCACCTCTCCTGACTGCATCTTGGGAACCGCTGTCACAGCCGCAGACGCTGTCCCTCCAGGGCCCTGAGGTGCACGGAGCCCAGTGCCAGGGTGCCCGGGGGGGCTGAGATCCACCATCGCTATTACGACGCACTCCACCCGTTCCCCCAGCACCTAGAACAAACAGCAGCTTCGTAAGAAGGGGAGGGGTGCGGTGAGGGCCTCGAACCGTGGCGGACGGGGACCAGCGACCTGACTCGGTCCCCAAGGGCTCGGGTCCACCATCCCAGAAGCCCTGGGTGGACAGCAGGCCACACGCCCTGGGGAGGGGGCGCCCCGGGTCCTGGGGTGGGAAACCGACAGCTCTCGACCCACCACCGGCCATCCAGGAGGGCAGTTCTCAGCTGCGAGCCTCACACCCCTCAGCCCCTGTGCACCCTCTGACCCCCTAGCCCTTGCTCTCAGAGGGTCAGCCGCCCCCAGGAGGTGACACTCACTCACCCCAAGCCAGGACGCACCATTCTCCTGGTCCACCCGGTCCTGCCTTCAGAGAAAGGCCAGCTGAGAGAGGGAGGGAGAGGGCTTGTCCCGCCTGGGGCAGCTCCTGCCCGGCCCCTCCTCTCTCATCTGAGAACACTGCCTTCCCCTGCCCAGCCGACCGAACCCTCAACCCCCAGCCCCGCAGAAGCCTGCCCCCAAGTAGAACGGGCCCCAGGAAGGAAGCCCAGGGGAGGAATTATCGTCGCCCCAGACAGCAACAGTGCTGGGCAGCCGAGAACTCAGTCGGGCCCTGCTCTCAAACAGGGTGCTCTAAACAAAGTCTGCACACAAGGGTGGCCGGGCCCTGTCCTCAGGAGGCCGGGTCCGGAGGGTGGAGATAAGCAACATATTGGCGAACAAATCCCCATGGTTTCTGACGGGCGTCTTGATGCCCAGTGTGACAGCATCAAGAGAGGCTGGAGGGGAAGAGAAGGTGGGGCCACTCAGGCTGATCCCCGAATGCACAGAGAATTCATCAGGAGGTGAGAGTCGTGGATTCCCTGGGCACCACAGCACCAGGGCCCCGTGCAGCCCGCCCCACCGCCAGAGAGGACCCCCATCTCCCGACTGCACGGTCTCTGCAGCCCCCAGACCCAGCCGAACGCCTCCCCTCGGTGCCTCCGAGGCCTGCACCCAGGTTTTAAGTCCCCAGGACCTCTCCCACCACATCCCACACGCCCGACCCGCTCACGGGGCTCACGGGGACAGTAGTGTCGCCTCTGCAGCGTCGCAGGGTTCTGAAGCTGGCTGTCTGAGTATTCGTTCCCGTCTCGTCTGGGGCATATGGGACACAGGGGCAGCTGGAGGGGGACAACCGGGCCGAGCGGTCAGGGCTCTGCCATCCACCCACCTCGGACGCCAGGCTCCGTGTCTCTCCAGGAGCCGGGAGTCCTGGGGATCCCGGTGCAGTCAGAGCTCCCAGGGGTTGATGGTGTGGAGGCAGTTGGAGCTCTGGGCTGGGAGACACTGGTGAGGGGTGGGGCTGTTGTGCATTCCGAGAGGGTCATGTCCCACACACTCTGGAGACTCCTGGTCACCAGCTCCTAAGGTCTGAGAGTAAGAGCCCTCAACACACGGCAGATACCGGGACACCCGTTCCGTGAAAGTGGGACATCCAGATTCTGGTGGTGTGGAGGGGACTTGAGGCGGAGGGTTATGGGATTCGGGGCCACAGTTTTATCTCCTTATTCAGCAAACAGGCTTTCTGTGCCGGAATCTGCCCCCCAAATTCCGGTGCTTCGTGGCAGCCAATTGTCCATCAACATACAGACAGATAAACAAAATGTGGTCAATTCACACAATGGAATAGGGATCTTCCTCAACTTGCGATGAGGTTACGCCCCGCTAAACCCGCCATAAATTGAAAGCAGCGTAAGTCGAAAACGGACGCAACGCACCTGACCTACCGCCACAGCTCAGCCCAGCCTCGACGCGCTCAGGACGCTCACGTTAGCCTACAGCTGGGCGAAAGCATCCTGCACAAAGCCTATCTTACGATACGTGTGACTTGCTGAATGCCGCGCGGAAGGTGACAAACAGTGGCTCTGTGGGGACAGGATGGCTGTCACCGAACCGGCTGCCGACCCCGGTGATCGCCGGCTCACCGGCGGCCGGGCTCCCTGCCCAGCATCACGA
The DNA here is from genome assembly GCF_007474595.2 of Lynx canadensis. NCBI lineage: Eukaryota > Metazoa > Chordata > Mammalia > Carnivora > Felidae > Lynx > Lynx canadensis. Next base: position 57,750,066 of record NC_044316.2, read on the forward strand.
CCGAGGACCGGACCACGTGTCACCAGCCCGGGAGGAGATCCGGGTTCCAAATCCCGAGGAGGGTTTCTACTGAACGCGTGTGGCTTTCACACCCTCGCAAAGTCGAAAAATCGTCACGTCGGACCGTCGGAAGTCAGGGACCATCTGAGTTGCTCAGCTACGCAGAGAAATGAAGAGTTGACATGCACTACATGCTCCGAAAGGCATGTTGGCCCCGTTTATGTGCAATGTCCAGAGTACGTGAACCCGTGGACACAGAACGCTTGCCAGCACAGGGGAGGGGCTGAGGGGTGGCTGCCGACGGGCCCTGCTGATCCCAGGGTCCCCCTGGGATGAAGAAAGCCCTCTGGGGCCAGGCGGAGGGGATGGCTGCACCACAGACACCACGAAGGCTCTAAGTGCCACCAACTCTGACTTTGAAATGACGGACAGTTGACATCATGTTATGTAAACTTTACCTCAATTTGAAACCGATGCCTCGGACTCTCCTGCTCCCACTTGAGCCCAAAACTCCATCCCTTCTGTCCCAACCCCGGCAGCAACTTCCCAAAAGGACAGTGGTCCATCCTTCCCCACACGACTGCCACGGTCTGCTCCCCAGACACCACCCGCATCAGGTCCAGCTGCCGCTCCCCAGGTAGGGCACACGGGACTGCTGTACCAAGACGCCAGCCACCCAGCCTTACCTCCCACACTCCAGCCAGCCTCTGTCACCCTCTTAAAAAGCTGTGCCCTTTCTTATCTCCATGCCTTTTCTCTGTATGCGGTTCTCTATCCACCTCTCTCTCCCCAGAAAACTCCAACGCATCCTTCAAGACCCAGTTGAAAAGCCCTTCCAGTGGGCCCCCAAGGCATCTACCATACCTCTCCATAGCTCTGTCCTTGGCACAAAGGACAGATAGGCTACGGCATGACTATCTCCTGCACGAGGCAGCAGGCTCCCCAGGGGCAGAAACACATCCTGTTCGCCTGGGACCCCCGGGGCCTAGCATGGTGGCTGACACATCATTTCACTGCACAAATACCACGGGCGGCCTGGGACTCGGTGAAGAATGAGTAAGAGAGGAAAACAGTACGGAGGCTTCTCAAAAAACTAAAAATGGAAATACCATACGATCCAGTAACTCCACCACTGGGTATTTACCTGGAGAAAACTAAAACACTAATTCAAAAGGGTATGTGCACCCCCATGTTTACCGCAGCATTATTTACAACAGGCCAGATGTGGAAGCCCCCAACGTGTCCATCGACAGATAAGTGGATAAAGAGCATGTGGCATGTGTGTGCGCAACGGGATATGACGCAGCCATGAAAAAGGAGATCGTGTCATTTGTGACAACGTGGATGGACCCAGAGAGTATTATGCTAAGTGAAATACATCAGAGAAAGAAAAACACTACAGGATCTCACTTATATGTGGAATCTGAAAAACAAAGCAAACAAAAGGCAGAAACAGACCCATAAACACAGGGAACAAAATGGTGGCTGCCAGAGGGGGAGGGGGGGACGGGCGAGATGGGCGCTGTCCAGTTTCACGATGCGCACGTCCCCCTGCCTCCCAGGGAGAGCCAGCCGAGCTGGGAAAGGCGAGAGTGGAGAGAACAGGCCACCTCTCCAAACAGTCCCTCCTTCTTTGAGCCCTGGTGGCATTTCCAGGGGGAGCTTCACCACTGAAGAACCGCAGCCCGTGTCTACGCTGCATACACCCCCCATCACGAGCACACAGCTTGGGCACGCCCCTGGCAAGCAGAACTTGCTCTAGTGGCTTGAATGGCACACACACACCCCCCCCGAAACCTCACGTCCACCCAGAACCTCAGAATGTGACCTGATTTGGAAAAAGGGTCTATGCTGATTCAATTAGCTATGGATCTTAAGGTCCCAGCTTTAGGGCAGGCCCTAAGTGCAATGGCTTGTGTCTTTCTAAGAGAGTGGCGAGGGGGATCCGGATGCAGACACGGGGACAAGGCCACATAAAGACACAGAGGCACAACGCTGCACACTGAAGACTATCAGCGGCCCCCAGAGGCTGGGAGGGGGGCCCGGAGCAGATCCTCCCTTGGAGCCTCCAGAAGGAGCCAACCCTGCCCGCAGCGGACCTCGGACTTCCGGCCTCCACCACTGTAAGACCACCAGACGTGTTGTATGAAGCCCTCCAGACTGTGGTAAGTTCGTTACAGGAGCCCCAGGAAACTGATAGACTTGCTAACATTCCAAATAATTTACCACGTTCGTTATCTGCCTCCTCTTTCTAGAGGGTACCTTCTTACGAGGGGAGAGGTTTCTGCCTCTTTATCCAGCAAGGGCTCCCAAGCTGCTACACACAGCCCACCACCTGGTGACAGATCAGTGACAACAGAGGGATGAATGCCAGCACACAGGCTGGGGGTCAGTCCGCCACACCCTGAACCCCGGCTCCACCCTCTACCAGTCGCGTGACTTTGGGCAGGTCCCCGGGCCTCTCTGAACCCAGGGTTCCTCTTCTGTGGGGTGCAAATAATAACAGCCACTCCCTCGTGGCGCTGTGACAAGGTGTGAACGCCTACAAAGGCTTATAGCGTGTCTGGTACACGGTAACCCCCCAATGTTAGCCGTCAGAAATGGAGTCACTCTAAAATAAATCAACAGTGGGTCCCGATGGGGGCAATTACCCCTCCCCCAAGGGGGGGTGCGTGTCGGGGGACCTGTCACAGCGGGTGGGAGGGGTGCTGCAGCATCTAGCAGGCAGAGGGGTGGAGGCCAGGGATGCTCTCCAGTCTCCTCCCAAACGTCCACAGAGCCGGCTGAGAAGTCCGCAGAGCAGAGGAAGCAGGACTTCGACGCCGAGTAAAAGCGGGGACACCGAGTGACAAATGTGGAGAGGCTGTGTTCCTAAGACGAGGCCAAGACCTGACCCAGTGGCTGCCCCGAGGTTCTACAGCCCGCAGGCAGGGGCGGTCTGACCCCCGCCTCCTCTGGAGGCACGAAGGCCACCACTATTCCCGCCACCGTCCCACAACCAGTGGCACCATCGGCGACAAGGACACCGTTTCCCAGGGCCACCCTTTAGATACGAACTCCTCCTGGCTTCAACGCTGAGGCCCCGGCAGCCTCCGACTACCGGAGGGAGGTTTGCCGCCGCCCTGCTGGGCCCAGGTGGGGAGGGCTCGTCGCCGGTGACGCACCGCAAGCCCCTCACTCCCAACTGCGCCACAGGCGGGACAAGTCTCTTTCCTCTCGTCCAGAGCGCTTCCAAAGCAGCAGGCACGGTGCCGGGGAGACGTCAGCAACCGCCTGCAGAAGAAGGGACCGTCTGGGGTGGACGGGCCTCCGCGCCCGCCCCGTGCGCCCTGCACGGTCCGCGGCTTGGGGAAGACACCCGCCAAGGCCGAGAACGGGTACGAGAGCAGGAAAGGAGCGTAGCAGGGCCGCGGACCTCAGCCCACAGAGGAGGCTGCTGGGCCGCCCGGGCCCCCCATCAAAGCCTGGTACGTGTGTTGGGGCGGCCTGGGGACAGGCAACAGATTCCCCCGCAGACATCTGCCTCAGGAGGAGCGTGCTGGCTGCAGACTGGGGTGGGGGGAGCCCACTGCAAGCTGGTGACTGCCACCCGGGGTGGGGGGGGGGGGGGGAGGGAGGCAGCTCTTTTTATAGCAAACAAACAAACTGTTTTGCTTTAAGAAGCCAAAAAGGAAACAAGAAAAAGAAAGCAAGGAAGCAAGAAAGAGAGTACGTTTCTGCCAGCTACCGGGAGAGCACAAGGAGCCATCTGGGTTGGCCAAGGGGAGAAGGCCAGGAGCCAAGCACGCTGAGGCCAGGGCCCCCCTTCCGGGGCCCCTCAGACAGCCGGGCACCAGGTCGCCAGTGCCAGCCGGCCCCAGCGACGCGCCGGGCCCAAGGCCACGCTATGTGGGACTCACCCCGAGTCCTCGCAGGAGCCCAGGGAAGCTTCCCCCGTCTCCCAGGTGGAAGGGCTGGAGCCAGTCGGGGAGGCCGCCGGCCAGCACGTGGGACAGCACGGCGTGTCCCCTCCCTCCACGCTGCCGTCCGGCTGCCGGTCCCGAGCGAGCCCTGAGCGGAGCCCCCCTTCTTCCTCGTCCCCTTCCCCATCACCTCCATCACCTCCATCCTCCCTCTGGTCTTCCGAACCCTGAACCGGTTCACGGCGCTGTGACCCTCCACCGTGGCCTCCGAGGCCGTCCCTCACCGACGCGACGCGGGGCTGACATTATGTGTCCCTTCCCCACTCCCACCATTCACGCAGTGCGCCGAGCTGCTAACCAGAGAGAGTTCCATCCCGTCACACACGGCATGGACTATTTATAACCCCGGAAACATCTTTATTATTATTTCTCTCCCCCCGCGTCCCCCCTCCAGAAACAATCTCACACGATCCTGAGTGCACGCCGCCGTGGAGGGCTACGGGGCTGCGGGGCCGCGGGCCGGGGCGCTTCCTCCGGCCCTGCCCGGCGAGCAGATGGCAGCGTGGGCGTTAGGTACCAGCCTCCTGGCAATCGGAACATCTGTTCCCGTTAGAAAATGCTAATTGCCATCAATCAGGACAGCACCTACCCACATTTACATGCAAGCACACGCAAAAAAAAAAAAAAAAAAAATACATCTAAATTTCTTCAAGCACAACACTCCCTGCATGATAACTAGGCGGGTCTGTGCCTTCACCACACGAGGAGTAGCCAGGGGGGGCCAGCCCTCATCCAGAAGGATCCAACCTTGACCACCCCCAGCCTCTCCGGGACCTGCCCCTGGACCCACATCGAGGAAAGAGGTTGGGGAATCCCTCAGTGGGAGGCCGGGCTCCGGCCTCCCCCACGGCCTCTTGTCTGCCCGCCCCAGGGGTGGACACGGGGTCGCTGGCTCTGCACCGTGAGGGTCGGGTCACCCGAACAGAACTCCTGCAGGGAGCAGACATTCCTTTGAGCTCTGGGTTTGCAGGGGCTGGCAACCTTTCTCTGAGCCTCGCAGAAACAACCCGACCAAATCCTTCAGCCCAGGAGTCTGCTCCGTCTGCAAATCTGAGGGGTGGCCCAGAAGTCTCCCTGCCCTAAGTGCTTGTGCGGAGATGCTCTGCAGTTCTGGAATGTTCCAGCCCCAGGTGCCCTTGTGTAGCAGGCCAGGGGTCGGGTGGGACCATGTGCTGGTGGCTGTTCTCCTTCCCCTAGCCCTGGGTCCCTCGGGCCAGCACTGGGTTGAGACATCACGTACTTCCCCAGACTTCGGTGATCTGGAATGCTCCTGAGAGACGGGGGAGAACTGCAGAGTGGTCTGCAGTGATTCAAGATGCTGACGACATACCACAGGTGACGCCCTGCCAGCAGCCTGAGGGCCCTCCACGCTTCCAGAAGGTGGGCTCGGAATATCAGCCTATTCTGTAACAGGGAACGAAGATTTTCCTGAAAGCCCTTCCACACGCCCACACGCACACCCCAAAGAAAGCAAGCGAATTTGCTCATTTTTCTCCTGGACACGGGTGCTGTTGCCAGCCGTGGCTGCTACGAGGCCCAGGGACCGGTTTGAGGGGTCAGCTTGTCCTAACAAAAAGGGGTGTCTCGCGGCCGATGAGTGAGGCCCAGGCTCCCTTTGCCTTGAGGATCGGCGTCACCAGGTGGGAAGGAGGGCCTCCGGGGCTCCAAGCTGGCAGGTGGGGTCACAACCCGTGTTGACCACATCCCGACGGTGTAGAAACAGGGTCTGTGAACTGCGGCCCAGGCCCACCTTCACACCGCAGGAGATGTGTATACAAGATGCATGGCGGGTCTATTGTGGCATGTGGTTAAGAGAGCCGTGGGTCACCCCTCTCCCCGTCTTTAGTTCCCCAAAGCAAGGTGTCTTTGTCAGAGGTCTTAGGTGATGAACAGAAAACAAGAAGCTGGGCTCACGGAGGGAAGAGACGGAGAAGGAGAGGCGGGAAAATCTCACGCCGTGTTGCCAATTTATTCTTCTTTTAAGAAGGCCACTGTGCTCAGGGCCTGATAAAAACAGGGAGGATGCTGGGGACACAGCCACATGCTGTCCGTGAAGTGTGTCCCAGCTGGACGCCGTGGCCAGCCTGCCTGGAAAAGGAAGGACTGCAAACCCCACCTGGCAGCTCCCGCTCCTGGCTGTTCCCCAGCTGCGAAGGTGGGTGGTGGTACCTGTGCCCCACATCGCTCCCCCACCACCGCAGGCTCCGTGGCGGCCAGTCGTCAGGATCTAGTGGGACTTTATCCAGACCCGGCCCACGCCAGGCTCTGTGTCCTGTGGGCCACTTTAACCGGGCTCATTACTCTCTTTTCTCAAAATTCAGTCTTTCTCTCCACTAAGGTCTTGGGAGTGCTCCTGGGTGGAGACCTTGAGCGGGGTCTCCAGAGTCTGTCCTCCCTCCCCCTGGCCTCCCCCATCCTGTTCTCTGAGCCTCCGATTTCTCCTGCAGCCCAGGCCCGGCTCTGCCCCATCCGAAGCCGTCGTGGAGCCATGGAAGTTGCACTTGGCCAGAAGGAGCAGCTGGACAGTCACCAGCTGTGGGAAGGCGGGGGAGGGGGGAACAGGAGCCCACAGAGAGGCAATAATGTGGGTGGGACAGCCAGGACACAGGCAGGGGGCAGGACAGGTTCCGGGGGGCGGGGGCCAGACCGTGGAAGTCAGAGTCAGATGTCACAGGCCCCCCCCCCCAGTCCCGACCGTCACTCCACAAGGTTCCTCTGGCATATTTCCACGTCCCTTCCTGGCTTTCCTCCTTCCTCTTCTCCTTTCCCACATCTTAGCTTTCCCGCCCTCGTGCGTTTGCCGAGTCCTGAGAGCTGCATTAAGCCTCAGCTCGGCAAAGAAACACAACTGTGATCGTCTGCCCTGACCACCCCGATAAGATCAAGAACGGATGAAGTTTTCAAAATCATCTTTGCAATATTAGTAATAACGAGCGATGAAAATAAACAAAGACTTCCAGAGAGAAAGAGGGGATGGGCAGACGGACAGACAGATGAACAGACACCCACACACGTACGTATACGCGTAAGAGACACACGGAAGAACGGACGGATGGATGGATACACACGTACTTGGATGGATGAAAGGTACAAGGGCGGACGAGTGGATGCACAGGTTGGTGGACACGTGGGTAAGTCGTCTGTACACGCTGCCTAGTGGGGAATGGGCAGGGTCTGCCACACAGGAAACGTGTGCAGACGCAGGTCTGCTGTCACAGCCCCATCTGGTGGTTCCTCCGTCACACCCAGAGGGCCACATGTGACCCATGATTCAACTGTTCCCAGAGTTAGGGGAGAGCATTCCAAGAGGTACGACTAAACCACCGTCCGAACGCTGTATCCGGGACGTTCTATGGAAAGCCTTTCGGGAAACCTACCACGTGCAGAGCTGGGGGAGGGGAACAAGGCAGCAGCAGAAGCCGGTGCCCTTAAAACCCAAGAGGAAGGGGGACGAGCAGAGGAGGGGAGACAGGGACCCAAGAGAACCTCCACGGGCAGAGAATGAAGGAGGGCAGCCCCAGAGCCCGCTGCGCACGCCTCCCAGGTGCCCTCTGCACGGGGGGAGGGACAGCACCTGAGGACAGAAAGCAGAGAGGGTGAGGCCGGGGCCATGCCAACCTGGTATCCCTCCCAGGGAGCCGTTCCCCCAAACCGAGGACGATGGGCAGGCCTTCAGGGACCCTGTGGAGACAAACACAGTGGCCGTGCTGTTTGGGGAGAGAGATGCATACCCTTAAAAAAAAAAAACTACTGTTTTCAGATCATTTACGATTCACAAGAAATTCCAAAAAGAGTACAGGAAATTCTTACGTACCCTTCTGTTATAGGCTGAACCGCGTATCCCCAAAACTCACATGTTCAAGCCCTAAGCCCCAGCAGCACCTCAGAATGTGACCACATCTGGAGACGGGGCTTTTAGAGGTCGTTACATTAACCCACCCGTGGCTGGTGTTCTTTTGGAAGAGGAGATCAGGACACAGACACGCACAGGGGGAGGACCCTGTGAGGACACAGGGAGAAGGTGGCCGGCTGCGAGCCCAGAACAGAGACCTCGGGAGAGACCGCCCCGGCCACCACCTGGATCCTGGACATCCAGCCTCCAGAACTGCGAGGCCACCCGGGCTGTGGTCTTTGTTACGGCAGCCTCAGCACAGTAGAGTCCCCCGCACACCCGACGTCACCGAGGCACGTTCTCGAGGCAGGACCCCGCTCTGGGTGTGCTGGCCCGTGTCACAGCCTATTTGAGATGTGACGGGTACCCTCTCCAGTCAGGCCTGCTCAAAGCACCTGTGATGAAGGGCTCTGTACGTAAGGAACGGAGATGCCATACGAAAGGGATTACTGGGAAACACGGAATAAAAAAGACAAGATACAAAGCCCAATTTCTCACGAATGGATCCACGAGCTATGAAGTCACTCTCATAAACGACTCTCCGTGCTTATTCCCAGGCCCTGCCCTCATCTTCCAGGGACCAGGGGCAGTGGCTCAAGGGCATGCTCTGTCCACAGACCTCACCTTGAGTAGCTCTCTGATTTGTAAATTTTTTTCAACGTTTATTTTTGAGAGACAGACAGAGACAGAGTGCCAGCGGGGGAGGGGCAGAGAGAAAGAGAGACACAGAATCGGAAGCAGGCTCCAGGCTCCAAGCTGTCAGCACAGAGCCTGACTTGGGGCTGGAGCCCACGGACCATGAGATCATGACCTGAGCCGAAGTCAGACGCTGAATCGACTGAGCCCCCCCAGGCGCCCCGAGTAGCTCTGATTTGGATCATTCGAGACAGGCGTCCTGAGCCAGTGCTGTCCCCAGAGAGCCACGTGGGTTCCAAGTCTGGACGACCCCGGGCTAATCCTTCATCTGTGGCTCAGTTTCCTGGTGGGAACTCAGCTCCTTGGGTTGTCACGAGGATTCACAAGGATGACACATGTCAACCTAGCAACGGGAACCTCGGGTGGAGAGTCCGCGTGCACGTGTCACCCCAGGACACCCGCCTGACTGGTCTCCACGCCATCGATACGTCAGACTCTCCAGGCCTCCCTCGTGAAGGTGTTCCAGGACAGTGCTGTTTGATCTTCCTTGAACTTGGGCTTATCTTCTGATGGCTTCCAGGGCCTTCCGTAACGCTGACATCCTGATGAACCCCCACTGGTAGCTGCGGGTGGCCACACCCCACGAGCCTCCTGCACCTCCAGCCGGCGGTACTCAGCAGTGCTCGGCGACACAAGGTCACTCAAAAACGCCATCTGTCCAATCTCTACCTCCTCTCCCACCCCACGGAAGCAGAGAGAACGGACTCTGTCCTGCCTGTGCCTTCTCTCCTACACGCGCACACCCAACACGAAAGCTGGCCCAGTCCCCACCTCTACCTCTAGATTAATTTTTCTTCCTGAGACATTTGCTGACCCTCCTTGTCTGCTCTTTGCCCCACAGAACACAGATGTCTTTGAAAGCGCCAGGCCTAGGGATAGTTAATGTATCCTTGCAGACTGGATTAAAAGAAAGAGTTTTCTCCCAGACCATAAAAACCCTTGCTTGTCCGTTTGTCCGTTCACTGCCAGCCTGCGTGTCCGTGCAGAGAAACAAAGTGAGGGTCCCACGGAACCAGATGGGTGCCCGCTGGGCAGCGGGGTCAGCAAAAACAGTGACCCACAAACCCTCGTGGCCCCCGGGGTCATAACCCAGTTTGAACCCAGAATCGGTGACACGGGACCGGCGTGTGGCTCCGCCTGGGACATCTTTAAGTCACACGTTGCACACAGCAACTCTGGGTGACGGGACCCTTCGGGTCCTGCGTGCCCACGTGTGCCGACCAGCATCCTGGGGCATGAAGATGGTCCCTCCCTCCCCTCCGTGCACCTGTTGATGGCAACAACCATTTCCCAGCTCAGCCTGGAGACACGGCCCTTATCCGGATCAGGAACAAAAGTTTTCCCAGGAGGCCACCTCACCCACGTTTGACTTTTGCATCTGTAAACATCAGGACAGCTTGTCCCCAGGCTCTGTCTTCCGCGTGTGTTCCTCCTTGTCCCCGGCGCCGTTTGGCCCTCTCTCTAGTGTCCTTGTAGGCTCCCCCCCCCCCCCCCCCCCCCCCCCCCCCCCCCCCCCGCTTCCAGATTCTCACTTCTGCGACTGTCAGCTTGGCTTTATTCCTCCCGGGCCCTGCCGGCCTCCTTGGGTCTTCTGAGCCAGCATGTTCCACGACTGTAGCCCGACCGCGTACAGGGTCCCACTGGCTCCCCCGGGTTTTCCCCCCTCACCTTCTCGCACCCGCCTCCTTCCTGCAGGGAGACCCTCGCCAGCAAAACAAAACTGTGTGACCCAGACTTGGACCGAAAACGGTTCATTTCAGGCCTAGATTTGGGGGGAGGGGGAGGCTGGCCTTTTAATTCTTGGTTTTTGTTCTCAAGACCGCTCTCAACAGTGGGATGGCGGGAGGTGGGTGGAGAAGAGCGAGTCGGGGACACAAGAAAGGCTCCCAGCCGATGACCACGGGGCGCCGGTGCCTCCTGCTGTCGTTAAGGAGGATCTGTAAGCTTGGGGAAGGGTTGCATTGAGAAGGCTCGTCTTACAGCTCAGGGTCATGCTGGCCTTCACTTCCTGACTGGCCTACAGGCATCATCGTCTTCAAAAGGACAGACGAGAGGGGCGCCTGGGTGGCTCTGGGTCGGTTGAGCGCCTGACTTCGGCTCTGGTCATGATCTCGCGGTTCACGAGTTCGAGCCCCGCATCGGGCTCTGTCCCGACCGCTCAGAGCCTGGAGCTGCTTCGGATTCTGTGTCTCCCTCTCTCTCTCTGCCCCTCCCCTGCTCGTGCTCTGTCTGTCTCTCCCTCTCTCAAAAATAAATAAACGTTAAAATAAGTAACAATAAAAGAACTGGTGAGAATCCTAGTGTCTGAGTGGAATCCATGGGGCCAAAGGCAGTGGGGGGACAGCTCGGTGCCTGGGCTCACCTTCCTCCCAGCAGTCTTGGGAGATGTAGTAGGTAGAATCTTGTCCCTCTGACCCCCAGAACCCATGCATGTGATCTCATTTGAAAAGAGGGTCTTTGCAGATGTGGTCAAGGGTGAAGATGAGAGGAGGTCCTACTGGAATGGGGTGGCCCCGACCCAACAGCCGGTGTCCTCACCGGACGAGGGAGATTTGCAGCGCACACGCACAGAGGGCGTCACCACGCGAAGGCACAGGGCCAGGCAGGCACACAGAGCGGAGGAGAAGCCACGTGGTGATGGAGGCAGAGGATGACACGATGGGTTTACCGGCCAGGGAGCACCAAGCACTGCCGGCAGCCACCAGCATCTGGGGGAGGGGGCGCGGCCCCGCTGACACCTTGACACCCAGCCCCCGGCACTGTGACAGGATCTGTTTCTGCTGTTTTAATCCCCACCCCCAGGCTGTGCTCCCGGGTCAGGGCAGCCCCAGGGCCGCCTCAGGGTTCTCCCTCCCGAGGCTGCGGGCTCTGGGGCCGCGGGGACCAGGCCCGCTCCCGCGAGAGGGCTGCGGGCTCTCCAGACGACTGCCATCTGGGGAGGAACAGCAGAGCCTGCCTTCCAGCACCAGCACTGAGGCTGCATCTGGAAACTCTTCTCACCTTTAATTGTTCTAAATGCTCCAACACACTGAGTGACTAATGGGCTCTAATTGGACCGCTCCTGGGGTGGAGGGAGGGCAATGCTCCCACCAGGCACCTGTCCAGGACCCATCCAGGCCCCCCCCCCCCCCGCCCCACCCAGGGCAGCTCACTCACAGGGCTCCAAAGCCACCAGGACAAAACACTGTCCTGCTCTTCTGTTGTTTTACAAATGTCTCACCAGTGCCCACAGGATGAGGTTTATCCTTCAACCAACACAAATGGGGCAAAGAAAAGGAAAGCGGGGAAGCCAAATGTAGGTGGGATGAGACATCCCCGCTGCCCCCAGGTTTGTGAGATCTGTCTGGGACAGACACAGGGGCTCCCAGAGACAGAGCCGCACGAGTTCATTCCATGGATGCTAAGGACAGCCGGGAAGATTCCAGCCACGGCTAAACCATGGAGGAAGGGGAGGGGAGTAGGGGAGGCAGGAGGGAGGGCTCCAGGTCCCCCTCCTCTCCCTTCCTCAAGGGCACATGCCCGGAACCTGTTCCAGAAACAAGGATTAAAGCTGAACTCGACACCCTTCCCGGATCCTCCTTTCCAAAAACATTTAGCAATGAAAGAAAGAGGAACCACGGATGTTCCTAGAAGGATCCATGTCTCCACAGATTGGCTCAAGCTACCGTCTTCGAGAGCAACTGTCGGGTACAGGAGGAAGTCAGGTGCCCCTACGAGAAGGCGGAAACACCACGGCACCGTTCAGGTGGCATTACCAGCTCCACCAGCAGCACCAGGACCTCCTCATGCGTGGCAGGAATGTATCAACTCCAATGTCAGAAAAACATCCCATTAGCTTCTGGCGTAACTAGATAAAGCCATGCTCTCCCTCTCCCCACCACGGGGGAGACATTTGCCTCGATGCTCTAGAAAGCTCTGTGTGCATTAATATTGCTGATGCGGGCAGCCTCTGCTTCTGCTTGGCCCCCCGAGGATGCCATGTGATGGATTCCAGTTTAACAGCTTTTAAAAACAAGCAGACAAGAGACGGGGCGTGATGGATGGCACAGGAAGCGCGCCCATTCGGGGATGATTTATGGGAAGTTGCATGTTGCAGCTCCGGGGTCCGTCCCCAAGGGGGGGGCGGGGCGGCCGGGGTAGACAGATGGGTTCTCGTGCTGAAGGGGGCAACGCCCGACGTGCACCAGCTGCACAGTTATGACACGTTCGCCCTCGGCCCCAACACGAGCGCAGCAGCCCCTGCTCTCGGGCACACGCCGCCCCCTCGTGTGGCCGTGTTTAAAGGAGTTGAAGCGGTACCTCTGGCCGGGCCAAAGCCTTTCTTCTTGAGCAGGAAGCGTGAGCTCTGGCTGGACCGTCTCCTCCCCTGCAGGTTTCAGGGGCAGCCTCTGAGGGGCCAGAGGTCAGGGCAGAGGGCCTTGTTGTGTCGTCTCGGCTTCCAGAACAAGGCCCCCTTCCCCCCCGCCCCCCAGTCCAAAAGCATCTGGAGGAGGAGGAGCCTGACACACAGACGGAGGCCGGGTGGTTGTGGTTCCGAAGGATTCAGAGAACGGCAAGGGGGAGGGGAGAGGGCCGGACACAACAGCCAAGATGCCCACCGTGAGTTTCTCCAGGTCACTGGTAAGCGGGCTCCCTCCCCGGTGACCTGAAGCACTGATCTGCCCCAGGCCTCCACCACTGCACGCAAGAAACGAATCTCATTTTGTAGCAGGTTAATTTCCACCCACGTTTTCAATAGGGACTCAGCATTTACTACACAGTAAAACCCAAACTGAATCCACATCGGAAGGATGAGCCTTAAAATGGGATCTAATCCATGGGACGCTTTCCAAGGCAGAAGAGGTGCCCCCTCCCCGCCAGCAAGGACGCCCCTGCAGTGATGGGGAGCTGCGTGCACTAAATGGCCCCGCAGCCCCAGGGGATGGACCAGCCCCACGCGCTGCAGCACGGGCTCCTTCGGGTTCACGCCTGCACTGACACTGCCCATGACTGACCCCGGCGACCACCGTGGAAGGCGTGCGGGAGCGCCTCACGCCCTCTCCCCCTCACTGGCTTCCCCCAAACCTCCATCCCCCAGCTGGCTCTCCTCCTGCCAGCGGAGGCCAGGGCACGCTCCACCGGGCGTCATGAAATCACGGACGGGGGGCCTCTGAGAGGGGGAGGGATTGGGATGCCTGCTGCCTCTCCCCGATTTTCCTTCCAGACATCAGAGCTCGACGCACTGGGGGCCCGGGGGTGGGCCTGGCTCCCTCCGGAGGGCCTGTCTGGGTCCCCTCGAGAACAGCGGCTGGCACGCCAGACCACCGCTCCGTGGGCCTGGCCTCTCCCTTCGGAGGAGACCCACCAGTCGCCTGAAGTGGACTAAAAGGCAGAACACAGCCCAGCTTCCTCTGCAGGCTTCAAACTGCTCGGCGCAACAGGGACACGCGAGTCTCCCCTGGTGCTTTCTTTCCCCTTGGCCCACCCCTCGCCTCCCCCCGGGGAGGAAGGAGACTCCAAAGCATATCGCCCACTTCACGATGTCAGAGTGTGCCTTGGCATCAACGAGGGGAGACGCAGCTCCAGGCCCAAAGGGACTTGCACAGGCCCCACTGAGCCCCGAGTTTCCCAGACCTGCCAGCCGGGACCGGCCAGTCTGGTGCTTTTGGCTTTGACACCCCCAAGAATTTACCTTTTCACCCAAAGCTGGGCCCTGCAATCACCTTCAAGGAAAAGCATCTTCTCAGGGGTCACCTGCCCACAGGAGGTCTGCACTCTACTGCTCTTTCCCCGGGGCAGTGCCACGGGCACTTGCTTAGACCCAGGATCCTGAGATTTAGGGGACGGTGCATGACCCCAGGGTGGCTTGGCCCGCAATGAGGTCAGCCCCAAGCTGTGCGTCCACTATGGGTGGTTTTATGGTAGCACTGAGGGGACCCCCGGTCCCGAAGGATTCCGAAGGTCCATGGGATCGAGACTTTTGGAACGGTCGCATGGCCTGGCTCCCCTGCCCAGCACAGCTGCAGTATATGACTTCCCTTCGCAGGCTTTCTAAGGGGTCCCCGAAGGTCTAGCAGTGATGTGACAGAATCATTTCCGTGCAGAAAGGTGGCTGTTGAAAATTCTCATCTCAAACACATCCCCAGACCCACCCTTCACATCCTGGGTCCGTGGCATAGCCCCCCCCTCCCTGGGACAAGCAGGAACCTCCTTATGGTGGCCTTGCTTCTGCCCTGACCTCCTTCCCCATCCACTCCCCACACAGAAGGCAATGTCATCTGCACACAACTCGAGTCTGCTGATTCAACCCCTTGCTCAGAGGCCTTCAGTGGCTCCTGCCATCTTTTATTTTCAAATTTCTTAATGTTTAACTCATTTTTGAAACAGAGAGAGAGAGATATACAGACAGAGCATGAGCAGGGGAGGAGCAGAGAGAGAGGGAGACACAGAATCCGAAGCAGGCTCTAGGCCCTGAGCTGTCAGCACAGAGCCCGACGCGGGGCTCCCACTCACGAACTGCGAGATCATGATCTGAGCTGAAGTCGGACAGCGGTTCCTACCATCTTTAAGACAAAACCCCAAGTCCTTACCCCTGGCCTAAAAGTTTCTGCAGGTAGGCCCTACACCGTCTGCCCTATCTCCTCCCACCCCGCTCCCCCCTGGACCCCGGCAGACCAACCTTCTTGCTATTTCTCCAACATGCCTCAGGGCCTTTGCACTTGCCAGGCCCTCTGTCTGAACTGCTCTTCCCAGGGCTCGGCTGGTTCCCTCCCTCACCCCCATCAGCTTCCAGGGCCTGCCCGGACTGCCCTGTGAGAACAGCAGCCTCTACCAACCTCGATTGCCTCTGACCACCCTTCTTCACAGCCTTATCGCTACCTGACGTGAGATGTGCAACTCGTCCCCAGCGGAGGATACACGGCAAGGACTTGGCTTTGTCGCCACCAAGCTGCAGCCTCCACAACAGAGTCAGCGAGTATGGTTCAATGACAGCACACGGACCAGTCGGTACACGATCAACCCTAGGCAAAAAGAAGGCCCCCAGACACCCCGAGGCAGAGGGCTGAGCCCATCTGGATCGTGGGAAGAAAGGCAGCAGTGCGGACCTGGCAAGGCTCCTGTACCTTATGCAGAAGCTAATGGCGTGCACGCGAAAGGGGTACTGGAGACACCAGCCTGTGTCCTCGGCTCTTTGCCCAGAATTCCTATGGGCATCGTTTGCTCCGCCCAGAAAAGGGTCAGCACAGAGGCGGACTGCCATGCAGGGCCCAAGTCCCTCCTGCCCGGCCTTGGATGAGCCCCAACTTGGATGAGTTGTGTGCAGTTTCTTAGTGGGGACCGGGCTGCACTGACCTTCGTGGTGATGTAATAACGTGCCCGGTTTTTGTCTCCGGTTCCTGGGAGGTAACCTCTAAAACCTTTGGAACTCCCGAGGGATGGGAATGTCCTCTGTTATGCCCACACCTGACTTCACGCTGACTGGGTGACTCTTGAGTCCTTAGGCAGAGGGACCCTGATTGGAGAGCTGGAGCTTTCACTTCCCCGCTCAGGGGAGAGAGGGACAGGGGACAGAGTCCAGTCTTGGAGCCAATGACATAATAGGACTCCGGTAAAATTCTGGACGCTCCCAGCTCAGGCAGCTTTGTGAGGGGACAGCACGTGGATGTGCGGGGAGGGTGAGCTGTCCTGACCCTGCAGGGTGAGGGCAGACTCGGTCCCATCTCCGTGTGTCCCTTATTACGGAAACGCAACCGTGAGTGCGGCTCTTAAGTTCTGAGAGTCAGTCTAGCAGATTATCAACACTGAGGGTCACGGGAATTTGTAGCCGGTCCATCAGAAGTGCAAGTGGCCCCCAAGACTTGTGGCTGGCGTCTGAGGTGGGACTGGCCCAGAGCCTGCGGGGCGGTCTTTCGCTAACCCGCTAACCCTGGGGTCGTGGGGTGAGCTCCTGGTACAGCTGAAGTGTCACGGAGCAATCGTCCAGTCCCCTCTGGAGCCAGGTGGGGACACCAGAGCCGCTGGCCGGGCTGCAGGGAAATCTGGGCAGGGGAAGGTCAGACCCGACCTCGGCCTCCACGGCAGTCTGCGCTGAACCCAGAAGGTGGACGCTGCGCCCCGCCCACCTTCCTTCCTGGGATGATAACTCTGCCGCCAGGCTGACACGTTTCAGGTCACAGACAGCAGGCACTCCTTACCAACCCAAGCCAGCACATTCCTGGGCATCTGCCCCAACGCTCCCCATCCCGACCCGGAGGCCATCCCGACCCTGAGGCCACGAAAGACGAGCAAGCAGAAAAGTCCCCAGCCGGCAATCCCCTCGGGTCAGTAAGATGTTTCTCAATCACAAATGCCACCTCCTCCCTGAAGGATCGGTGTGGTGGCCGGCGGCGCCTTACCTGGTAGTGGTGGGTGAGGTCTGTTTGGCTGCAGCAGGGAGGTGACCCCCTCCCTGTGGGATTCTTTCTGGAACGTTCTGGGGTGGAAGGCTGCTGGGAAATACGGGCGGGCGGCGTATCGGCAGGAAAAGTTTCAGGTTCTCAGAGACAGATTCTCAACCTGAAGGAAAAGAAAAGGCAAAGGTTTAAATGCCTTTGAAGCAAACATCTTCTTTTTGACATCAAAGGAGCACGGGTGTTAGCAAACAAGAGAAGAGGGGGCGCCGCACGGCAACTGAGGCAACGGGTGGCTGCCTGAGGTCACACCCCAGGGGAACGCGAGGGGAACCTGTCTGAAGACAAAGCGTTGGGACCCCATCAGCCCTCCCGCTGCGATGCCCCCTAAATGGTATCTGGCCCCCCTCCCCCCTCGCCCCCCAATGCTGACCCCACCCCGTCCCGTCTGGCCCGTCCCATCACTTCCTGCCTCACCCACTGCAAACTCCAGGGCTCATCACTGCCATCATTCCTGAAACGCCCTTGTCCCTCTCTTTTTGAAAGGTGGTGCCACTCTCCAACCGTGTCCTATGTCATTGGGAGGAAACACCCAGAGCTGCTACAGTGACCTACAAGCCAGGCGAAGCCAGGTTTGGGGACCCTGACGCTTACGATTCGGCGGCGGGGGGGTGGGTGGCGGGGGCGGGGGGAGGGCTGTCTCAGGTGACAAAGCCAAAAATAACGCTGCAGGGTCTCGCTGGGGCCATGGGTGCACAGCTTCCAGGTGAATCCTGCTCTGCCCACGGGACCCTCGCAGCGCCTGCACCTCCTGCAGTCCCAGGCCTCCTGGCTGCCCCGCGCACGAGAGCGCCTCCCCCTGCACCACGCCTGTGCACCTACATAACTGTGTAACTGCGCGGATCGCCCCTCCCGGCCTGGGGATGTGTGGTAAGGTGGCCAGCCCCAAGCAGCACACCCTATCAAAACTGACGGCCATCCCCTTGGCATTCCCTCCTCCTTCGCTCCCTGATTTTCCCCCAGGACTTCACAGCTGCCACCCCACAGATGCACCACCCTGAAATGCAAGCACCCCGAGGGCGAGCACTTGGGACCCCAGTGCCTGGGATGTGCCTGGCACCCGGTCGGAGCTCACGCGGTATTTGTCACGGGGATGGATGGATGAATGAACGAACGAACGAATGAACGAACGAACGAACCCCCACCCCTTATTCTCCTCCACGCACACGTTCAGGCTTCTGTACAAGAGTGACCACTGTCTCCCTGGAGCCCGAATTCCCAGGAAACACAAGGGGGCTGGTGGCTGCTGTTTCGGATGGGGGGCACCTGGGCCTCGAAAGTCCTTTCTTGGCTTAATTCACTCCAACCCTGTGTGCGTGCCATCGGCAGGCAAGACAGAAACACCGCTGGGGACATCCTCTCTGGCCAGCCCCGAGGGACCGGCTCTGGGGCAGAGTCCTGAGTCAGGCTGGCCAGGAGGGGCTCCCCCCAGCCCGCCTCAGTGGAGAGACTCCCACTGGCACGTCCCCAGAAACCCCACAACGGAGCTTTAAAAAAGGAAAGACTACCAGTTTGTTTCTTTTCCTAAAATCCAGTCACTTAAAAGGAGAACCACCCACATCCCCAACGGCAGGGCCAAGCTCCCAGAGTGATGCCCAGGCACCACGTGGCTTTGCAGTGACCGCCCATGCCACGCACGGCACCAGGAGCTGGGCATCGGAGGGAACGGAAAACAGCCCCGAGCTCTGTGAGGCCACTTTTCAGTGGGAAAAGCAAGTGTGTGATCTGTTGTTCTAGGTCAGTGCTAAATGCAGTGACAGAGACGGCTGGGGGCAGGGCCCAGGTAAAAGGAGCCAGGTGGACGCAGAGGGCCCCAGGTACAGGAGGCTCCAGGTGGTGACCCAAGCTGGTGGGGCGGAGAAGGCAGGTAGGCAGGCTTGTCTTAGAACCAAATGCTTGATTCTCAGCAGCGGGCACAAAAGGCGAGGGCTGGAGTTCATTCTGCACCAGACCCCCTGGAACGGGAGCAAGGTGGAGATGTGGACAGTGCCCCTGGCAGGTAAACCCAAGACGGAAAGGTGGAAAGGTGACAAGGGACAGGGAGCAAAGACGGGAAGGGGAGAGGGGCAGTACAGCAGTCCAGAGAGACCCCAAACCCCTCTGGCCCCACACTGATTGCTACGTACAATTCCTGAAATCCGGGCCACCTTCTCCAGGGTGATGCCTCACCCCCCATCCCCCACTCGCATGCTGAGCTGTGCACCCCGTACCCCGACTCTGCACACCCACCTCGGGAGCCCCGCAGGCCCAGAGAGGAGAGGTTACTTCATGTTGCTGGGCTGTGTGCTTGCTAAGACGGGGGAGCATGGGCTGTGGGCTCACGGGGACTGGACAGGGGTAGGGACGAATAGCCCAGTGAGCAGCCCTACCTCGGCCAGGCCTTGGCCTCACCATTGGTACAGTTGCCCTTTGTTTCCTTTTTCCTTTTTTTTTTTTTAATGTTTATTTTTGAGAGAGAGAGTGTGTGAGCAGGGGAGGGGCAGAGAGAGAGGGAGACACAGAATCCAAAGCAGGCTCCAGGCTGAGCCGTCAGCACAGAACCCGATACAGGGCTCGAACCCACAAACCGCGAGATCATGACCTGAGCCGAGGCCGGACGCTCAACCAGCTGAGCCACCCAGGCGCCCCACTTTGCTTTCTTAAATGGGCCACCGTTTAACAGCTTGTCCCTGATTGCCACTGCATGTTCTCCCCACTCCGCAGAAGGAGACACCATCCACTGCCCACGGTGCAGACGCTGGGGCCCCGGCCCCCGGATTTTCAGGGACACAGGACCCACCCCAGTGCGGTGCCCCAGCTCCCCAGCTGCCAGGGAGAGGGACTGGCCCCACCTCCTTCTTCACAGAACAGACGAAGGTAAGAGACCAAAGGCCAGGCAAGTAAGTTGCCATGAGGTCCCCCAAGGCCCCAAGGCTGGCTCCGGGAAAAGGGAGAAGGAAGGGAGATGAGAAGGCCCGTGGGGCTCACAGCGCATGGCGGCTCTGGCCTGTCCAGCTGAAGCCCAGGGTCAAGGCCACAGCCTGTTGTCCCAAACCCAGCAGGGGAGAGAGCTGCGTCTCCCCCCTCCTCGGAACCACATTCACTGTGCCCCACCGCATGCCAAACACGGTGCCAGGTACCCGCGGCTCTAACCTCTGCCAGAGTGTAGCCTGGGGGCCAGAGGCAGGCAGGGAGCCTCCAACTGCTGACCATCAACGTCAATGTCCCTGTGCCTCGTGCTGTAGGGGGTGGGGGACTCTGAGGCCCCCGACAGCCCAGAACCCCAGGGTGAGGACTCTTCCCCATCCTCTCGACCGACTTCTTCAGGATTCAATCCCCTTGCTTTAGTTGGGGAAGCCCTCAAAATTACTTTGGGGGTGGACGGAGGCTTAAGTTTCCCCGGAAGGCTGGACACAGGTGGTGGGGGCCCCAGAAGGATATGACACCGGAGAAGGGCCTGGAGCTGGAAAATACCAGGCGTGGTCCTACCAAGGGCAAGGGCAAGGGCAGGGAGCTGGCTGGGAAGGCGCAGTCTCAGGGAAGGTCTGTCCAAACCATTCCCACCCCTCCCCCCACCTCTGCCGCCAATTAAAGTCTCCTGGGCGTCCTGCCAGGCTCCCAGCTCTGCTCCCAAGGGGGCAGGAGGCTGGGGCTGCCTTTGGTGCCCTGGCCCCAAATGGCCTCCTATTGGGATTCTTGCCGTTAGGGAGAGAAGATGGAAAAATAAACACTGGCACTTCTGAAAAGTATCTTCTGCAAAAAGAAGCCAACACACAAATAGGCAGTGGCCCCCGCAGGGGTTCCTGCTGGAAGAGACTGTGGATGATAAGGTCCTCTGGCCACCCTGCAGACGCCAGTCCTATGAGTACTGGGCAGTCGGCCCTTCCATTCCTCTCTGAGGGCCCTGTCCTCTGCACACTGCAGGGCTGGACCGTGTCGGTCCAGAAGGGATGGGGAGGCAAGGGGGGGAGGGACCGAAGGGAGAGGGAGAACCTGGCCAAATCATCATCACCACCATCATCCTCACTCACCAACATCATCACCATCATCACCGTCATGGTCTAGACTAAACGTGGTCCCATGAGGACAGACGTTGGTTGGTCTTTCTCACCACCGTGCCTACCCGGCACGGTGCTGACACTGAGCAGGTGCTTGTGAAACGAACAACGAAAGGAAGGAGGAGCCACATCTACGTGAACCGTGTGCAACGGGCGAACCTTTTCTGTAAAATTCCCAAACCGACAAGCGGAAGTAACCATCATCCCTTCGGGTGAGTCAGCAGGATGGTCTCTGATACCCAGAGGTGGGGGTGAGTGGCAATGCCTTCTCTCTCTGCGTGTGAACAGCTGAGCCCACGAGAGACCCCTCACACTTACCGCTTCCCATGCGGAGAGGGGCCCAGCAGGAAAGCATCCATTCTGGCTTGTTTCCCCCATCTCCAAAGAGAGAGACTCACCTGCACTTGGGGACCTACAGGCAGGCTGGGGACGGCAACAGTCCTTTCCAATCAGGATCATCTGGGGAAGTGGCTTTACGTATGGGATTCAAGATGAGGAACACAGGCGTGTCACTGCCCCTCATTTGACGTCCCCTCCCTGGGCCTGCTGCTGGCACACGGGCTACGTCTGGGCAGACGAGGCCCTGCAAGTTCAAGACGTGAACTCAGAGCCATTTCTCACCTGCCTGGGGACAAGGCACAGACCACCCGGCTCTCGGACACAGCCCGCAACTTCCCCAGGAGGCTCTAGGGCCCTGGGGCGGGCAGCAGGTTCTCCTCCAGCCCCACCACGTACAAGCTGTGTGACGGGGGACCAGCTGAACGTCCCCGATCCTTTCCTCTGCGGACTCGCGTGAACAGCCTCCTACGTCCGAGCCCGCACGCGCTGTTTTATCTGCTGTAATAAAGATACCAATCGCCCCAGACACGCACCTACATTCTTGTTCCCCGTCCCAGAGAGACTCAGGAAAGGGCAGCTGCAAATCCCAGGGGACTCAGCTTGCCCGCCTCAGAACGGGGCCTTTCTCCCCAAAACCACACCTTTGCTGGCCCATTTCATTGCCGGGAAGAACCTTTTTGTCGACCAGTTCCGCCTGGCGGGAAGTAAAGGAAATCGGGAGGAACCGCGAGGATTTGCCGGAGAAACAGCAAACAGGTTGGTGGCTTGGTGGTGCCCAGAGGCAGGGGCGGGGCTGGCCAACAGGGGCCCGCTTCCCACCGCCACGTGAATCCCGCACAGCGCTGCAACCCTGCGCCACAACGCGGTGTCATGTTCGTGAAGGTCGCCGAGAGAGGAGACCTCAAAACTCTCCATCACGAGAAGACAGGCGTGTGAATGTGTGAGGGGATGGGTGTGGCGACCACGTCGCAATCTGTACGTACAACCAATCACCAAGCTGCACACCTTAAACTCATGCAAAGTTACACATCAGCTGCACTTTGATAAAACGTGGCAAGTTCAAAGTAACGACAAAGGATTTGGTATTCGTTTAAAACAAAACAAAACAAAACAAACACCAAAACATCCAGACCCAGCAGAGCCACCTGTCCCACCGACCACGCCGTTCAGTAGGACACGGAGCCCTCGCCACGCCCTGGGCACTGCAGCCGGCAGGCCAGGCACTACGTCCTGCCCTCACTTCTCTCCGAAGCCATTACCCCTCGCCAAGCGCGCGTGCCCCCTTCTCCCGGCTTCTGTCCCCAGTCCCTCCCTGGCACCGATCACGGGTGCTGGCACGTGCCTGTGCAATCTCTCACCTCCCCGACCCCCCTCGGTCTCCGCTTCTCCCAGACACAAGCCAACAACCAAGCTCCGAGCTTAACACAAGACTCCCGCTAAGAAAGCAGAATTTGCTGTGTCTTTAGCGGGGAGAACACCACATGGCACTTTGTTCCCATAGTAAAGATTATAGGGGACACAGAATATTCGGAATAAATGAGGCTCCTCCTTCCATTTTCAAGTCAGAAACCAGCTTCGTGCCTGACTCCCCTCATGGCTTGGGAAATCCTGTTTCCGGCCAAAAATAACAATCATCATCATCATCTGGGTTTATCATTCTGGCATCTGTGACAATTTTACTGTAGCTACACTTCTTCTCCTTCTTCTTTTTAACACCAGTGTGTTTTAATAATAACAGTGCACCTTTAGGTATTGTTGAAATGTTACATTATTCAACATCTCCAACGGGAATGAGGAGGCCCTTATGTAATTCATGTGTCCTCCGGCTCTGTGTTTAAAGCTTGCGAAATGGAGGGGTGTAATTCGGGAAGCAATTTTCCCCAAGGTCGGGGAAAGCAGGAAAGGCTGGGGGCTGTGTGACCCGAGTGACAGCAGGGCTGACACTGGGGGCCCAGAACCCCTGACATGAGGCCAGGCCCCAGGCCAGAAGTGTCCCCAAAATGCGACAGAACTCCAGCCCAGCTGCACGGCTGGGTTGTGCAAAAATTGTCGATGACAAGAAGCAGCCCAGGGCACGGTCCGAAGTGTTCTTAGGCGCTCCTGTGCGTTTTCCCTGCCTCCCTCACCGAATCAGCCTGGGTGCCTGTGTCTAGGAATCAATGATCGAGCCAGAGACACCTGCTCCATACACCCAGGGAACTCTAAGGCGGCCAGTTCCTGCGGTCTGGCCCTTCCCCCAAAGCACCACTCCAGCGCTGAAAATCCACTGAGTCCCTCCTGTGATAGAAGCTGGGGACACAGATGAGAACACCTCACGGGCCCATCCCCAAGGGGGTGGTAATGCAGAGGGCGGCGTGACAAGAAATCCCAGCAGAGGTGGGATAAGTGCTCGTGCAGAGACATCAAGCTCCACAGGGTAGATCTCCTGGGTGCAGCTGTAACAGGGCCTGGCACAAAATAGGTGCTCAGTAAACACATCACAGATAAAACATCAGTGACGGAGGCAAAGGGTATGTGGAAACCTTAGAGAGAGGCACCTCGCTCATCCCGAGTGGGTGTTCTTGCTTCCCGGAGGAGGTGGCCCACCCCAGAGGGAGTCTTAAAGACTGAGGGGTGGATCTGGCGAGCTAGCAGGTAGGGAGCCACCAAGAGGGGCAGGGAGATGTTTTCCGGGTCCGGGACTGGACGAACGAGAAGATGAGACCAGCCGTGTAAGTCAGAATCCAGATCATGAAGCACCTTGAACACCAAGCCAAGGACTTTCAACGGCCACTTGAAGAATTTTAAGCAGGAAACTATGCAGATTTGTGTCTTAAGAAGCTCTCTCTGGTGCCTGTGTGGACGGGGTAGAAGGCGTAAAAACCAAGGCAGGAGTCTCAATCTGGAGCCTACCGCTGGTGAGCAAATGAGAAACGGAGACTCACATAAGGTGGATGGAGACCAGCGAGGGTGGCGGGAAAGACTCGGGGGGCTTCAGCTGGGCTGATGATGGAGTTTGTTATATGGTTACATGCAGACCCCGAGTTATTCTTGACAGCTCGGCATATATTAACAATTACATAATATGATTTCCCAAGGCTTGTGGGGTTGGGTTCAGATTTGGATGTGTTGTGTTTGAAGGGTCCCTGGGACATCTGGTGGGGGGGGGAGGTGGTTGGCAGGTGGGTGCCAGGATGTAGGGCTTAGGAGACAGTCTACCTGCTTTGGGGATTGGGGCACCCGTCTCCAGGATGGCCCCTACGATCCTCACTTCCTGTCCCCTGGCGCAGTCCCCTCCTACCTTGTGCCAGGGGCTGGACACAGCAGCAGAAGTGACGGCCCCCCAGTTCTGAGATCATGCCATAAATGACATCGTCTGCTCTCATGCTGGCGGAAGCTGACCGGCACGTCGTGGGGACCCTTGAGCGGCCACATGGAGAGATCCATCCGCAGGGCAGGAACTGGGGCCTCCCTCTGACAGCCAGCATGCTGACCAGAACCCCGTGAAAGACCCTGAGCTAAAGACCTTAGCTGCTGAGACTCCCAGGCTCCTGAACCCCCCAAAACTGTGGGCTAAGAGGTGACTGCTGTTTGAAGCCACTAAGGTTTGGTATCACCATTAGATCAACAGACACCTGACGCAGGGGTTACAACAAATATCGATGCAGACGGTGGCCAAACCCCAGGGCACGAACAGCAACACCCAGTGAGAGGACAGGCTGGGCGCAGAGGGCAGGACAGGTGATGAGGGACATGCTGGGAGGCAGGGCTGGGGTAGGGGAGGCCTGTGCAGAGGAATAAGGGGCCCCACAGAGAGGGGAGACAGGCTGCGAAACACCACAGAAACCCCAAGAAGAGAAGGTATCCAGAGTTTCAA
This sequence comes from Lynx canadensis, assembly GCF_007474595.2. Taxonomy (NCBI): domain Eukaryota; kingdom Metazoa; phylum Chordata; class Mammalia; order Carnivora; family Felidae; genus Lynx; species Lynx canadensis. The sequence goes on from NC_044316.2 coordinate 57,775,277, forward strand.
AAGTGTCCAGCAGGGACCAGATTTCTAAGGGACCCAGTGGTCCCCTGTCCCCCAAGGGAGCCCTTCTCGCTCGCTACTTCCTTGTAGGACCCCGCCCCCCACCCCCCCAGCTCCTCTCAGCCTCAAGTGGAGATCACGTCCCCAGCGAGAGGCCTGACCCGACCGCTCGACCGGACATCGTCCCCACCCGACGTCACTCTTCCCTTGTGGTACTTGCTGTAAACTGTAATTACATTTTAATTTGCTCCTTTACTCAATCACGGCCTTTGAGGGCCGGATACCTGTTCTGTTCACCACCGTAGACCCAGCGCCCGCCATACAAGGTCCTCAAATATTTGCTGGATGGATGAAAAGTGAATGAATAAACGAATGGAAAGGCCAAAACCCCGAGTCTCACCTAGTGGCCCAGGTCACCCGG